>NC_041391.1:642173302-642353056 GCF_002162155.2 Triticum dicoccoides | reverse complement strand
CGGGGCGACACACCGCCGGCTGCGGGCGGCGGGGGGCTGCTGTTTGGCCGGTGGTGGCTGGCGGCTCAGGGGGGTGGAGGTTGAAGATGAACTGCAGGCCCTTGATTTCGTATCCAATGGCTGGAAAATCGATTGACCAGAGATGAAAAAGTCAATTGACTGACATGTAGCCTCACCTCTAGTGTGTTCAGTTTCGACAGCAAAGTTCAGTTTCGACAGTTAAGTTCAGTTTTGACAGTTAAGTTCAGAGATGAGCGGCTGATGTATTTTACATCTAGCACTTTGTGGTTATGTATTTTACGTCATCTATTGGAGATACTATTAGAATTCCACTCAGGTTAACATTGTCTCTCTTGTCCTGCTTCAGCCTCGGCGTCGTACAACTGACCGGAGCTAGTCCAACGACAAAACCCTCCATCACAGCGGAGCAGTACCCTGGACTCCATCTCCAGACTCCTAAGATCTTCTTCCACTCCTCTGACAACCAATTCAGCCGGAGCATCCTCACCGACCAACCCAATCACGCTGAGATCGACATGGCTTCGCCAAAGAGGTTGTACACTTGTTGCATCTCTTTTTTACTCTACATGTTATATATATTGTCCACTGAGCACACGTAGTAACGTGAAATACGATTATTTTAACCTACTATATGACAAGCAGTGAGGTACCAGGCAACTTAGCTATCCGTGATGGACTCTCTTGAACGCCATCATTATTTATCTTTGCGCGTTTGAGCTGTGCATTTGTCGATGGGCCAGGGAGTTGAGCTAGTAGGGCAGTGGCTTGGGTCCAAAGTAATAGAAGTAGCACAAATTTTTTTTAGTGTAGGCTTTTCCTTGCTCAAGCCTGCCTACTAGAATCGCTAGTGCTTGAAAGGAAAAGTGAAGGAAAGACATAGGAATTGGAAAGTTTCCTATGGTACTACTATTCATGAATTTGGTTCAAAGGAATGGATCAAAGGAAAACTGTAGGATTTGTTCCTTTAGTGTCTCCTTTGAAGAAAAACCGTAGGAATTTTAGTTTCCACTTGTCCTCCTTTTCAAATTCCTATTCATGAAGCACAAGACTTAGTAGCATAATAGCAGTATAACCATACATTTTCTTGTGGTTTGACTTAATCTCACCATGCTTCTTTGCATACTGTGATCTTCCAATTCTTGTGAATCAAACACCCAGATTGGCAGAAATCCTGTGTTTTTAAACTCTCTGTTTTGCACGTGCATTCCTATCCTATTCCTGTCAATTTCCTATCCTTGCATTTTTAGAATCCTCAAATTCAAACAAGCCCTTACACAATTACTTCTGTTACAGATATGTGTCAGAGAAAACCTTGTGTGGTTTGTCCTGCTCCTGCGGCGCTGTGTTCCACCCCAGCTCAGCTGCTCCAATGACGGAAGAGTTCACCACAGCAGGGATCCGCTCTCTAGACTATCTTTCGCCGCCTCAGATCTTCTTCCCCGCCGCCGGCAGCGACGACAACTGCTTTACCATCATCAACTGAGCAGATGACATTGAGGACTACACGGGTCCGCAAGAGAGGTCACACTCTTCCATGTCTGCTTATGTTATGCATCGCTTAATATGATGACATGCTACTTTATCGTCGTGTTCACCTATTAGACTCTGAGTCAGGTCCAAACTAATGCTGAAACTTGAGTTTTTAAATGGTTGTGGGATACATATTGGGGCAGCAATCAGTACTATCTATCTACTATCTGGTTAATCTCGGGTGTCTACTATGAGTTTCATGTTGGGTGCAAGCAAACATTAAAGGATCCATTATCTGTATTTTTAACTAAAGCTACTATCTGCCTGCTATCATTGGTTTTGGGTCTATCCACAGTTTGCTACCATCACTCTGGATTTGTGCATGCACTCCTTACATAATCTCACTATGTTTTATTCCTATGCATGTTAGTTATTGTACACAATGGAGCTGAACATGTAGAGCAAAAGAGACGAGCCTTGCATGGCAATAAAATTTCATGCAGACGTCGCTCCATGGTGGGCGCAAAGGCAGCCCCCCGCCACCCATTTCGGATCGTAATCAAGAGGAAGATAACTGTTCTGAGGGGGATTCAGAAGGAGAAGACCACTCCTATTTACCCCCTGAGGTCTTCGCTCTAACTTGGCATGCTGATGTTTGTAATATCATGCATATGGTGCCTTGCATTGCTTACTGTATACATCAAAGATGTCATCTGCTTAGTTTAGACATGCTTTGTGTCAATGCCATCTGTTTAGTTTCTTTATTGTATATGTGAATCATGCAATGCCATCTTGTTTAGCCAGACATCATATATTTGAATTTTGCAATGCTACCCTGGTTAGCCAGTCATCTTATATGTGAATTATATCATGCCATCATTTTTTATGACATGTTAAATTTGTCAAGAATTTTAGTACATTCAATTACTCTTCCCGTGCATCAGCCATTCGGCACGGTCATGGAAAAATCTAGAGTGGAAACAAGGTCTTCGGAGCAGACAATGCTATCTGATGAAGCGCATGTCTTGCTGGTTACGAATAGCTCCTCAGAGGAGGATTCAGAGACAGATGACCATTCCTATACCCCCCCCCGAGGTGCATGCTCTAACTTGGCAGGGTTATGTTGCTCATATCGTGCGTATGGTATCTTGCATTGCTATGTCATTTGCTTAGTTTAGACATGCTTTGTGTGAATGCCACCTGTTTAGTGTCTAATTACCATATATGTGAATTATGCAATGCCATCTTGTTGCAAGACATTATATATGTGAATTATGCAATGCTATCTTGTTGCAAGGCATTATATATGTGAATTATGCAATGCCATGCTGTTTAGTCAAGCGTCATATATGTGAATTATATCATGCCGTCCTTTTTTTGTATTTCTCATTGCATTTATCGCCAATGTTTGTATATTCAATTGTTCTTCCTATGCATCAGCCATTTGAATTGGTGATGGAGAAATCTAGAGTGAAAACAAGGTCTTCAGAGCAGACAGTGCTACCCGCTGAAGCAGATATCTTGCTGGTTATAGATAGCTCTTCAGAGGAGGATTCATAGGCAGATGACCAGTTCTATTACTCCCCTGAGGTGTATGCTCAAACTTGGCAGGGTTATATTACTCATATCATGCATATGTTGTATTGCAATGCTTAGTTTTTACATCATATACACAATATTGAATGCCATCTCCTTAGTTGGCACATCATATATGCGATTGCCCTCTGCTCACTTGCTTAGTACATAAATCATATATTTGAATTATATCATGCCATGATGTTTACATAGACAACATGTATCTGAATTATGGCATGCCACCCCATTTTCTAAAGACATAATATAGTTATATAATCTCATCCTGTTTACATAGTCATCATATATTGAATTATGTCATTCTATCCGTGAATTATATCATGCCATCATGTTTCCATCGACAGCATGTTTGTGATTTATGGCATGCCAACCACTTTAATAGACACATCATATAGTTATATCATGTCATCCTGTTTACATAGTCATCATATTTTGAAGTATGTCATTCTATTCTGTTTAGTTAGCCATCATACATGTGAAACTGTTTCATGCTATCCTATTTAATTAGCCATCATATATGTGAAATTATGTCCTGATATTCTGCTTGGTTAGACAACATAAATGTGAGATATTTCATGCCCTGTTTTATTCCCTACTATCCATTGCACTTGTTTATCTTACAATGTCTGTACATTCAATTAATTTTCTTGTTTATCAGCCATTTGAATTGGAGGGGTGATGGCAGTATCTGTGGGAGTAAAAGCACGGTCTTCAGAAAAGATCATGCTACCTGTCGATGCAGATAGAACCACGGTTGTACTTGCCCAAGAACCAGCCCCACCACACATAACCCAGACTCACGCAGATTGTACCCCTACCCAGTTGGACAGAGAACCAGCTACACCCCTTCTAACCCCAACCCCAGCAGATAGTAACCCAGTTCCAGGTGACACAACACCGTCTCCACCACAGAGCACCCAAGCACGAGTAGTTAGTAAGGCAACTACAGTGCCCAAAGCACGAGGACCACCACTCAAAACCCCAAGTCAACGCTTAAAGCAGAAGAAGAATTGTTCTCAGGTCAGGTTCCATAGCTATGGTTCATACTACTTTGCTCTTGCATCATTGTATTTACTCATACCAACTAATTTCAAATTTGAAGGATGCAATTGAACCTCCAATGGCGCAACAGGTATGTTTTAAACGTGTTTCTTTAACGTGTTTGCTGTTGTAACTTGCTCTATGTTGATTTTAGTTTCAATTGAATAAATAGTTATGTTCTCATGCTATGCACATTACAAGTGTTGTTATTGCTGTGTAGTTTCCCACACTTATATTCTATCTATGCTGCTTTGTCTTAAATAGATATGATTTGAATTGTATCTATCTTGATTTGGCAACATAAACTAGAATGAGTATAGACCATACAATGACCATAATACATAGATATATGTTTGTTTCATGATGTTATCCTATCCACCTTACTACTGAACTGGTTTACCAAAATGAGTTTCATATACTACATTGTAAACGTGTGATGTGTTTGTTTGTTTCTCTTTTAGAATGTAGATAAAATATTGGAGAAGAGTACCCCGTTATGCAATGGTAAAGGAAGTAATGCAGATAAGGTTCAAGATAGTGAGACATCCCTGTTGGTCTCCAAGAAAGCTGATAAAAACTATATTGAAGAAACTGAGACAACCCCAAAGTCCTATCTAGATGTAGTGTTCGAGTTACTGGCAACTGCTGCTGGCACCAGCTCTTCGAACTCGCTGCCTGAATCAGTTCAGCTTCTTGAGTCTCAACTTCAAGTTGAAAGACATCGATCAGATGTTATGCGACAGGAAGCCGAAGGACTGAGGAAGTCCCTACAGAATTCAGATGCATTCTTTCTGGTGCAACAGCAAGTGCTGGAGGATTTAAGTGCCAAACAAGAGAAAGTTAATAAGCTTGCTAAGCATCTTGCCAGCATTATGGGTACCCAGGATATTGTTTCTTGAGCTCTTCTGAAGTGGTTTCAGTTCTGGACTTGTTTTGCTACGGCATTTATTTGCACTGGTCGCCAACTTTGAGAACCAGTGTATATGATATGCTGCTTTGTTCCCTATATTTGCACTGGTGGCGAACTTTGATGCCCAGTGGATATAATATGTGTAATAGCCGTGATAGCCTAGCGTAAGTTGCTTGCTTATTTATTTCCTTATTGTCTTGTTTATTTGTTTGCTTGTAGTTAGTGCAGTTCTTTTTGCGCGGTTTGCTAGTGGCCGCAATAACCTAATTTTTAAAACTAGGCCATAATAACCATGGGCTACATATTTACTATAGTTACCATGGGACTCCTACGGCCCGTAGAAACAATGGGCCTTCTAAGGGCCATAGAAACAATGGGCCTTCTACGGGGCATAGAAACAATGGGCCTTCTATGGGCCGTAGACACAATGGGCCTTCTACGCGTCGTATCATCAATTGGCCTTCTACGTGCCGTATGGTCGATTAGCCAAACATGGGCTAATAACGGACCACATTATGGCCGTAAACGGGATAGAGTTGGAATAGTCCGTTCATGGACCGACCATAACGGTCCGTCGTTAATAGGCCGTATTTGATGACGCTATGAAAATAGCCCAATGTATTAACGGGCCACAAACGGGCCGACTGTAACCATGGGCTGAATTTGGCCCACAAGCAGAAAATGACAGTAATGGGTCGTAAGTAAACGAATGCTGGAAATGAGCCCAAGAATAAATGGGCCCTGAGAAGGCCGAAAGTTAACATGGGCTGGAAACGGCCCAATGGAATAATGGGCTGTTAATGGGTATAAAGTGATACACTATTCATTACGGGCCAGTTTCACCATGGGCTGTTAATTGGTATAAAGTGATACACTGTTCATTACGGGCCAATTTCACCATGGGCCGTTAATGCGCCAAGAGTTACAAAGGCCTCATATGGGCCGAAAGACGTCATGGGCCATACATGGGACGGAAGTTAAAACGTGCTGGAATCATATTGGACGGCCCAGATGACGCTACTAGGCCTAATTCGGATATGTCATAACGGGCCCTGGGTTAGCCGGCTGTAAATGGGTTATATGTAAACAAGGCGTTAACAGGCTTTCCGTGGGCCGGCCCGCCACCTTTTGACCAAGTCAAATGGGCCAACCTTTTCACAGGAATGGGCCTCTGTTGGGCCATGCCACGTGTCGACGTATCATAGGCACCTTCTGTCCAATGAGTGGATGACATCTATCCCATTGGTGAGCCGACACGTGTTTCCTCCAGCCAATGATGATTTTACATGTGGAAAATCCCCATTGGTTAGGGTTTGTTAATGGGTTATCGAATCCAAAACCAGACCCAATAGCTTAACGACGAGCCGTTACCGTGGATGCCACGTGTCGGTCACCCTTGACGAAAGCACTTCTATGACGCACGATTCATCGTCATGGAAGTGGACACTTCCGTGATGATAATTTTGGTAATGTCATGGAACACTTCTACGACAGCATGGGTATGACTATCTTGATTCTGTCATAAAATCGTCATGGATGTATATGTATGACGGAAAACGTGACCTACTATGACAAACATGTATCATGACGAAAGTGTATTTTTTTGTAGTGTACAAAACTAAATCAAATCTTGTGGTGGGGATGATGTCAAAATCGAACTTTCTCGGCAAGGAGAGCTGGTCCAAATCAACTTTGAAATTCTTAAGTAGCAGCACGCAACTGCCGAACTGATCTATCCTCTGAGAGCTTTTGATGTAATATTATGGCATGGTGAGACAAGTGTACTGTGTGTATAAGTAGTACGACAGTATTATTTATCACGTAGGGTATCGTGAAAGAATTGCAACTCTGATTGCTGGTTAGGAACTGTTGTTCGATTTCATTCTAACAGCTGTCATGCTTTATTAAATTTTCTGTATTCGCCTTGCGACAGCATCTAAAACCAGCACCATACCGATCGCTTGCAATATGAAATGTGTTGAGTTAGAACACATGGGCCCCCAAACATGCAGCCCCACCAGCCTGTGGCCCAAAGTCCAGAACCGTGAGCCTGTATGAGTATTATATTCTCAGGTGAACCCCCATATTATGTTATATATATTCCCCTTGATTTTTCTTATGGATAAAGTTGTGATATAAAAGATTTTTATATTTCTTTATAGAGGGAGTATCTCTCTGTCAAAAATATATTTATGTGTAACTAGCTACTCCTGCCTTTCTACTTCCTTTCGCTGATATGTGGGACATCTGGCAACAAGGTCCACGTGCCATGCACCAAATTAGAGTGCACAACTACATGGTAGACTCACCCCAGTTGTAGCGCCGCAGTAATGCCCAATGAGCCGTGAAATCACAAAAAAGCACACCTTTCCAGCTTTAACAGTAAGCTGGACGGACGAAGCAACAATATTTCACAATTTGACTGTGGCCGGTC
Source organism: Triticum dicoccoides (assembly GCF_002162155.2). Taxonomy (NCBI): domain Eukaryota; kingdom Viridiplantae; phylum Streptophyta; class Magnoliopsida; order Poales; family Poaceae; genus Triticum; species Triticum dicoccoides. The sequence continues at coordinate 642,345,587 of NC_041391.1, read as the reverse complement.
CTTGTGAAGGTTAAAAGAGCAAACTTGATAAACACCATTGTGGTTTTGTGTCGTAGGTAAGAATGGTTCTTGCTAGAAGCTCGTAGCAGCCACGTAAAACTTGCAACAACAAAGTAGAGGACGTCTAACTTGTTTTTGCAGGGCATGTTGTGATGTGATATGGTCAAGACATGATGTGATATAAGTTATTGTATGAGATGATCATGTTTTGCAGAAGTTATCGGCAACCGACAGGAGCCTTATGGTTGTCTCTTTATTGTATGAAATGCAAACGCAATGTAATTGCTTTACTTTATCTCTAAGCAGTAGGATAGTTGTATAAGCAATAGTTGGCGACACGACCACGATGCAACCATGTAGATCAAGGTGTCGAACCGGTGACAATGGAGATCATGATCATGCTTTGGAGATGGAGATCAAAAGAACAAGATGATGATGGCCATATAATGTCGCATATTTTGATTGCATGTGATGTTTATCTTTATGCATCTTATTTTTCTTAGTACGGCGGTAGCATTATAAGATGACCCTTGACTAAAATGTCAAGGTATAAGTGTTCACCCTGAGTATGCACCGTTGCGACAGTTCTTCGTGCTGAGACACCACTTGATGATCGGGCGTGATAGGCTCTACGTTCACATACAACAGGTGCAAGACAATTTTGCACATGCAGAATAGTTGGGTTAAACTTGACGAGCCTAGCATGTACAGACATGGCCTCGGAACACTGGAGACCAAAAGGTCAAACGTGAATCATATAGTCGATATGATCAACATAGTGATTTTCACCATTGATGACTACTCCATCTCACTTGATGACCGGACATGGTTTAGTTGATTTGGATCATGTATCATTTAGATGACTTGAGGGATGTCAATCTAAGTGGGAGTTCTTAAGTCATATGATTAATTCAACTGAATTTATCATGAACTTAGTCCTGATAGTACTTGCAAATTACGTTGTAGATCAATAGCTCGCGTTGTAGCTCCCCTATGTTTTTTGATATGTTCCTAGAGAAAACTAAGTTGAAAGATGATAGTAGCAATGATGCGGACCGGGTCCGTGATCTGAGAATTATCCTCATTGCTGCAAACAAGAATTATGTCCTTGATACACCACTAGGTGACAGACCTATTGCCATTTAGGTCATATTGATGTAAAGCGCATGAAGAAACTTAATGCTAATGGGCTTTTGGAATCACTTGATTATGAATCATTTTATACTTGCAAACCATGCCTCATGGGCAAGATGACAAAAAACTCCGTTCTCTAGAACAATGGAGCGAGCCAATGACTTATTGGAAATAATACATATCGATGTAGGCGGTCCGATGAGTGTTGAGGCACGTGATACATCTCCAATGTATCTATAATTTTTGATTGTTCCATGCTATTATATTACCCGTTTGGGATGTTTATGGGCTTTACTCTACACTTTTATATCATTTTTGGGACTAACCTACTAACCGGAGGGCCAGCCCAAATTGCTGTTTTCTTGCCTATTTCAGTGTTTCGAAGAAAAGGAATATCAAACGGAGTCCAAACGGAATGAAACCTTCGGGAGCAATCTTTTTGGAACAAATGCAATCCAGGAGACTTGGAGTGGACATCAAGAAGCAGCCGAAGCGGCCACGAGGCAGGAGGGCATGCCCTAGGGGGATGGGCGCTCCCCCCACCCTCGTGGGCCCATTGTCACTCCCCTGGCCGACCTCCTTCACCTATATATATACTTGCATACCCTAAAAACACAATTCATCGGACCTCGACAAACACACCGCAAAAAAGAGTTACATCGAATAGATCTCCAAGAAGATCGAGGAGAACTTTGTATTGAGATTCAAAGAGAGAGAAGAAGCCATCTAGCTAATAAATGTGGACTCGAAGGTCTATGGTAAACTACTCACAACTCATTGGAGAGGCTATGGTGTTGATGTAGAAGCCCTCCGTGACCGATTCCCCCTCCGGCGGAGCGCCGGAAAAGGTTCCAAGATGGGATCTCACGGGTACAGAAGGTTGCAGCGGTGGAAATAGGGTTTCGTGGTGGTCTCCAATGTTTTTAGGGTATGCAAGTATATATAGGCGAAGGAGGTAGGTTAAGGGAGCCATGAGGGGCCCACGAGGGTGGGGGGCGCACAAGTCTCTAGTAGGCCAAACCAAACTGATAATTCGAAACTTGAAAACTTCACAACACAAAACTCAACAGAAAATCTCATGAGCTCCGTTAGTGCAAGAAAGAAAAACCACCACTTAAGGTACTGTAATGAACTCATTCTTTATTTATATTGGTGTTAAACCTACTGTTTTCCAACTTCTCTATGGTTCATACCCCCCGATACTAGGCATAGATTCATCAAAATAAGCAAACAACACACGAAAAACAGAATCTGTCAAAAACAGAACAGTCTATAGCAATCTGTAACTTTCGAATACTTCTGGAACTCTAAAAATCCTACCAAATAGGAAGTCCTAGGCAATTTGTATATTAATCTACTGAAAAAGTAATCAACTAAAAATCACATTTCTGTGATTTATTAAAATTATTCTAGTGCGTGAAAAAGTTTCTAGTTTAGCAAGATCAAATGAACTATCACCCAAGATGATCCTGTAGGTTCTACTTGGCACAAACACTAATTAAAACATAAAACCACATCTAAACAGAAGTTAGATGATTTATTTATTACTAAACAGGAACAAAAAGCAAGGAACAAAAATAAAATTGGGTTGCCTCCCAACAAGCGCTATCATTTAACGCCCCTAGCTAGGCATAAAAGCGAGAATAGATGTAAGTATTGCCATCTTTGGTATTCAATTCATAAGTGACTCTCATTATAGAATCCTAAGGTAATTTGATTTTCTTTCTAGGAAAGTGTTCCAGGCCTTTCCTTAATGGAAATTGGAATTTAATATTTCCTTCCTTCATATCAATAATTGCACCAATCGTTCTAAGGGAAGGTATACCAAGAATAATAGGACATGAAAAATTGCAATCTTTATCAAGAACGATAAAATCTACGGGCACATATTTCCTATTTGCAACAATAAGAACATCATTAATCCTTCTCATTGGTTTCTTAATAGTGGAATCCGCAAGGTGCAAGTTTAATCATCAAATTCACGGAAACCTAGCACATCACATAAAGTTTTTGGAATCGTGGAAACACTAGCACCCAAATCACACAAAGCATAGCATTCATGATCTTTATTTTTAATTTTAGTAGTAGGATCCCACTCATCATAAAGTTTTCTAGGGATAGAAACTTCCAATTGAAGTTTTTCTTCATAAGATTGCATCAAAGCATCAACGATATGTTTGGTAAAAGCTTTATTTTGACTATAAGAATGAGGAGAATTCAACACGGATTGCAACAAGGAAATACAATCTACTAAAGAACAATTATCATAATTAAATTCCTTGAGATCCAAAATAGTGGGTTCATTGCTATGTAAAGTTTTGACCTCTCCAATCCCACTTTTACCAAATTTAGCATCAAGATCTAAGAACTCCGAATTATTGGGACGCCTTTTAACTAAAGTTGACACGTATCCAGTCCCATTATTATCAAGATTCATATTGCAAAACAAAGATTTAATAGGAGACACATCAATCACTTTTAGATCTTCATCATTATTTCCCTCTAACCCTTCTGGTTTGGCGGCCATCTTATTAACTAGGGTGGCTTGCTTATCAGAAATTTGGGCTATTGATTTTTCAAGACGAGTAATCTGAGAATTCAAACCATAAAATTCCTTAGACATATCATCAAGCTCTTTATTCATGTATTCCATAAAGCTTTTTTGTTCTTTAAGCTCGTTTCTAAAGAAATTATTATGCTCAAATTGTAAATTCATAAAGATTCTAACGTTGCTTTTGATCTCTTCCAACCTTCTAAGGTGAAGATCAGCATTTTTAGGCAAGGCCATAAGGGCAAACGGGCACACAAGAGGCAAGCGAAAAAGAGACGAACGGAAAACAGAGGGCGAATAAAACGGCAAGGGTGAAGTGGGAGAGAGGAAAACGAGAGGCAATGGAAAATAATGTAGTGCGAGGGAGAAGAATTTGTGATGGGTACTTGGTCTGTCTTGACTTGATCGAAGACTTCCTCGGCAACGGCGCCAGAAATCCTTCTTGCTACCTCTTGAGCACTGCATTGGTTTTCCCTTGAAGAGGAAAGGGTGATGCAGCGAAGTAGCGTAATATTTACCTCGGTTTTGAGAACCAAGGTATCAATCCAGTAGGAGGATCCACGCAAGTCCATCGTACCTACACAAACAAACAAGAACCTCGCAACCAACGCGATAAAGGGGTTGTCAATCCCTTCACGGCCACTTGCGAAAGTGAGATCTGATAGAGATAATAAGATAAGATAAATATTTTTGGTATTTTTATGATATAGATTGGAAAGTAAAGATTGCAAAATAAAGTAGATTGAAAACTTATATGATGGAAAATAGACCCGGGGGCCATAGATTTCACTAGTGGCTTCTCTCAAGATAGCATAAGTATTACGGTGGGTGAACAAATTACTGTCGAGCAATTGATAGAAAAGTGCATAGTTATGAGAATATCTAGGCATGATCATGTATATAGGCATCACGTCCGCGATAAGTATACCAACTCCTTCCTGCATCTACTACTATTACTCCACACATCGATTGCTATCCAACATGCATCTAGAGTATTAAGTTTATAAGAACACTGTAACGCATTAGGCAAGATGACATGATGTAGAGGGATAAACTCAAGCAATATGATATAAACCCCATATTTTTATCCTCGATGGCAACAATACAATAAGTGCCTTGCTTCCCCTGCTGTCACTGGGAAAGGACACCGCAAGATTGAACCCAAAGCTAAGCACTTCCCCCATTGCAAGAAAGATCATTCTAGTAGGCCAAACCAAACTGATAATTCGAAGAGACTTGGAAAGATAACCAATCATACATAAAAGAATTCAGAGGAGATTCAAATATTTCTCATAGATAAACTTGATCATAAACCCACAATTCATCGGATCTCGACAAACACACCGCAAAAAGAGTTACATCGAATAGATCTCCAAGAAGATCAAGGAGAACTTTGTATTGAGATTCAAAGAGAGAGAAGAAGCCATCTAGCTAATAACTATGGACCCGAAGGTCGGTGGTAAACTACTCACAACTCATCGGAGAGGCTATGGTGTTGATGTAGAAGCCCTCCATGATCGATTCCCCCTCCGACGAAGCGCCGGAAAAGGTTCCAAGATGGGATCTCATGGGTACAGAAGGTTGCGGCGGTGGAAATAGGGTTTCGTGGTGCTCTCTGATGTTTTCAGGGTATGCAAGTATATATAGGAGAAGGAGGTCGGTCAGGGGAGCCACTAGGGGTCCATGAGGGTGGGGGCGTGCCCACCCCCCAGGGCGCGCCCTGGACCCTCGTGGCTGCCTCGGGGATGTATCAGTAATCATGTGAACTTGATATGTGTTCGATATTTTGATGATATGTATGTTGTGATTCCCTTTGTGGTGTCATGTGAATGTAGACTACATGACACTTCACCATATTTGGGCCTAAGGGAATGCATTGTGGAGTATTTATTAGATGATGTGTTGCGAGATTGACAGAAGCTTAACCCTAGTTTATGCGCTATTCCGTATGGGACCGATTGGATCTAAAAGTTTAATGCTATGGTTAGAACTTATTCTTAATACTTTTCTCGTAGTTGCTGATGCTTGCGAGAGGGTTAATCATAAGTAGGAGGTTTGTTCAAGTAAGAACATCACCTAGGCACCGGTCCACCCACATAACAAATTATCAAAGTAGTGAACACAAATTAAGCCAACATGATGGAAGAGACTAGATGAAATTCCCGTGTACCCTCACGAACGCTTTGCTTATCATAAGACACTTTTTTGGCCTGTCCTTTGCCTCAAAAGGATTGGGCTACCTTGCTGCACTTGTGTTACTACTATAGTTACTTGCTCATTACAAAATTATCTTGCTATCAAACTACTCTGCTACTTACAACTTTAGCACTTGCAGACATAACCTTGCTGAAAACCACTTGTCATTTCCTTCTACTCCTTGTTGGGTTCGACACTCTTACTTATCGAAAAGTCTACAATTCAACCCATATACCTGTGGGTCATTAAGGCTATTTTCTGGCGGCGTTGCCGGGGAGTGAAGCGGTTTGGGTAAGTGGAAATTGGTAAGGAAACATTATTACTACATGTTGAAATTTATTGTCACTTGCTACTATGGAAAACAATCCTTTGAGGGGTTTGTTCGGGGTATCTTCACCTCAAACGGAACCACAATTATTTGCCCCTCAACCTACTGCACCTACTGAAAATATTGAATATGAAATTCCTTCGGGTATGGTAGAACAACTGCTAGCTAATCCTTATGTAGGAGATGGAACCGAACATCTTGATATGCATGTGATATATGTGGGTGAAATTTGTGGATTGTTTAAGCTTGCAGGTTTACCCGGAGATGAAGCTAAGTATAATATTTTCTTTTTTATCTTTAAAGGGAAAAGCATTGACATGGTATAGGCTATGAGATGATATTGGATCTTGGAACTGGAATCGGTTGAAATTGGAATTCCATCAAAGATTCTATCATATGCATCTAGTTCATCATGATCGGAATTATATGTATAATTTTTGACCTCATGAAGGATAAAGTATCGCTCTAGCTTGGGGGAGACTTAAGTCAATGTTATATTCATGCCCCAATCACGAGCTCTCAAGAGAAATTATTATTCAGAATTTTTATGCTCGGCTTTCTCGTAATGATCAATCCATGCTCGATACTTATTGTACAGGTTCTTTTATGAAGAAGACTATTGAATTCCTTTGGGATCTTTTAGAAACAATTAAATGCAACTCTGAAGATTGGGAACTCGATGAAGGTAAAGAGTTGGGTATTGAACCTAAGTTTGATTGTGTTAAATCTTTTATGAATAGCGATGCTTTTCAAAAGTTTAGCACTAAATATGGACTTGACTATGAGATAATAGCTTCCTTTTGTGAATCTTTTGCTACTCATGTTGATCTCCCTAAGTAGAAGTGGTTTAAATATCACCCACCTATCAGAGAAGAAATTGAAGAACCGGTAAAAGCTAAATAAGAAACTATCATTTACAACGTTGATCCAGTTGTTCCCACTTCTTATATTGAAAAACCACCTTTCCTTGTTAGGATGAAGGAACATACTAAAGCTTCAAATGTGGTTAACAAAAGTTATATTAGAACACCCAAACCAGCTGAACAAATCAGAGTTGAACCTAGAGTCGCTATGATTAAAGATTTATTGGTCGATAATATCGATGGGCATGTTATTTACTTCTGTGATGAAGGTTCTAGAATTGCCAAACCCAATAAAAAGGATAAACATAGACCAGTTGTTGGCATGCCAGTTGTCTCAGTCTAGATAGGAGATCACTATTATCATGGGTTATGTGACATATGTGCTAGTGTGAGTGCTATTCCTTTTTCCTTATATGAAGAAATTAAGAGTGAAATAACACCTGCTGAAATAGAAGACATAGATGTTACTATTAAACTTTCCACTAGAGATACTATATCACCAATTGGGATTCTTAGAGATGTCGAAGCCTTGTGTGGGAAAATAAAATACGCTACTAACTTACTTGTTCTTAGCTCCCAACAAGATGACTTTTGTCCCATTATCTTTGGTAGACTGAGAACCCACAAGTATAGGGGATCGCAACAGTTTTCGAGGGTAGAGTATTCAACCCAAATTTATTGATTCGACACAAGGGGAGCCAAAGAATATTCTCAAGTATTAGCAGTTGAGTTATCAATTCAACCACACCTGGATAACTTAGTATCTGCAGCAAAGTATTTAGTAGCAAAGTAGTATGGAAGTAACAGAAATTAGCAAAAGTAACAGTAGCAATTTTGTAGTAATTGTAACAGTAGCAATGGTAAAGTAAATAAGCAAAGCACAATATTTGAAAAGCTCGTAGGCATTGGATCAGTGATGGATAATTATGTCGGATGCGATTCCTCATGTAATAGTTATAACATAGGGTGACATAGAACTAGCTCCAATTCATCAATGTAATGTAGGCATGTATTTCGAATATAGTCATATGTGCTTATGGAAAAGAACTTGCATGAAATCTTTTGTCCTACCCTCCCGTGGCAGCGTGGTCCTAATGGAAACTAAGGGATATTAAGGCCTCCTTTTAGTAGAGTACCGGACCAAAGCATTAGCACTTACTGAATACATGAACTCCTCAAACTACGGTCATCACCGAGAAGTATCCCGATTATTGTCACTTCAGGGTTGTCGGATCATAACACATAATAGGTGACTATAGACTTGCAAGATAGGATCAAGAACTCACAGATATTCATGAAAAAATAATAGGTTCAGATCTAAAATCATGGCACTCGGGCCCTAGTGACAAGCATTAAGCATAAGAGAGTCATAGCAACATCAATCTCAGGACATAGTGGATACTAGGGATCAAACCACAAAACTAACTTGATTACATGGTAAATCTCATCCAACCCATCACCGTCCAGCAAGCCTACGATGGAATTACTCACGCACGGCGTGAGCATCATGAAATTGGTGATGGAGGACGGTTGATGATGACAACGACGACGAATCCCCCTCTCCGAAGCCCCGAACGGACTCCAGATCAGCCCTCCCGAGAGAGTTTAGGTCTTGGTGGCGGCTCCCTATCATAAAACGCGATGAATATTTCTCTCTGATTTTTTCTCCGCGAAAGCAAATATATGGAGTTGGAGTTGAGGTCGGTGGAGGTCCAGGGGGCCCACGAGGCAGGGGGCACGCCCTAGGGGGGGGGGGTGCCCCCACCCTCGTGGACAAGGTGTGGGCCCCCTGGTGCTGATTCTTTCGCCAGTATTTTTTATTAATTCTGAAAAGTTGCTGCGTGGATTTCCAGGTCATTTTGAGAACTTTTATTTCTGCACAAAAATAACACCATGGCAGTTCTGCTAAAAACAGCGTCAGTCCGGGTTAGTTCCATTCAAATCATGCAAGTTAGAGTCCAAAACAAGGGCAAAAGTGTTTGGAAAAGTAGATATGACGGAGACGTATCAACTCCCCCAAGCTTAAACCTTTGCTTGTCCCCAAGCAATTCAGTTGAAAAACTGAAAGTGATAAAGAATTTTTTTTACAAACTTTGTTTGCTCTTGTTGTTGCAAATATGTCAAGCCAGCATTCAACTTTTCAGCAAAGATTGTGAACTAACCATATTCACAATAACACTTAGGTCTCATGTTTACTCATATCAATGGCATAATCAACTAACGAGCAATAATAATAAATCTTGGATGACAACACTTTGTCAGAATAATCATAATATGATATAACAAGATGGTATCTCACTAGCCCTTTCTAAGACCGCAAAACATAAATGCAGAGCACCTTTAAAGATCAAGGACTGACTAAACATTTATAATTCATTGTAAAAGAGATCCAGTCATAGTCATACCCAATATAAACTAATAGTAATGCCTGCAAATGATAGCGGTGCACTCCAGCGGGTGCTTTTTAATAAGAGGGTGATGACTCAACATGAAAGTAAATAGATAGGCCCTTCGCAGAGGGAAGCAGGGATTTGTAGAGGTGCCAGAGCTCGATTTTGAAATAGAGATGAATAACATCTTGAGTGGTATACTTTCATTGTCAACATAACAACTAAGATATCTGGATATCTTCCATGCTACACACATTATAGGCGGTTCCCAAACAGAATGGTAAAGTTTATACTCCCCCACCACCATCAAGCATCAATCCATGGCTTGCCTGAAACAATGGGTGCCTCCAACTAACAACAATCCTGGGGGAGTTTTGTTTGCAATTATTTTGATTTGAGTTGAGCATGGGACTGGGCATCCCGGTGACCAGCCATTTTCTCGTGAATGAGGAGCGGAGTCCACTCCTCTTGAGAATAACCTGCCTAATATGGAAGATACAGACAGACCTAGTTGGTACATGAGATGTTCGAGCATACAAAACAGAATTTCATTTGAGGGTTTGTACTTTGGCACATACAAATTTACTTGGAACGGCAGGTAAATACCGCATATAGGAAGGTATGGTGGACTCATATGGAATAACTTTGGGGTCTATGGAGTTTGGATGCACAAGCAGTATTCTCGCTTAGTACAGGTGAAGGCTAGAAAGAGACTGGGAAGCGACCAACTAGAGAGCGATAGCAGTCATGAACATGCATTAAAATTAAACAACACTGAGTTCAAGCATGAGTAGGATATAATCCACCATGAACATAAATATCGTGAAGGCTATGTTGATTTTGTTTCAACTACATGCATGAACATGTGCCAAGTCGAGCCACTCGAATCATTCAAAGGAGGATACTACCCTATCATACCACATCACAAACATTTTAATAGCATGTTGGAACGCCAGGTAAACCATTATAAGCTCCTAGCTAATTAAGCATGGCATAAGCAAATATAATCTCTAATTGTCATTGCAAATATGTTTATTCATAATCGGCTGAATCAGGAATGATGTACTAATCATATTTAACAAAACAACAGAGGCCGAGTTCATACCAGCTTCTATCATCTCAATAAGTCCATCATATATCGTCATTATTGCCTTTCACTTGCACGACCAAACTGTGTGGATAATAATAATAGTGCACGTGCATTGGACTAAGCTGGAATCTGCAAGCATTCAATTCAAGGGAGAAGATAAGGTAATATGGGCTCTTGGTTAAATCAATAATCAAGCATATGAGAGCCACTAAACATTTTCATCATGGTCTTCTACTCTCTACCCCCAAAGAAAAGAAAAGAAATAAAACTATTTACACGGGAAAGCTCCCAACAACCAAAAGAAGAACGAGAAATCTTTTTGGATTTTATTTTAATTACTACTACAAGCATGGAAAGTAAACTAGCTAATTTTTTTGGTTTTTCTTAAGGTTATTCAAACACACAAGAAGAAAGCAAGAAAAGAAAATAAATTAGCATGGATAGTACAATGAAAAAGTATGAGCACCGACAACTAGAGTGAGTGTGTGAACATGAATGTAATGTCGATGAGAAATACGTACTCCCCCAAGCTTAGGATTTTGGCCTAACTTGGTCTACGCCCATGGATCACGACTACTCTCCCTGGTGTACTGAGGAGTGTCATCAGGGTACCACTGGCTGGCGATCTCCTCTAGATCCCACTGATAAAAGGATGGACGATAAGGATCAAGTGGTGGTTCTGACTCAGGCTCTGGAGCTGATGTCTGGCCCCGGTACGCGTAAACAGCCTCAGGCAAGACGAGGTATGTGCCTGCAGTTAAGTCAAACAAAGCCGGCACAGGCAAGATAATAGTCTCACTATGTTTCTTATGAAATCTCAAATTATACTTAAGCATCTTCTCACCATTTTTAACAATAAACTCATGTGCTACCATGCTCTTATAATCTAGAAAAGTAGGGGGCGGCATCTTTTCCTCTTTCTCATAATGCCTAATAGGTATCTTGATGTGTTTAGCAAGGCGTGAATCATAGATACCTCCAAAGATGGGGCCCTTTGTACGGTTCAGACTTAATCGTTTAGCAATATTAGCGCCCATACTAACCGAGTTATCATGAAATAAAGCATGGAACAAAATAATAATATCCGGAACACTAAGGTTTCCACAGTTTCCCAAACCAATTAAGCATCTACTAGCAAATATTGCAAAGTAACGTAGAACAGGAAAATTTATGCTAGTAATTCTTGCATCGGAAACCTTCCTCGTTTCCCCTACAGTAATAGTATCAATAAATCCATCCACATCTTTACGATGTGGTTCGTCTAAGCTGCCCCTGAAAGGTATCTTGCAAACCACACAAAATTCATATAGTGACATCTCCCTAGCCACATCATATAAATGAAACTCTACTGAAGGAGGTGATTTCTTAGGATAAAAGTAGAAATTTTGCACGAAAGTATTGGTGAGTAAGAGATACTGTTCGATCTGGTCGTGGAGGAAGTCAGTGAGGCCCGCATTGTCAGCCAACGAATAAAAATCATCATGAATCCCGGCTGCTCTCAAGAAATCATCACAAGGCCATTCACACGGCCGCACTTCCGCGACGCGAGGGAGATTATACTTGGGCTTTTCATTCTCCTTACTTTGTTTATCCTTAGAGCCTTGGCTAGAAGAGCCCCTCAAGAAAAATCTCTTCATCTTTTTTCTGAAAATTTCTAAAAATTTTAGTAACTCAAAATAAAAGTGAACCAAACTAAACAATATTGATAGCAACTACTCCCACAAGTGCCTAGAGCCTATGTCATGCATTAGAACTACTTGGGACCATATAAATTTGACATGCAAGCTCAAGGACAGGGTCACCTAGGCAGCAAAAATTTGCAATGAATAAAGCATTAGAGCAAAAACTAATTGGACCATTGGAGGAGTCACATACCAAAGAATAATCCCCCAAAGCAGTTTTGTGAATGGAGCTTTAAGCAAGGAGATCAAAAATGGTAGCAAAGTGAGCTAGAACTCGTGCTTGAGCTGGATGGTGATTTTTTGGGAGGAAGATGAAGTGTGTGGGTGCAGGAATAAGTGGAGGGGGGCCACCACGGGCCCACGAGGCAGGGGGCGTGCCCTATAGGGGTGGGTGCGCCGTGGACCCTTGTGGCCAGGTGCCAGCTCCCCCAGCTGTGTTCTCAGTGCCAGATATTCTCAAATATTCCAGAAAAAATCATACTAAATTTTTAGGGCATTTGGAGAACTTTTATTTTTGGGGTGTTTTTTATTGCATGGATAATTCAGAAAACAGACAGAAAATACTATTTTTACTTTATTTAATCTAAATAATAGAAAGTAAAAAGAGGGTACAGAAGGTTGTGCCTTCTAACTTCATCCATCTCATGCTCATCAAAAGGAATCCGCTAACAAGGTTGATCAAGTCTTATTAACAAACTCATTCCAAATAACATGAAACTGGAGAAATTTAGAATAACACTAGGTTACCAATAATAAGAATATCGTATTTCTTCTTGACAGTAGGAATAGGAAATTCAAAACCTCCAATGATAATAGTTGGAATTTTTCCAATAGAATTGATGCTGTGAACTTGAGGTTGTTTCCTCAGAAAGTGTACCATATGCTCATAACCATTAACACGAAAAGTGACATTGCCTTTGTTGCAATAAATAACAGCCCCTGCAGTATTCAAAAAGGGTCTACCAAGGATAATCGACATGCTATCGTCCTCGAGGATATCAAGAATAACAAAGTCCGTTAAGATAGCAATGTTTGCAACCACAAATGGCACATCCTCACAAATACCGACAGGTATTGCAGTTGATTTATCAGCCATTTGCAAAGATATTTCAGTAGGTGTTAACTTATTCAATTCAAGTCTACGATATAAAGAGAGAGGCATAACACTAACACAGCTCCAAGATCACGTAAAGCAGTTTTAACGTAGTTTCTTTTAATGGAGCATGTTATAGTTGGTACTCCTGTATCTCCTAGTTTCTTAGGTATTCCACCCTTAAAAGTGTAATTAGCAAGCATGGTGAAAATTTCAGCTTCCGGTATCTTTCTTTTATTTGTAATAATATCTTTCATGTACTTAGCATAAGGATTTGCTTTAAGCATATCAGTCAAACGCATAGGCAAGAAGATAGGTCTAATCATTTCAGCAAAGCGCTCAAAATCCTCATCAGCCTTTTTCTTGGATGGCTTAGGAGGAAAAGGCATGGGTTTCTGAACCCATTGTTCTCTTTCTTTACCGTGCTTCCTAGCAACAAACTCTCTCTTATCATAACGTTGATTCTTTGATTGTGGGTTATCAAGATCAACAGCAGGTTCAATCTCTGCATCATTATTATTGCTAGGTTGAGCATCAACATGAACATTATCATTAACATTATCACTAGGTTCATGCTCATCACCAGATTGTGTTTCAGCATCAGAAATAGAAATATCATTGGGATTCTCAGGTGTGTCTACAACAGGTTCACTAGAGGCATGCAAAGTCCTATCATTTTTCTTTTTCTTCTTTTTAGAGGGACTAGGTGCATCTACATTAGTTCTCTGAGAATCTTGCTCAATTCTCTTAGGGTGGCCTTCAGGATACAAAGGTTCCCGAGTCATTATACCCGTTCTAGTAGCCACTGTAACAACAAAGTCGATTCCAAAATGTAATATCTTTCGTTTTGAGAATTATTGGGTGGACTTGCAGGGTTTTCTTGATTGTGTGTCTGCTTCTTGGTCTACTACTTCAAACAAAGCACACATTACTACAAATATTGCTGCTAAGTTTAAACCCTTGAGGGGAGATCTCAAGAGTTGGCATATGAATGTCTCCAAAATGAAGATTTTAATTGCTAAATGCAACCGAGTGGTTCTCATTTTGGATTGCTTGGAGGAGTTGAGGCCACTATTCCGGCATGAGTTCAACTTCAGAAATCTTGTCAAGCTGCATCTGGAGCATCTCCTACACCTACAATACCTATATTGGAGGAAGAGGTGTACTATTAGATCCATTAAACTGGGTGAGGAGAACACTAAATTTTTTTCATGCTCTAGCCTCTGAAAGATATAGGCATAATTCCATTGCTTCATTGAGGCTGGAGGATGGTTCTGTGGTGTCTGATCATGAGCAAATGGCTGCTGCTCTATGGCTTAATTTCAAAAATAGAATGGGCACTAGTCATGGGATTGAAATGTGTTTTGATCTCTCCTCTATTCTGGATAGGGTGGAGGGTCTGGATTCCTTGACCAACTTTTTCTCCAAGGAGGAGATGGATAACACTATTAAGAACATGCCTATTGACAAGTCCTGGCCCTGATGGATTTAATGGCTTGTTCTTCAAAAAGTGTTGGCACATAATCAGTAAGGACTTCTATGCATTGGCTTCTGCTTTTCATGAGGGGACTGCTAATCTTGAGAATATCAACTATTCATACATCACCCTGGTACCCAAGAAGAGGTCTCCTGAATCTGTCAATGACTTTAGACCTATCTCTCTTACTGGTATGGGGGTTAAGTTTTTTCAAAGATGGCTGCAAACAGGTTATAGTTGGATATCATGAGATGTCTACACAAAAACCATTATGGTTTTATCAAGTCAAGAACAATTCAGGACTGTGTGGCTTGGATACTTGAATATTTGCATCAATGCCACCAGTCTAAAAGGCCTATTGTTATTCTAAAGTTGGACTTTGAGAAAGCTTTTGATTCTATTGAGCATGAGGCTATTGATCAGATTTTGAGACACAAAGGTTTCAATGAGAAATGGATTTCCTGGGTAAAGCAATTCCTTGCTTCTGGTACTTCTTCTGTTCTACTTAATGGAGTACCTGGTAAGCAATTTACCTGCAAGAAAGGTGTTAGGCAGGGTGATCCTCTCTCTCCACTCTTGTTTGCAATTGCTGCTGATTTGTTGTAATCAATTGTGAATGATATGTATCATAAAGGACTTTTGGAGCTTCCCATTCCCTGTCATGACAAGGACTACCCCATTATTCAGTATGCTGATGACACCCTAATTATCTTGCCTGCTGAGGAATCTCAATTGGTTGCTTTGAAGAAGATGTTACTTCTGTTCTCCAAGTCCACTGGGTTGCATGTCAACTATCATAAGTCTTCGATGCTACCTATTAATGTAGATTCAGTGGAGATTGCTAGGCTGGCTTCAGTTTTTGGTTGTGTGGTTGGCACTCTGCCTTTTACCTATCTTGGGCTACCTATGGGAATCAACAAACCCAAGATTCTGGACTTAATGCCTCAGGTGGATAGCATGGATAGGAAACTTTCTGTAAGCTCTTCCTTCCTTGCACATGGAGGAAGGCTATAGTATTTGATCTCTGCCCTCTCTTCTGTTCCTATTTTTTCCTCTATAGTCTGGACCTGCCTCCTGGTATTTTAAAGCAATTGGAGATAATTCAGAGGCAGTGCCTTTGGAGAAAGTATGGACAGGAGTCTGGTCAGTCTTTGGCTGCTTGGATCTTGGTTTGCAGGCCAAAGAATAGAGGTGGGCTGGGTATTTTGAATTTGAGGTTGCAGAATGAAGCTCTACTTCTCAAGCATGTTAGTAAGTTCTACAATAAAGTTGATGTCCCCTGGGTACATTTGATTTGGAATACCTACTATCATGGGAGAGTCCCTCATGCCACAACCATTTGTGGTTCCTTCTGGTGGAGGGATATTTGCAAGTTAATGGATAAGTTCAGGATGGTCTATGCTGTGCATGTTCATAGGGGTGACACGGTCCTGTTTTGGTCTGATTCTTAGTCTTTGGGGGACTCTAGTGTCCTACTTGATCAAAGATTGCAAGACTATTCTCCTTTGCCATTGACCCTCTTATTTCTGCTGCTGAGGTTTTTGACTTGTCTGAGCTCGGTTCATTATTTCATTTGCCCCTCTCAGAGAGAGCTTTTGGTGAGTTACAGTCTTTGCAATCCTTGCTTGGAAATTCAAGTCATAACCACCAGTTGAATGTTGTTTGGGTTTGGAAAGAGGATGGAAAGGATTATTCTGCCAAGAAATATTATTCTTTCTTGCATAAGCATATAGTGTCCAACCCAATTCTGTCCTGGATTTGGGCTAGTTGTTGCACCTTGAGGATCAAGTTCTTTGCTTGGATGTTGGTTATAGGTCGGCTGAATACCCAGGATATGTTGGAGAGAAGGCACTAGAATGTTTCTGACTCAAATTGCTGTGTGCTGTGTCCCACACACACCAAGGAGGACAGGGAACACCTTTTCTTTCTAGGCAACTTTAGTTGCAGGGTCTGGAATTACCTTCAAATCAGCTGGCTTGCTGGAGATGACATGACTGCCATTGCTTATCAAGCTAGAAGGGATTTTGCAAGGCCTTTCTTCTCTGAAGTTGTTTTTCTAGCTTGCTGGAATATCTGGAATGTTAGAAATGACAGGGTTTTCAGGAATATCAAACCATCTTTTCGTAGGTGGAGATCTTATTTCATTTTGGACATTTCTTTTTTAGTTAATAGGATTAAACCTAAGTTCAAAGATGATCTGATTAGATGGATCTCTTTTTTGCCTCCTTGAGGTTAGTTTTTTTCCTTTGCCTTTTCTCTTTTAGGGTCTCTTTGACCTTGTAATTACTGCACATATGTATTTTTGTTTGGGAGTAATAAAATTGCTGTGGGGCCTAAGCCCTACAGTTTCAGGTCAAAAAAAAAAACAAAGTCATGATTATAATTTAATTCATCAAGAAAATCATTTTGAGCTCTAAGTACTTGTTCTGCTTGAGTGTTAACCATAGAAGCATGTTTGCTAATGAGTTTAAGTTCACCTTTAACTCTATCCATATAATCGCTCAAGTGTCTAATCATATAAGCATTTTGTTTCAATTGTCTACCAATATAAGCATTGAAACTTTCTTGTCTAGCCATAAAGTCATTTAATTCATCCGAGCATTGGCTAGCAAACTTTGTAGACGGGATTTCAACCTTATCATATCTATAGAGAGAATTTACCATTACTACCTGTGTCGGGTTATCAAGGCCATGTGTTTCTTCAATAGGTGGTATATTAAGACCATGTATTTCTTCAATAGGAGGTAAATTCTTAACATCTTCAGCTTTAATACCTTTTTCTTTCATAGATTTCTTTGCCTCTTGCATATCTTCTGGACTGAGAAATAGAACACCCCTCTTCTTCAGAGTTGGCTTAGGAGTTGGCTCAGGAAGTGTCCAATTATTTTCATTAGTCAAAATATTATTCAATAGTAATTAAGCTTGATCAACTATTCTTTCCCTGAAAACCCAACCAACATAACTATCCAAGTGGTCTTTGGAAGCATCAGTTAGTCCGTTATAAAAGATATCAAGTATTTCATTTTTATTAAGAGGATGATCAGTCAAAGCATTAAGTAACCCGAGAAGCCTCCCCCAAGCTTGTGAGAGACTCTCTTCTTCAATTTGCACAAAATTATATATTTCCCTCAGGGCAGGTTGTTTCTTATGAGCAGGGAAATATTTGGTAGAGAAGTAATAAATCATATCCTAGGGACTACGCACACAACCAGGATCAAGAGAGCTAGACCAAGTTTTAGCATCACCTTTTAATGAGAATGGAAATATCTTAAGGATATAGTAGTAGCGGGATTTCTCATCATTAGTGAACAGGGTGGCTATATCATTCAATTTAGTAAGATGTGCCACAACAGTTTCAGATTCATAGCCATAAAAAGGATCAGATTCAACCAAAGTAATTATCTCAAGATTGACAGAGAAATCATAATCCTTATCAGTAACAAAGATATGTGAAGTAGCAAAAGCAGGGTCATATTTCATTCTAGCATGCAGAGTTTTCTGTTTCAGTTTAGCTAATAACTTCTTAAGATCAGGTCAATCATTGCAAGCAAGAAAATCTCTAGCAGTTTCTTCATCCATAACATAACCCTCAGGAACAACATGCAATTCATATTTAGGGGGAGAACCTTCATCATCAATATCTTCAATAATATCAGTTTCAAGAATTTCATTCTCTCTAGCCCTAGCAAGTTGTTCATCAAGATATTCACCTAATGGCACAGTAGTATCAAGCATAGAAGTAGTTTCATCATAAGTATCATGCGTAGTAGAAGTGGCATCATCAATACCATGTGACATATCAGAATTAATAGCAGAAGCAGGTTTAGGTGTCGCAAGCTTACTCATAACAGAAGGAGAATCTAGTGCAGAGCTAGATGGCAGTTCCTTACCTCCCCTCGTAGTTGAGGGATAAATCTTAGTTCTTTCGTCTTTCAAGTTCCTCATAGTGACCAGCAGATATAAATCCCAAATGACTCAAAGAATAGAGCTATGCTCCCCGACAATGGCGCCAGAAAATAGTCTTGATACCCCACAAGTATAGGGGATCGCACAGTTTTCGAGGGTAGAGTATTCAACCCAAATTTATTGATTCGACACAAGGGGTGCCAAAGAATATTCTCAAGTATTAGCAGTTGAGTTGTCAATTCAACCACACCTAGATAACTTAGTATCCGCAGCAAAGTATTTAGTAGCAAAGTAGTATGGAAGTAACGGTAAAGTAGCAAAAGTAACAGTAGCAGTTTTGTAGTAATTGTAACAGTAGCAACAGTAAAGTAAAATAAGCAAAGAACAATATGTGAAAAGCTCGTAGGCATTGGATCAGTGATGGATAATTATGTCGGATGCGATTCCTCATGTTATAGTTATAAAATAGGGTGACACAGAACTAGCTCCAATTCATCAATGTAATGTAGGCATGTATTCCGAATATATTCATACGTGCTTATGGAAAAGAACTTGCATGACATCTTTTGTCCTACCCTCCCGTGGCAGCGGGGTCCTAATGTGAACTAAGAGATATTAAGGCCTCCTTTTAGTAGAGTATCGGACCAAAGCATTAGCACTTAGTGAATACATGAACTCCTCAAACTACGGTCATCACCGAGAAGTATCCCGATTATTGTCACTTCGGGGTTGTCGGATCATAACACATAATAGGTGACTATAGACTTGCAAGATAGGATCAAGAACTCACATATATTCACGAAAACATAATAGGTTCAGATCTGAAATCATGGCACTCGGGCCCTAGTGACAAGCATTAAGCATAGCAAAGTCATAGCAAAATCAATCTGAGAACATAGTGGGTACTAGGGGTCAAACCCTAACAAAACTAACTTGATTTGGTAGATCTCATCCAACCCATCACCGTCCAGCAAGCCTACGATGGAATTACTCACGCATGGCGGTGAGTCATACGTATCCAACGTATCTATAATTTTCGATTGCTCCATGCTATTATACTACCCGTTTTGGATGTTTATGGGCTTTACTTTACACTTTTATATCATTTTTGGGACTAACCTACTAACCGGAGGCCCAACCCAAATTGTTGTTTTTTTGCGTATTTCAGTGTTTCGAAGAAAAGGAATATCAAACGGAGTCCAAACGGAATGAAACCTTCAGGAGCAATCTTTTTGGAACAAACATGGTCCAGGGGACTTGGAGTGGACGTCAAGCAACAGAGGAGGCGGCCATGAGGGTGCCCGGCGCGCCCCCTACAGGTGGGCACGCCCCCCACCCTCATGGGCCCCTCGAGCATCCACCGACCTACTTCTTCCTCCTATATATACCCATGTACCCTGAAACCATGGAGGAGCACCATGAAAAACTAGTTCCACCGCCGTAACCTTCTGTATCCGCGAGATCCCATCTTGGAGCCTTCGTCGGTGCTCCGCCGGAGGGGGAATTGACCACGGAGGGCCTCTACATCATCTCCAAGGTCCTTCCGACGAGTTTTGAGTAGTTTACCACAGACCTTCAGGTCCATAGTTATTAGCTAGATGGCGTATTCTCTCTGTTTGAATCTCAATACAAAGTTTTCCTCGATCTTCTTGGAGATCTATTCGGTGTAACTCTTTTTGCGGTGTGTTTGTCGAGATCTGATGAATTTTGGGTTTATTATCAAGTTTATCTATGAGAAATATTTGAATCTCCTCTGAATTCTTTTATGTGTGATTAAGTTATCTTTGCAAGTCTCTTCGAATTATCAGTTTGGTTTGGCCTACTAGATTGATCTTTCTTGCAATGGGAGAACACTTCGCTTTGGGTTCAATCTTGCATTGTCCTTTCCGAGTGACAACAGGGGCAGCAAGGCACGTATTGTATTGTTGCCATCGAGGATAAAAAGATGGGGTTTATATCATATTGTTTGAGGTTATCCCTCTACATCATGTCATCTTGCTTAATGCGTTACTCTGTTCTTATGAACTTAATACTCTAGATGCAGCCAGGAGTCGGTCGATGTGTGGAGTAATAGTAGTAGATGCAGGCAGGAGTCGGTCTACTTGTCGTAGACGTGATGCCTATATACATGATCATGCCTAGATATTCTCATAACTATGCACTTTTCTATCCATTTCTCGAGAGTAATTTGTTCACCCACCGTAATACTTATGCTATCTTGAGAGAAGCCACTAGTGAAACCTATGCCCTCTGGGTCTATCTTTTATCATATAAGTTTCCCATCTATCTTTATTTTGCCATCTTTACTTTCCAATCTATATCATACAAATACCAAAAATATTTATCTTATCTTATTATATCTATCAGATCTCACTTTTGCAAGTTGCCGTGAAGGGATCGACAACCCCTTTATCGCGTTGGTTGCGAGGTTCTTGTTTGTTTGTGTAGATGCGTGGGACTTTTGAGGAGCCTCCTACTGGATTGATACCTTGGTTCTCAAAAACTGAGGGAAATACTTACGCTACTTTGCTGCACCACCCTTTCCTCTTCAAGGAAAACCAACGCAAGCTCAAGACGTAGCAAGAAGGATTTCTGCGCCGTTGCCGGGGAGGTCTTCGCTCAAGTCAAGACCTACCAAGTACCCATCAAAAACTCATCTCCCTCGCATTACATTATTTGCCATTTGTCTCTCGTTTTCCTCTCCCCCACTTCACCCTTGCCGTTTTATTCGCCCTTCTTCTGTTCGTATTTTCATTTGCTTTGACGTCTTACTTGGCTCGTTTGGTCGTTTAGTTGGAATAGTTGTTCATTTATTGCTAAACAGAGAAGCTAAGATCTACGGATCCTCATCTGCTTGCTAATCTTTTTAAGAGATCCAATTATGATGAACCAATTGCTAGTGAGTTTTGTACACTAGATTATCTTTATGAAGCTTTGCTTGAAATTCGTGAATCTGAAAATTATGATGAAGAAATTTATGAAGAGATTCACGATAAATCTTTGAATAAAAAGCATGATTGCAATGATGTTACTATAAATTCTCCTGATGTCAATTGTGCTAATAATATGCAAAACCCTAAGCTTGGGATGCTAGTTTTGCTATGTCTACTACTTGTTGCAATGATCATGATTGGGGTGATTCTTCTTTTGATCTTGAAAATTTATTTAACCCCCATGATGAATGTGAGATTGATAATAGTGTTTGCAATATTATTGAAAGTGGGTTTGGAAGAGTGTCAACTTTAGATCCCACATATTTGGATTTTGATCAATCTTATGAAATTTTAGATAAAAGTGGGCTTGGAGAGGTCATGACTTTAGTTAATGTTAATCCCACTATTTTGGAAGAGTGTCAACTTTGCATGCATGTGGATCCTGTTGAAAATATTTTATGTGATAGCTATTTTGTTGAATTTTACTATGATCCTACATGTAATTATTATGAGAGAGGAAAAATATGGTCGTAGAAATTTTGATCTTACTAAATGACCTCTCGTCATGTTGAGATTGCTATCGTCTCTTTCTTCTTCCTTGCATATGCTAGTTTTTGCTTGCCTTGAAAATTTGTTTGCTTATAATATGCCTATGCATATGAAGTATGTTAGACTTAGATGTGTTTGTCACGTGTTTCATGATGCTCTCTTTGCGCTTCAATTCTTGTCTTTCATGTGAGAATCATTAAAATTATCAATGCCTAGCTAAAAGGCTTTAAAGAAAAGCGCTTGTTGGGAGACAACCCAATATTTTTCCTTGCTTTTATTCAATAAATATTTCATCTAGCTTCTGTTTAGATGTGTTTTCATGTTTTAATTGGTGTTTGTGCCAAGTAGAACCTATAGGATAACCTATGGTGATAGTTAATTTGATTCTGCTGAAAAACAGAAACTTTGCGCGCACGAAAATAATTTTAGTAATTCACCGAAACGTTCTTTTGCGTTGATTCTTTTTGATGTAGATCAATAGAAAAATTTCCCAGGACTTCCTATTTTGGTAGGATGTTTAGAGATACAGAAGTATTCGATAATTACAGATTGCTACAGACCGTTCTGTTTTTGACAGATTCTGTTTTACGTGTGTTGTTTGCTTATTTTGATGCATCTATGGCTAGTATTAGGGGGTATGAACCATAGAGAAGTTGGAATAAAGTAGGTTTAACACCAATATAAATAAATAATGAGTTCATTACAGTACCTTATGTGGTGGTTTTTCTTTCTTTCACTAACGGAGCTCATGAGATTTCCTGTTGAGTTTTGTGTTGTGAAGTTTTCAAGTTTTGGGTAAAGATTTGATGGACTATGGAATAAGGAGTGGCAAGAGCCTAAGCATGGGGATGCCCATGGCACCCAAAGATATTCAAGGATAACCAAAGGCCTAATCTTGGGATGCCCCGGAAGGCATCTCCTCTTTCATCTTCGTCTATCTGTAACTTTACTTGGAGCTATATTTTTATTCGCCACATGATATGTGTTTTGCTTGGAGCGTCTTGTATGATATTAGTCTTTACCTTTTAGTTTACAACAATCATAATTGATGTACACACCTTTTGGGATAAGCCCACTTGATTAGAATTTATTAGAACACTCTATGTGCTTCACTTATATCTTTTGAGCTAAATAGTTTTTGCTCTAGTGCTTCACTTATATCTTTTAGAGCACGGCGGTGGCTTGATTTTGTAGAAATTGTTAATCTCCCATGCCTCACTTATATTATTTTTAGAGTCTCTTAGATCAGCATGGTATTTGCTATGGTTATAAAATTGGTCCTAGAATGATGAGCATCCAAGTTGGGTATAATAAAAACTATCATAGGAAGTGACTTGGATGCTATGATTAATTTGGTACTTGATATTGTTTTGAGATATGGAGGTGGTGATATTAGAGTCATGCTAGTTGAGTAATTGTGAATTTAAAGAATGCTTGTGTTGAAGTTGGCAAGTCCCGTAGCATGCACGTATGGTAAAAGTTGTGTAACAAATTTGAAACATGAGGTGTTCTTAGATTGTCATCCTTATGAGTGGCGGTCGGGGACGAGCGATGGTCTTTTCCTACCAAATCTATCCCCCTAGGAGCATGGGCATAGTGTTTGGTTTTTGATGACTTGTAGATTTTTGCAACAATTATATGAGTTCTTTATGACTAATGTTGAGTCCATGGATTATACGCACTCTTACCCTTCCATCATTGCTAGCCTCTTCGGTACCGTGCATTCCCCTTTCTCACCTTGAGAGTTGGTACAAACTTCACCGGTGCATCCAAACCCCATGATACGATATGCTCTATCACACATAAACCTCCTTATATCTTCCTCAAAACAGCCACCATACCTACCTATTATGGCATTTCCATAGCCATTCCGAGATATATTGCCATGCAACTTTCCACCATTCCGTTCATCATCGTGACACGTATCATCATTGTCATATTGCCTTGCATGATCATGTAGTTGACATCCTATTCGTGGCAAAGCCACCATGCATAAATTTTCATACATGTCACTCTTGATTCATTACCAATCCCGGTACACTGCCGGAGGCATTCTTATAGAGTCATATCTTGTTCTAGTTTTGAGTTGTAAATAAATAGAAGCGTGATGATCATCATTATTAGAGCATTGTCCCCAAATAAAAAAAGAAAAGGCCAAAAAAAGAAATGCCAAAGAAAAAAAAAGAAAGGCCAGAAGAAAAAAAAGGAAAGGCCCAAAAAAAAAATAAAGAAAAGAAAATAAAAGGGGGCAATGTTACTATCCTTTTCCACACTTGTGCTTCAAAGTAGCACCATGTTCTTCATATAGAAAGTCTTTTATGTTGTCACTTTCATATACTAGTGGGAATTTTTCATTATAGAACTTGGCTTGTATATTCCTACGATGGGCTTTGAGGGAGTCCTGGACTAGGGGGTGTCCGGATAGCCGAACTATCATCATCGGCCGGACTCCAAGACTATGAAGATACAAGATTGAAGACTTCGTCCCGTGTCCGGATGGGACTTTCCTTGGCGTGGAAGGCAAGCTTGGTGATACGGATATGTAGATCTCCTACCATTGTAACTGACTCTGTGTAACCCTAGCCCTCTCCAGTGTCTATATAAACCGGATGGTTTTAGTCCGTAGGACATAACAACAATCATACCATAGGCTAGCTTCTAGGGTTTAGCCTCCTTGATCTCGTGGTAGATCTACTCTTGTAATACCCACATCATCAATATCAATCAAGCAGGACGTAGGGTTTTACCTCCGTCAAGAGGGCCCGAACCTGGGTAAAACATCGTGTCCCTTGTCTCCTGTTACCATCTGCCTAGACGCACAGTTTGGGAGCCCCCTACCCGAGATCCTCCGGTTTTGACACCGACATTGGTGCTTTCATTGAGAGTTCCTCTGTGCCGTCGCAATCAGGAAGGATGCCTCTTCCCGTCTTTAAAGACGGTACCATTGCCAAAGGAGCTTTGGCCGCCGGTCAAGCTATCCGGCTAGGTGGTTTTCTTATGACCGCCTGTTCGGCCACCACTTCGACGATGACCTCTCGGGTCATCAAAAGCGATCTTCGCATCCACTCGGAATTCGCCGAGCAGCTGGATCCGATGGAGCTCTCTTCCGTAAACGAGCTCTTGGATCGCATCGCCGCCCTGGGAGTCGCTACAGACTGCGATCAGATTGGGCTTAAAACCGATCTGAGAGAAATTAACTCTCCCCAGGCTACCCACCATGTTGCTATGGTAGAAGAACAACGCGGCGACTCTTCTTCTATGTTAAAAACCCGTTATGTCCGGATTCCCGGTCCCTCCATGCCGGATTCCCGCGGAGGGGCGAACGCCAATCGAGTACTGAACCTAAATTCAGACAGCGGACTAGATTCGTTGGATGACCTCCAGCAATCCAAGCTTCTAAATCCGGAAACTCCTCGGCCTTTGAGACTCAGATTGGGTGGGGTTCCAAATTTAGTTCCACCCGCCCACCCAAACACAAGCGATCTATCTCAAATACGGCAAGAGCCCGATGAAACAGTACATCATTACTGGGCCAGATTCCTCCTGGTTATGGACATGATAAAGGAATGCCATGAGGAAAGCGCAATCTCTATTTTCTGCAACAATTGCACGGACAATGGAATCATGAACGCCATAAGTCGTCGCGAAGTAACGCGCTTCGCCGACCTGGCGACCATAGTACAAAAATACTCTGCGATGGAGAGTGCCTGGAAAACCGAAACTATATTTTGGGACAATCCGGCCCTGAACACAACCCTAGTCCGGAATAAAAGGGTGCACCATGCTCAAGCACCTGGGTCAAAAACCAAAAAGCAAAAACCCCCTAAAGGGTACAGAACTGTACTGGAGGGAAGGCTCGGCGGACCCTTCAAAATCCATAATACAGAGGGCGCCACTCCAACACATAGCCTTCGAGCATGTTGGATACTACGGCAGGTGGCCAAAAGTGGCGAAGGGCTTTTAGCCCCGGAGAACCAGCCCAACAGTGCCAGTACGGTATTAACAGTCTTCGAGACTTTCGCATCAAATAATATGCGGAAACGAACAATCCGCAGCCTCACCGAAGTCTACCAAGTAGCAACAACAAATCCATGGAGCGACACGGCTATCACCTTCAATGCGAGCAACGAACCTAAATTCCGAACAGCCCGAGCACCAGCAGCATTGGTCCTCAGTCCAATAGTGGACGGCTTTCGTCTTACCAAGGTACTCATGGATGGCGGCAGCGGATTAAACCTTATCTACGAGGAAACCCTACAAAAAAATGGAAATAGACTGGAGCCGCATTGAGCGAAGCAGCACAACCTTTAGAGGAATAATCCCTAGTCGGGAAGTATGCTGCACAGGAAAAATCACGCTAGATGTGGTGTTCGGATCGCCGGACAACTACAGGTCCGAGGAAGTCACGTTCCAAGTGGCCCCGCTCAGCAGCGGATATCATGCTCTATTAGGGCGAGAGGCATTCACAATTTTCCAAGTCGTACCCCATTACGGGTACATGAAGCTCAAAATGCCCGGGCCCAATGGAATCATCACTTTGGCCAGTGATCCGGACATAGCACTCCGTGCTGAAAATAAGACAGCCGTACTAGCCCTAGAGGCACTATCCGAAGCCCTAGCGGCAGAAGAACTCACTGCACTACGCTCCACGGTGAATAGGGACTATGTGATACTCGATAAGAGATCTAAGTCCTCCTCTTTTAAACCAGCAAACGAAATAGTCAAATTCCAGGTCCATCCAACGGACCCCACAAAAATGGCCTCCATTGGGGCACAATTAAACCCTGATGTAGAAGCCGCACTACGAGAATTCCTTCGGGAAAATTGGGACATTTTTGCCTGGCACCCTTCAGATATGCCAGGAAACCCACGCAGGCTGGCAGAGCACAGCCTAAATATCCTAAAAGGATTCAAGCCAGCGAAACAGGCTCTTCGACGATTTTTCGAACCCAAAAGACAAGCAATGGGAGAGGAGCTAGCCAAACTATTAGAAGTCGGATTCATCAGAGATATAAAACATCCGGACTGGCTAGCGAACCTGGTAATGGTACCAAAAAGGGACAAATCCTGGCGCCTTTGTGTGGATTTTAAAGACCTTAATAAGGCCTGTCCAAAGGATCCTTTCCCCCTCCCCTGCATCGACCAAATCATCGATGCTACCGCGGGACACGATTAATTGTGTTTCCTCGACGCATACTCTGGATACCATCAAATTAAGATGGCGGAAACAGACCAGGACGCAACGGCATTCATTACTCCATACGGACCATTCTGCTTCAACACAATGCCCTTCGGACTTAAAAACGCCGGCGCAACATATCAGCGCATGATTCAGACATGTCTGGCTACCCAGTTCGGCAAAACAATGGAGGCATACGTAGACGATGTGGTCGTTAGGACCAAACACGTTGAAACTCTAGTAGACGATTTGAGGCTCACATTCGACAACCTCCGAGCATATGACATTAAGCTCAACCCGGAAAAGTGCATTTTCGGCGTACCAGCCGGAAAGCTCTTGGGCTTCATTGTATCTGGTAGAGGAATTGAAGCAAACCCAGCCATGATCCAAGCTCTGTCACAATTGGATACCCCAAAAGACCTCAAACAAATACAAAAACTAACTGGATGCGTGGCGGCTCTAAGCCGCTTCATCTCCCGTTTGGGAGAAAAGGCATTGCCTCTCTACCGCCTCCTCCGGCGCACCGAACACTTCGAGTGGACGGATGCTGTCACGGCCGGACTCGAAGAAATAAAGGCCATATTAGCAACAAATCCGGTCCTGACCGCGCCCAACCTATGCGAACCAATGTTATTATATATCGCGGCAACACATCAAGTTGTCAGCGCAGCGCTCTTTGTCGAACGAGAAACAGAAGGACACAAATTCCCTCTTCAAAAACTAGTGTACTACGTATCCACTGTCTTAACTCCATGCAAGTCCCGGTATCCACATTATCAGAAGATAGCGTACGCGGTGTTCATGGCATCCCAGAAGCTACGACACTACTTTCAAGAGTGCTCGATAACAGTGGCCTCCGAAGTACCTCTCAACGACATTATAAGCAACCGCGACGCGACGGGCAGGATTGCAAAATGGGCATTGAGCTCTTACCATTTGACATAACCTGCAAACCAAGGCGAGCCATAAAGTCGGAAGTTTTGGCTGACTTCATCGCCAAATGGACCGAAGCCCAACCCCCTAAAGAGTACGGCGCATACTCCAATTGGATCATGCATTTCGACGGCTCCAAAATGTTGGCCGGCTTGGGGGCTGGCGTCGTATTAATGTCCCCAACCGGAGACACAGTCCAATACGTACTTCAGATAATGTACATGGACTCCAACAATGCAGCCGAATACGAGGCCCTTCTACATGGTCTCCGGATGGCAATCTCCATGGGTATTCAACGCCTAGAGGTGCGCGGGGATTCAAACCTCGCAATATCCCAAGTAAATGGAGACTTTGAAGCCAAGGATCCGAAAATGGCAGCCTATTGTAACATCGTCTTAAAAATGTCAGCTCGGTTCGAAGGACTCGAATTCCACCATGTAGCACGGGATAATAACCAGGCATCTGACGTGTTGGCACGCATCGGCGCAAAACGCGACGCCGTCCCTCCAAACATCTTCCTAGAGCGGCTCTTTAAGCCATCCGTATTATGGGAAGAGGAGTCCGGAAATAACAACCCGGAAACAACCGCGCCACCCAACACGGAACATTCTGACACAGTCGGTGGCTCAGCCAATGAAATAACACCCTCAGCCCACGAAATAATGGCAGTAATCGCCCCGTGGACAGAACCATTCCTAGCCTACTTAACTAGGCAGGAACTTCCCGAAGACCAAAATGAGGCCCGCTGCATAGTTCGACGATCTAAAGCCTACAAGGTCCATGAGGGAGAACTTTATAAGAAAAGCACAACCGGAGTCCTTCAAAGGTGCATCTCCGAAGAGGAAGGGCGAAATCTCCTGGCTGAAATTCATGCCGGACTCGGCGGGCACCACGCCACAGCCCGGGCCCTTGTAGGCAAGGCCTTCCGTATAGGATTTTATTGGCTGACTGCCCGGGCAGATGCTCAGGACTTAGTCCAACGATGCGTCGGTTGCCAGCTCTTTGCTAATCAAAGCCACATGCCAACTACCGCCCTCAAAACTATACCCATCACCTGGCCGTTCGCGGTCTGGGGGCTTGACATGGTTGGACCCCTTAAAGGGGGAACCCACAAGCAAAAATACCTATTGGTCATGGTGGACAAATTCACCAAATGGATAGAGGCCAAGCCAGTTAAAACGGCCGAATCTGGACCCGTGATAGACTTCATATCCGGGGTAGTAGACCGTTATGGTGTCCGCCACAGCATCATCACTAATAATGGCACGAATTTCACGGCCGACGAGGTTAAACTCTAGTGCAAAAACATGGGCATCAGGCTCGACTACGCTTCAGTCTATCACCCCCAACTAACGGTCAAGTTGAACGAGCAAATGGTCTAATCATGAGCGGCATCAAACCCAGATTAGTGCGGTCCCTCACGGAATCTAACACGCACTGGGTAGAGGAGCTCAACTCCGTACTCTGGGGGCTGCGGACCACGCCGAACCTGTCACATCCCTAGCTTCTGGTTTACTCTAAGCTAGCTAGCCATGTGTTGCATCATGTTTAAATTCTTTTAAAGTTGAAATGGGGATTGCCTAAACCCTAGCATTAAAGGAATTCACTAGGTTCACCTAAAATATTTTCAGTAAGTCCAAATGGCTTTTAAAAATGTTCATCATTTATGGAAAATACTGTAAACAGTAGCCAGAGGTGATGCACATTTTTCCATGACATATTTGGGCTCTGAATTAAATCATACTCTATTTGAATTTGGGCATTTAAATACTATAAAATATTTTAACTGTCCAAATAATCCTAAAGTGAAATGTTCCATGTTTGACATATTCCAAATAGTGGACATGAGCAGTTTGGTGATTTTTGAGTGTGCCTAAGTATTTTTAATAAAGCCCAGAACAAAATAGCAGAATAGAAAAAACAGGAATCTAAATAGAAAGAGAAGGGAGAGAAAGATACCTGGACCTACTGTGCAGCCCACCTGGCCTGGCGCTGAGCCGGCCCAGCTCACTGGCCCAGCCCACCTGGTGCTTTCTGTTGTCTTCCTCCCTGAGCCAGTAGGCAGGGCGTGTGGCCGCCGTGCACGCACCCGACCGCGCCACCTCCTGCTTCACCGTGTCGTGCTCTCCGTCAACCCAATCCCGCGCCTGGAGACGCCTCGAAGCCCATCTCGCCTCTCCCTCACTCGCTGCACTCTCTCCCCTCCTCTATTCCTCTCCCCGCAGCACACCCGAGCACGGCCGTCGCCGCCGCTCCCCGCCTGCGCAGCCACCGCCGTCGCCTCGCCTAACCCCCATGGCAAAGAGGTTCCCCGCGTCCCCCTCGGACTCTACGCTGAAGCACGCGACCGCAGGCGCCCCGAACCGTTGCCATCGAGCTCATCACCGCCGCATCTGGCCGCCAGAAGTCGTCGTCGAATCACGCCGTCAAGGACGCCCCCGAGCCTGTTGACCATCCCGTCGTCTCCGCTGTGAGTTTCTGCGTCTGTTTCCCCTCTTCCCGAGCTCGTTTATGCCCCGCAGCAGTCGCCCATTGTCGACCGAACTGCGCTACCGCCGCCAAACCTCGTCGCCGGCCACTCTTTCGGCGACTCCAGCACCAACCGTCACCTCCCCTAGATGCGCCGCACTGCCAGCTTTCCAACGGGACCGCCCGCAGCCCAAACGGCCTCCTGTAGGTGAACCCCGACCCACTCCGGTGCGCACCGCCGCGGATTTTGTCGCCGGCGTTAAGACGCCGGTGATGGTGACGTGGCCGCTTAATTAGGAACTAATCACATCTAGTTAGCCCCTAACAGACACTGACTGTGGGCCCTAGCCGTAGTCAAACCTCACTCAACGCTAGTTTTGACCAGGATTAGTTCCTGAGTCACTGACATGCGGGACCCACCGGTCAGGTTTGACCCGGGTCAACCTGGTTGACCTGCTGACGCGTTGCTGCTATCATGCTGACGCAGTAATGGCTTTCTGGATTTAAAATAAACCAGGAAATTCCAGAAATTAGTATAAACTTCTAAAATTCATAGAAATTCAACCGTAACTCCAAATGAAATAAATTATATATGAAAAATGATCAGAAAAATCCAATCTATCCATCTGTACCATTTTCATGCATGTTAGAACAACCTATAGCTGCTGTTTAGCACAAATCATATAATTGGCATTTAAATAAGCACATATGGAGTTTGAATTTGAACCCTTGGTTCAAACCAACTTCATTTAAACTGTTCTAAGTTGCATTAGCCAAAACACACTCATTTTGCCATGTCACATTCATGCATCATATTGTTGCATTGCATTGATTGTGTTTTCTCTGTGTTGCCGGTATTTGTCCCCTCTTGATAGACTTGGTTCCGATGATGAATTCGATGACACCGATGAAGAACTATATTATCTTCAGAAGTGCCAGGCAAGCAAAACCCCCTTGTTCATTCCGATACAATCCCACTCTCTCGCTCCTGCTCTATTTTACTGCATTAGGACAACAATGATACAACTGTTATTTGCTGCGGTAGTTGAACCCCTTTATCCTCTGCATGACCTGTCATTGCCACAGTAAATAGATGAAACCCACTAGCATGAGTAGGAGTTGCTTGAGCCCTGATGTGCCTACTCATTCATGTTTGTTTGTCATGCCTGCTATTGCTCAGAGTTGTGTCAGGTCTGATTCATCAGGGATGAATTGGAGGTGTGTGAACATGTCCTACTGTGTGTGAGCTAAGTGTGTGAACATGATTTGGTAAAGGTAGCGGTGAGAGGCCATGTAGGAGTACATGGTGGGTTGTCTCATTGTAGCCGTCCTCAGGAACTGAGTTCTGTGTTTGTGATCCATGATCAGTTACTACCACACATTGGGCTCTGGGCGCTCCAAGCTCTCTCGACTTATTAATCAACCTGATCTCTGTCCAGGAGTAGCAACTAGTTTCTGGTGTTTGTAGGTAGTGTTAGTAGTCTACCAAGTGGCACTCGGTACAGGTGGGCTTGGGACAGACTAGGCACAATGGCATGGTGTATCAAGTGGCACCCGGATGGTGGGCTTGGGAACCCTGCTCACATCGTTTGGGGCCGTGAGCGACACCCCGGCCGGATCTCCTTGCGGATGGAACCCGAATAGGCGATAAACCTGGACTAGAGACTTGTGTGGTTAGTCAGGTCGTGGCCGACTCCCTCGCCAGGCTTCCGCTTGAAGGTCGCGGAGATACATGAGGTGTACATGGCGGTAATTGGTGAGATCGTGTTTGAAGAAGTACACCCCTGCAGGGTTAATATGATCTATTCGAATAGCCGTGTCCGCGGTAAAGGACTTCTGGGTTGCCTGTACAGTTCATAGGCAAGTGAAAGTGGATACTCTAAAATGCGCAAGAAAAGCGTGAGTGCTATGGATGGCGTTCTCGTAGGGAGACGGGAGCGGATCCATGGTGGTGTATTGATATGGTGAATATGTGGACTTGTGTGCGCCACCTCAAAAGAGTTACTTGCAGTCGTAGTTCAGGATAGCCACCGAGTCAAAGCTGGCTTGCTGCAGTTAAACCCCACCATCCCCTTTGTTGGTAATGATGCATATGTAGTTAGTTCTGATGTAAGTCTTGCTGGGTACATTTGTACTCACGTTTGCCTATTTTACATTTTTGCAGAGAGACTTCAGTCTCGCTAGTAGTTCCGCGTGGACTTCGACATTTAGCTTGTTACCTCAGCTACGATCCTGTGCCCTCGGCAGGATCTGGTAGACAGTCAGGCTTCTCAGCCTTTTTCATTTACAAATGTCTGTACTCCGACATGATAGCTTCCGCTTGTGTTTTGACTTGTATGCTCTGAATGCTGGGTCGAGAGACCCATGTTTGTAATATCTCGATCCTCGAAGCCTATTGAATAAAATACTTGAGTTGTAGACTCATGTTGTGATGCCATGTTGTATTTGCACATATCGAGCATATTGTGTGTATGTTATTGAAATGCTTGGTATGTGTGGGATCTGACTATCTAGTTGTTTATCCTTAGTAGTCTCTCTTACCGGGAAATGTCTCCTAGTGCTTCCACTGAGCCATGGTAGCTTGCTACTGCTCCCGAACACTTAGGCTGGCCGGCATGTGTCCTTCTTCGTTCCTGTGTCTGTCCCTTCGGGGAAATGTCACGCGATGAATACCGGAGTCCTCTTAGCCCGCTACAGCCCGGTTCACCGGAGTCCTGCTAGCCCAGTGCTACAGCCTGGATTCACTCGCTGATGACCGACACGTTCGATGCTGGGTCATGGATGCCTGTCCCTGTAAGTTTGTGCCACTTTGGGTTTATGACTAGCCATGTCAGCCCGGGCTCCTTATCATATGGATGCTAGCGACACTATCATATACGTGTGCCAAAAGGCGCAAACGGTACCGGGCAAAGGTAAGGCGACACCCGTGGGGATACCGTGCGTGAGGCCACAAAGTGATATGAGGTGTTACATGCTAGATCGATGTGGCATTGAGTCAGGGTCCTGACAGTTTTGGTATCAGAGCTTGACTGCCTGTAGGATTACCAAGCCAAACTGGTCGAAGTTGAGTCTAGAAATTCTTTAGTTATATATGGGAATTGATTATGGGATGGAACGTAAGGATCGTTTTACTCCTTATACTTTGTGCCCTTCTGATCTGAGTCATCTTATCTTTCCTACGGGGTTAAGGAACTAGGCTTTCTTTTCTGTCTATCAGGATCACGTGTTACTAATCCGTAGACTTATAAGATTGTTGGATTTAAGCCTCAGTCCAGTTCCTACTACTTCTGTATGTTAACTGTTGATCTTGAAACCTTGATATTGTGCTTCTGAGTGGTTATGCCACCATTTTTGTAGCATGTCTCAAATATTTTTGAGCATTTACAGCCGTTATGCTGTCCGAGTCATCCCAGGTTTCTAAATAGTCTGATGCATTTGCAAATCCCTTCTTACCGCTTCGATGTTCCTTTGGCCAGATTAACCACACCAACTAGTGTGTTGAGGTACTTCATTGCCTCGGTATATATGTTGGAGCTAGTATTATGACCCTAGGTGTCTTAGAGTACCACCTAGTAAGCTAGCCATGATTTGTGTTCCCAGTGTGATGATTCTGGCCTTTATTCTCGAACGCATCCCGTGATGCCACTTAGTTAGTAGGAATTCTATTCCTGGGTTCTTGACCCAAGATTCACTCTACTTATCTCGTGTTGATAGTGTTGCTCGTACCTTTAAGTTATTAGTGACCTTTGCGTTAGTCCTCGAGGTCCGTGGTATTTCCTTCCTCCAAATACTATGAACCGTTTATGGCAGAAGTTCTTTGAACCAAAAGATCGCAACCAGAATGCTCTTGATGAGTCCTCCATTCATAGTTGTGAACCTGCCAGTCCTTCCTCTTCAGCATGGGTTATCCAGAAGAAATATGCTGAATTTGTTCGACATACTAATCCATGCATCCACAACTCAGGAAAACATATGTTCCTTTGGGTTGTCCCCCTTAGTCATCTTCTGACCCTCGTTTATCAATTGATAGTCAAGAGTAGTTGTGTACTCGAGCTCATCGATGCTTATTACTCTTGGGGTCCGTCAAGCGGTTCTATTTCAGAACGAATAGGAGAAACAACTCCAGAACCTCATCCATATCTAGGATTGGGTCAAAGCAATTGTATTCCGCAGATCAAAATGCCAATGCAGCTTTTGTTTTGTTCTACCCCGGAGTATTACCCTCTTTATGTCAAGAAAGTCATAGGAATTGCACATCATCTTATGAATTCTTAGTGCAGTGATACTTCTCGCCATCATTATTCATTCCTCGGTTCTATGTTATGGTAACCGGAACACCGACAAGTGAATCATGATGTGTGAAATCTATACTCCTAGCAACCCCGTTGCTTGGTAGTTAAAGGACAATATTTTCGTTCTTAGTGTGTTGATTATTGAATCATCACCCTAAGTATGACTGTGCTATCTAGTCCTTATTTTCGGGTGCACTCCTCGATCAATGAGTCAGGATTGTGTCAAACCCTTGCTCTTTGATCATATCGTCTTGCCCTGTAAGGCAAGATTGTTCTCGAGCTTAATAACATATTGGTGGTTCGTGATTTTCCGAATATCTTCTCGGAAGTGTTACCGGGTTGTCACCTGACCGCTATGTTGAGTTCGTGATCAAGTTGGTTTCTTGTAAACCACCCCCTTCTCCAAGGATCTGTGTTGGATACCCCCTGAGCTAGTTGGTTAAGCTAAACAACAACTTGGAGAGTTGGAAGATAAAAACTTGTCCAACTCAGTTCATTCCGAGGGATATCTTGTATGTGTGTTGAAGAAAGATGGTATTTTCATCTATGGACCCCGTGATCAGTTTATGGACCTATCATCTTATCCAATCTTTGATTTGAGTGTGGGCTATTCTCAGATCAAATCAGAACCAATGATATTCGTAATGTTGTCTTACTCGTGGTTGATTCCTCGAGCATACACCATTACATCCTTTGGTCTGACCAATACTATCACATTGTTCACATAACGGTGGAAGTCCAGTGATATGGAAATTCCGATGAGTTGCTGTTGAGCCCATCAGCAACATTTTGTCTCCTCCATGATTTGTGTTGAACATCTAGTTAGCATTGGAAACTTGTGTAAGCATTTTCTTCATGACCCATTCGTGAAGCATATGTTTGGATGAAAGAAGTGACTTCCTCTCATTCATGTGCATTCGATGCAAGTTGCCGCCGTGAATTTGAGAAAGTTAGTTTTGCTTCCTTTGGAATCGTCCCAAGTCAGTCATGCATGTGCAAAGTATACTATGGTTTGGTAGATTAATTACCTCCACTCCATAGGAATTCCGCAGCACACCAAGCCACTGATTGACTTGTTCTAGGTAAAGACGTCTAATTTAAGTGCACAAGACTTCGATATCCTCGATGATGGTTCCCCACCTGAACTCGGTAGTGTTTTATTGTAAGACTACCATGTGATAATGTTTTGTCTGGGACAACGTGTTCACATGTGTGTAGAAGAACCAACTCATGTTTTGGAGCCTGCTATCATAGTTCATTTCCCGAGAATCTCGCAACGTCATCTCGTCGATTTGTGTTGCAAACTTTCATTTTTCCTTCTAGACTCGATGAGTCTGGATTATTCTGACACCAACCAGATCTGAATCTCAGGCAGATGTGATGGTTGGAACGTTCCCCAAGAACTATAATATTGGTCTTTCGATAACCGGTAAAGTGGATATCGTGGCCAACACACCCAGCCAGAAGACCTATTATTGTAGTATCTTGATTGAAGAAGTTGGCCACCTCCCCATAAGGATCTCGCAGGAGTTACCTCCGTAGTTATCCCTTATGGATTCTTGAGCTCCCGAAGTCGGACCTGTTACTTGATGTTCTAGATACCAAACCATATCTATTAATGGTTACGATAGCACATCAAGGAGAACATTAGAAGCGGAGTGCTAAATGTCTCTCGGTCGATCATCCAGATTTTGTTTCCTTGGCCTCACTAAGGTGAAATCTGAGAAAGTGTTATCTTCCTTTGCATCTGCATCGTCCATCGCTATTCATCATGGTAGTATGTTGTGTTGTCAGCACCTTTGACACGGATGTTGGTAAGACCCTGATGAATATGGAAATGCTCAAGTTCTTGAGAGCACGCTCAGTCACTAGGTTATATCCCCGGTATCCATTGGATTGTGCCTTCCATTTGCCGAGTTGTCTTATAACTCTAGTTTCGTTTCCAAACTGAGTATGCCACTCTTTCGAACTCTTCTAAAGGATCATTTGTGATTTTCCTTAAGTCGGTATAAAGAGTTTCAATGATGTTTGAATCAAAGGTAATTCTTTTTGCCACTTAAGGGATGATTCCACGAGTCACCTTCCCTAAGGTGCCCTGTTATGGTATCATGACAACTCAACTCCTCGCTACGTTGTCAACTGTTCACCACCTTTTTAAGTGTGAAATTGTTGTCTATCTAGTGAACCTTCCTCGTCCGTTTCACCCCATCCCTTTGGATGTTTGCTTCGTGTCTCAGGCCGCGAGATGTATTAATGTCTCACTTCGTGAGTTGATCCTGAGTTGTTTGGTCTTCTAGAAGATCGATCCTGCTAGAGTTTTCCCTTTCCTCTCATTGTCATGTCAGTTGGAGTTCTCAGAACAAGACGACGAGACAAAGATGATGATCGATTCAACATTCTGATGAAGTGCCACATGGATCGTGAAGATTATGTTAGTTTGTGTTCCCCCTTCATCCTACCCTACGCTTGAATCTCGAGGCGAGATTCTTGTTTAGTGGGGGCGAGTTGTCACATCCCTAGCTTCTGGTTTGCTCTGAGCTAGCTAGCCATGTGTTGCATCATGTTTAAATTCTTTTAAAGTTGAAATGGGGATTGCCTAAACCCTAGCATTAAAGGAATTCACTAGGTTCACCTAAAATATTTTCAGTAAGTCCAAATGGCTTTTAAAAATGTTCATCATTTATGGAAAATACTGTAAACAGTAGCCAGAGGTGATGCACATTTTTCCATGACATATTTGGGCTCTGAATTAAATCAAACTCTATTTGAATTTGGGCATTTAAATACTATAAAATATTTTAAATGTCCAAATAATCCTAAAGTGAAATGTTCCATGTTTGACATATTCCAAACAGTGGACATGAGCAGTTTGGTGATTTTTGAGTGTGCCTAAGTATTTTTAATAAAGCCCAGAACAAAATAGCAGAATAGAAAAAACAAGAATCTAAATAGAAAGAGAAGGGAGAGAAAGATACCTGGACCTACTGTGCAGCCTACCTGGCCTAGCGCTGAGCCGGCCCAGCTCGCTGGCCCAGCCCACCTGGTGCTTTCTGTCGTCTTCCTCCCCGAGCCAGTAGGCAGGGCGTGTGGCCGCCGTGCGCACACCCGACCGCGCCACCTCCTGCTTCGCCGTGTTGTGCTCTCCGTCAACCCAATCCCGCGCCTGGAGACGCCTCGAAGCCCCTCTCGCCTCTCCCTCACTCGCTGCACTCTCTCCCCTCCTCTGTTCCTCTCCCCGCAGCACACTCGAGCACGACCGTCGCCTCGCCTAACCCCCATGGCAAAGAGGTTCCCCGCGTCCCCCTCGACCTCTACGCTGAAGCACGCGACCGCAGGCACCCCGAACCGTTGCCATCGAGCTCGTCACCGCCGCATCTGGCCGCCGGAGGTCGTCCTCGAATCGCGCCGTCAAGGACGCCCCCGAGCCTGCTGACCATCCCGTCGTCTCCGCTGTGAGTTTCTGCGTCTGTCCCCCCTCTTCCCGAGCTCGTTTACGCCCCGCAGCCGTCGCCCCTTGTCGACCGAACTGTGCTGCCGCCGCCAAACCTCGTCGCCGGCCACTCTTCCGGCGACTCCAGCACCAACCGTCACCTCCCCTAGATGCGCCGCACTGCCAACTTTCCAACGGGACCGCCCGCAGCCCAAACGACCTCCTGTAGATGAACCCCGAGCCACTCCAGTGCGCACCGCCGCGGATTTGGTCGCCGGCGTTAAGACGCCGGTGATGGTGACGTGGCCGCTTAATGAGGCACTAATCACATCTAGCTAGCCCCTAACAGACACTGACTGTGGGCCCTAGCCGTAGTCAAACCTCACACAACGCTAGTTTTGACCGGGATTAGTTCCTGAGTCACTGACATGCGGGATCCACCGGTCAGGTTTGACCCGGGTCAACCTGGTTGACCTGCTGACGCGTTGCTGCTGTCATGCTGATGCAGTAATGGCTTTCTGGATTTAAAATAAACCAGGAAATTCCAGAAATTAGTATAAACTTCTAAAATTCATAGAAATTCAACCGTAACTCCAAATGAAATAAATTATATATGAAAAATGATCAGAAAAATCCAATCTATCCATCTGTACCATTTTCATGCATGTTAGAACAACTTATAGCTGCTGTTTAGCATAAATCATATAATTCGCATTTAAATAAGCACATATGGAGTTTGAATTTGAACCCTTGGTTCAAACCAACTTCATTTAAACTGTTCTAAGTTGCATTAGCCAAAACACACTCATTTTTCCATGTCACATTCATGCATCATATTGTTGCATTGCATTGATTGTGTTTTCTCTGTGTTGCCGGTATTTGTCCCCTCTCGATAGACTTGGTTCCGATGATGAATTCGATGACACCGATGAAGAACTATATTATCTTCAGAAGTGCCAGGCAAGCAAAACCCCCTTGTTCATTCCGATAAAATCCCACTCTCTCGCTCCTGCTCTATTTTACTGCATTAGGACAACAATGATACAACTGTTATTTGCTGCGGTAGTTGAACCCCTTTATCCTCTGCATGACCTGTCATTGCCACAGTAAATAGATGAAACCCACTAGCATGAGTAGGAGTTGCTTGAGCCCTGATGTGCCTACTCATTCATGTTTCTTTGTCATGCCTGCTATTTCTTAGAGTTGTGTCAGGTCTGATTCATCAGGGATGAATTGGAGGTGTGTGAACATGTCCTACTGTGTGTGAGCTAAGTGTGTGAACACGATTTGGTAAAGGTAGCGGTGAGAGGCCATGTAGGAGTACATGGTGGGTTGTCTCATTGCAGCCGTCCTCAGGAACTGAGTTCTGTGTTTGTGATCCATGATCAGTTACTACCACACATTGGGCTCCAGGCGCTCCAAGCTCTCTCGACTTATTAATCAACCTGATCTCTGTCCAGGAGTTGCAACTAGTTTCTGGTGTTTGTAGGTAGTGTTAGTAGTCTACCAAGTGGCACCCGGTATAGGTGGGCTTGGGACAGACTAGGCACAGTGGCACGGTGTACCAAGTGGCACCCGGATGGTGGGCTTGGGAACCCTGCTCACATCGTTTGGGGCTGTGAGCGACACCCCGGCCGGATCTCCTTGCGGATGGAACCCGAATAGGCGATAAACCTGGACTAGAGACTTGTGTGGTTAGTCAGGTCGTGGCCGACTCCCTCGCCAGGCTTCCACTTGAAGGTTGCCGAGATACACGAGGTGTACATGGCGGTAAGTGGCGAGAGCGTGTGTGAAGAAGTACACCCCTGCAGGGTTAATATGATCTATTCGAATAGCCGTGTCCGCGGTAAAGGACTTCTGGGTTGCCTGTACAATTCATAGACAAGTGAAAGTGGATACTCTAAAATGCGCAAGATAAGCGTGAGTGCTATGGATGGCGTTCTCATAGGGAGACGGGAGCGGATCCATAGTGGTGTATTGATATGGTGAATATGTGGACTCGTGTGCGCCACCTCAAAAGAGTTACTTGCAGTCGTAGTTCAGGATAGCCACCGAGTCAAAGCTGGCTTGCTGCAGTTAAACCCCACCATCCCCTTTGTTGGTAATGATGCATATGTAGTTAGTTTTGATGTAAGTCTTGCTGGGTACATTTGTACTCACGTTTGCCTATTTTACGTTTTTGAAGAGAGACTTCAGTCTCGCTAGTAGTTCCGCGTGGACTTCGACGTTTAGCTTGTTACCTCAGCTACGATCCTGTGCCCTCGGCAAGATCTGGTAGACAGTCAGGCTTCTCAGCCTTTTTCATTTACAGATGTCTGTACTCAGACATGATAGCTTCCGCTTGTGTTTTGACTTGTATGCTCTGAATGCTGGGTCGAGAGACCCATGTTTGTAATATCTCGCTCCTCGGAGCCTATTGAATAAAATACTTGAGTTGTAGACTCATGTTGTGATGCCATGTTGTATTTGCACATATCGAGCATATTGTGTGTATGTTATTGAAATGCTTGGTATGTGTGGGATCTGACTATCTAGTTGTTTATCCTTAGTAGTCTCTCTTACAGGGAAATGTCTCCTAGTGCTTCCACTGAGCCATAGTAGGTTGCTACTGCTCCGGAACACTTAGGCTGGCCGGCATGTGTCCTTCTTCATTCCTGTGTCTGTCCCTTCGGGGAAATGTCACGTGATGAATACCGGAGTCCTGTTAGCCCGCTACAGCCCGGTTCACCGGAGTCCTACTA
The DNA here is from genome assembly GCF_002162155.2 of Triticum dicoccoides. Taxonomy (NCBI): domain Eukaryota; kingdom Viridiplantae; phylum Streptophyta; class Magnoliopsida; order Poales; family Poaceae; genus Triticum; species Triticum dicoccoides. Next base: position 642,304,351 of record NC_041391.1, on the reverse strand, counting down.
GCCCAGTGCTACAGCCTGGATTCACTCGCTGATGACCGACACGTTCGATGCTGGGTCATGGATGCCTGTCCCTGTAAGTTTGTGCCACTTTGGGTTTATGACTAGCCATGTCATCCCGGGCTCCTTATCTTATGGATGCTAGCGACACTATCATATACGTGTGCCAAAAGGCGCAAACGGTCCCGGGCAAAGGTAAGGCGACACCCGTGGGGATACCGTGCATGAGGCCGGAAAGTGATATGAGGTGTTACATGCTAGATCGATGTGGCATTGAGTCGGGATCCTGACAGAACCGCACTACCGGATTCACACCATTTTTTATGGTGTACGGCGCAGAGGCAGTTTTGCCCTGCGATATAATTCATGACTCACCTCGCGTGCGCATGTACGAAGAAAGAGAACCCGAGTTGGATTGGCAGGACAGTTTGGACGCCTTAGAGGAGGAGCGGGACGTGGCAAAAGCTCGTTCCGCATTCTATCAGCAGCAGGCTCGAAGATATCAAAGCAGAGAAGTACGGGTCAAAACTTACAATGTTGGCGAACTTGTTCTACGCCTGTCGGACAAGAAAAAGGACAAACTTAAGCCCAAATGGGAAGGTCCCTTCATCATCGACCAAGTCCTGACTGGCAGAGCATACCGTCTACGTAACGCATCTGACAACCGACTCAAGCCGAACCCATGGAATGCAGCCCGTCCCCGAAGATTCTACGCCTAGCGCCGGACTCAGAGTTCATCCCCCTCCTCCGTCCACCTTTTATATTTTCGCTATCTCTTGTTCCCCTCCTTCTTCCCCCCTTTTTTTAGTAAAAGCCTTTGAAGGGCTAATCGGCGCATTGTTTGCACACACTTGATGTGCTACTCGCACTCATTATACCTGGGGGCTTCTTTAACAGAATCTTATTTATACGGGCTTCATGCCCAACACATGTGTCATACTTCCGCATGTACCTTTTATCCACCATTATATGCATCGATATGACTTAAGTTTTGGCCAAGCTGGGTTGCCTGGCTCCTGTGCTTACCCCTACGTTCCCGATTGTTCGGCTAGGAGGTAAAGGGAGCACCTCTGCGATTGTTACTGCCGGGTCAGCCGGATGTGTACCTCAGACTGGGTGAAGCTAAAAGCTAGCATTCTTAAGGGAATATTCGGTCGGTGACTTGAAAGATGATTTATTGCTTATTTACTTATCTGCCCCCAGATACTTTTTCTGCTCTCTTCGTAGTACGGACATGCACCTTAGGGCATGCCTCCCAGGGAAATGAACCCTTAACGGAACTATTCTCCCTGGAAGATGTTTCTTACTAACCATGTAATATAACATAACTAGTTGGGCACTTGTCTGATAAAGCACTAATGATCCCTATGCCTGGTCTCCATGCATGCCCCGGTTTTTATAACCTTTAGGGTATTCGGACACACTCCGGACTGTTGGGTCCCGAGGTTGAAGCGAAAAGGTCCGCAAAGACAAACGATCTACAATCCGGCTAGAAGGCATTTTACATGTCATTTTAAAATTACATCGTCAAATTGACTGATTGAACTCCTCTTCAATCCCATCTAACAGGCTGTCTAGTTTACAGTCCCGTTGGGAATATTTCGCGGCCAACTCTATTTGGCCGTACATTAAGCTCACAGGGATCTCCTTCCCATCGGGCCCCACAGGTCCGACCTCGGCCATGTGGTTTGTATCAGCCCTCGTGTACCGCGTCTTCACCATGGCCCAGGCCTCTCTGGTGCCTTGACGGCAGGCCGATATCTTCCACAGACGGAAGCGCTGCCGTACTCCCTGAAGCTTCTCAGCAAGCCCTCCAAGACCCTCGGGTAGGGAGACGGACGGCCACAAGGCCTGGACGATGCCGCTCATCGCCTGCCGAATACGTTAGTGCAGTTGCAGCAGCTCGGGAAGAAGGTCACCCGTGGAACCAGGCATTTCCTCCGCCGGATGACCCGTGAGCACACCTACAAACACATTTCTGTCAATCGACTTCCTCGCCGAACTCTTCTTTTCAAAAGAGTTTGCTCAAGCACTTACTGTAAATGCTGCGACGAAGCCGCCGATTCTCCTTTACGGAGTCAGACAGCTGGACCCGAACATATTTTAGTTCTTCGCCCAGCTGGGTGTTGGCATCTTGGAGTTTGTTCCTCTCCTACTGCACCCTCATAAGCACCTTCTCGCTGGCCTTCAGCTGGCGTAGCAGATGTTGCTTGTCCGGTTCCAGTCCGGCACCCTCTGCAATTTTATTGTCAGACTTACGCACACGCCGCACTTCATAAACTACCTATCTTTCCGAAGTATGTATTACCAGAGGGGGTCTCTGTGGCTCCCCCCGCGGCGGCTAGTGCGGCCTCAAGTTGGGCCTTGCACTCTTGAAGCTCCTGGGACAGACAGGTATTCTTCTTCGTGAGATCTTGCATAAACAAATGATCCTTAAATCATTTATTCTAACTATTTTAAGTCTCGGGGGCTACCGGCATATATAACTATTAAAATTTCTCACCCGTATGTCTTTCACATACTACTTCGTGGCTCTGGTTAGACCATCTCGAGCGGCACGGAGGTGCGCGTCTCCCGCATTAAAGGCACTCAGTGCCTTCGGAGAGAAACACGCGTCACGAAGAACTGTCCGGCGGCGGCTGTGATTCATGGCACTCTCCACCTCAGACCTGGTGGCGGACAGCCTGTCAGCATCCTCCGTTGGAGGAGCATCCGGCTCATGCCTTGTGTTCGCCTCCCCTTCCGGACCACGCGTTGGAGCATGGCTGGCAGAGGCTTGATTGGTGCTCTTTCTCCTGTAAAAATCATGAGCGCTAATATACCTCCTAGGGATCTTTCCCTTAAAAACGGCGGTGCGCTGTACCATTGCGGCGACGTTTTGATTCGCGCCGCACTCCTCTTCCGCCTGCTGGGCCGAACTGACCCTTGTTGGTCAGCCGCCGCGGGTGCGGCTTCCCACCTTAAAGGCGCCTCCTGCGAAGCACCGTTGGTACACGATGGTCAGAAATTAGCATGGACCAAGTAATGGTGTCAGGACTCCGGTCGTAGTCACCTGGGAAGCCGGAGATAAACCGGGGTAGTCAGCCGTAATGGCGACTAGAGCATTGTCCATGCTAAGTTGGTGGAACACCCCATCAATCAGCTCCACCTTTATGTCCGGATCCTCTTCGGAGGCTGGATCAAGGGATCGTCCCGGATCCTCGGGCTGTGGAGTCAGGCTTTGTATGCCCTCCACGTCCCGGCGCAGCTCCTGCGTCAAAATCAGAAAGTGAGATACTTGACTTTGGGAATATGGATCGGATAGATAAACGTCCGCTTACCCAGCTCCGAGGGTTACTCATGGAGAATCCATTCAATGGACTCGTGCGGAGGAAGTCCTCCTTCTCCCCCTTGTACAAGCCGGACAGGATCTTCACCAGATCGGCGACCGATCCCGGCCCCTTGTGGACATGACGGGTGGCGTCATCTTCCCCGTTGAAATCCCACATGGGGTGGCCCCTATATTGGAGCGGTTTCACCCCACGCATAATGCACGTGGCCATGACTCCAATCATGGTCAATCCGGAGTGGGCCAGTAACCTTATCCGGCCCATCGGATATTGGACGCTCCCATCGTCTTCCCGTTGAGGGCTCCGCGGGCGCCAACTCAGGCGTTTCTTCAAGGGAGCATTGCTGAACTCCGGGAGGCCGATCCGAACTGGATCCGGCAGTGGGGCGTCTTCCATATAAAACCATTCCGAAGGCCAGTCTTCGGACGCCTTCTTCGGGGTTCCGGATAGATATCCGGTCCTGGCGATGCGCCATATTTCGGCTCCGCCCACTTGATATATCGACCCCTCGTGAGAACGGGGTATGAGGCAAAACAATCTCTTCCACAACGCAAAATGGGGCTCGATGCCCAAGAACAGCTCGCAAAGAGCTACAAAGCCCGTGATGTGCAAAATAGAGGCAGTTGTAAGGTGGTGAAGCTGGAGTCCATAGAACTCCAGGAGTCCCCGGAGAAACGGATGTATGGGAAATCCGAGTCCCCTTATTAGATAAGGGACAAAGCATACCCGCTCTCCTCTGGAGGGATTGGGGATGCTCTCCGCCTGCTTTCCACCCTTGTAGGTGGCCAGTCCGGCTTGAACCGGAACCATGAAGGCCGGGGGAAGATATCCCTCTGCTTGGAGCGCCACTAGCTCGCTATGCGGAACTGAACATCTCCTCCAATCTCCTGGCTGAGGGCTGGGGGCGCGAGAGGAGGAGCCGCGTCGACTATCCATGGTGGAATGGATTTTTGTTAGAGGCGCTTCGAAGAGTGCTTGCGAAAGGAGGATGGTGTGATTTGGATCTGGATCCTCGCCTCTCTTATAGGCAGCTCATTCGCGCGGCTAGGGGGTAAAACGCAAAAATACCCTAGCTTTTCGCATTCATACGACACATGGAAGAGGGCCATTATTGGACGTGGAAGCCAAGGAGCGCAACATTTACAAGGAAGCCGGACACTATTCAGCAGGCACATGGAATTTGAAGGAGAACCCGCCTTGCAACGCCGAAGACAATATACGTGCCGGACTCGTCGTCATTGAAGCCTGGTTCAGGGGCTACTGAGGGAGTCCTGGACTAGGGGGTGTCCGGATAGCCAAACTATCATCATCGGTCGGACTCCAAGACTCTGAAGATACAAGATTGAAGACTTCGTCCCGTGTCCGGATGGGACTTTCCTTGGCGTGGAAGGCAAGCTTGGCGATACGGATATGTAGATCTCCTACCATTGTAACCGACTCTGTGTAACCCTAGCCCTCTCCGGTGTCTATATAAACCGGATGGTTTTAGTCCGTAGGACATAACAACAATCATATCATAGGCTAGCTTCTAGGGTTTAGCCTCCTTGATCTCGTGGTAGATCTACTCTTGTAATACCCACATCATCAATATCAATCAAGCAGGACGTAGGGTTTTACCTCCATCAAGAGGGCCCGAACCTGGGTAAAACATCGTGTCCCTTGTCTGCTGTTACCATCCACCTAGACGCACAGTTCGGGACCCCCTACCCGAGATCCGCCGGTTTTGACACCGACAGGCTTCCTCAAAATTCGCTAGGTCTTCGTGAGAAAGCAAGTTAGATGCACACCCACTTAGTTTCTTTGGTTGAGCTTTCATACATTTACAGCTCTAGTGCATCCGTTGCATGGCAATCCCTACTCCTCATGTTGACATCAATTGATGGGCATCTCCATAGCCCGTTGATTATCCTCATCAATGTGAGACTTTCTCCTTTTTTGTCTTCTCCACACAACCTCCATCATCATATTCTATTCCACCCATAGTGCTATATCCACGGCTCACGCTCATGTATTGCATGAAAGTCTAAAAAAGTTTGAGATTACTAGAGTATGAAACAATTGCTTGGCTTGTCATCGGGGGGTGCAAGATGAGAGCATTTTTGTGTGACGAAAATGAAGCATGACCAAACTATATGATTTTGTAGGGATGAACTTTCTTTACTCATGTTATTTTGAGAAGACATGATTGCTTTGATTAGCATGCTTGAAGTATTACTATTTCTTATGTCAATATAAAAATTTATTTTGAATCATTTGGATCTGAAAATTCATGCCACATTAAAGGAAATTACATTGAGAATTATGCTAGGTAGCATTCCACATAAAAAATTCTGCTTTTATCATTAACCTACTCGAGGACGAGCAGGAATTAAGCTTCGGGATGCTTGATACGTCTCCAACGTGTCTATAATTTTTGATTGCTCCACGCTATTATATTACCCATTTTGGATGTTTATGGGCTTTACTTCACACTTTTATATCATTTTTGGGACTAACCTACTAACCGGAGGCCCAGCCCGAATTGCTGTTTTTGCCTATTTCAGTGTTTCGAAAAAGAGCAATATCAAACGAAGTCCAAACAGAATGAAACCTTCGGGAGTGATCTTTTTGGAACAAACGTGATCCAGGGAATTGGAGTGGACGTCAAGCAACAGAGGAGGTGTCCACGAGGGTGCCCGGCGCGCCCCCTATAGGTGGGCGTGCCCCCCACCCTCGTCGGCCCCTCGAGCGTTCACCGACCTACTTCTTCCTCCTATATATACCCACGTACCCTAAAACCATCGAGGAGCACCACGAAAAACTACTTCCACCGCCGTAACCTTCTGTATCTGCAAGATCCCATCTTGGAGCCTTCGTCGGTGCTCCGACGGAGGCGGACTCGACCACGGAGGGCCTCTACATCATCTCCAAGGCCCTTCCGATGAGTTGTGAGTAGTTTACCACAGACCTCCGGGTCCATAGTTATTAGCTAGATGGCTTCTTCTCTCTCTTTGAATCTCAATACAAAGTTCTCCTCGATCTTCTTGGAGATCTATTCGATGTAACTCTTTCTGCGGTGTGTTTGTCGAGATCCAATGAATTGTGGGTTTATGATCAAGTTTATCTATGAGAAATATTTGAATCTCCTCTGAATTCTTTTATGTGTGATTGAGTTATCTTTGCAAGTCTCTTCGAATTATCAGTTTGGTTTGGCCTACTAGATTGATCTTTCTTGCAATGGGAGAAGTGCTTAGTGCTACGTCTTGAGCTTGCGTTGGTTTTCCTTGAATAGGAAAGGGTGATGCAGCACAATAGCGTAAGTATTTCCCTTAGTTTTTGAGAACCAAGGTATCAATACAGTAGGAGGCTCCTCAAAAGTCCCACGCACCTACACAAACAAACAAGAACTCGGAACCAACGCAATAAAGGGGTTGTCAATCCCTTCAAGGCCAATTGCGAAAGTGAGATCTGATAGAGATAATATGATAAGATAAATATATTTTTGGTATTTCATGATATAGATTGGGAAAGTAAAGATGCAAAATAAAAGTAGATTGGAAGCTTATATGATAAGAGATAGACCCAGGGGCCATAGGTTTCAATAGTGGCTTCTCTCAAGATAGCATAAGTATTACGATGGGTGAACAAATTACTGTCGAGCAATTGATAGAAAAGAGAATAATTATGAGATTATCTGGGCATGATCATGTATATAGGCATCACGTCCGTGACAAGTAGACTGACTCCTGCCTGCATCTACTACTATTACTCCACACATCAACCGCTATCCAGCATGCATCTAGAGTATTAAGTTCATAAAGAACAGAGTAATGCATTAAGAAAGATGACATAATGTAGAGGGATAAACTCATACAATATGATATAAACCCCATCTTTTTATCCTCGATGGCAACAATACAATACGTGCCTTGCTGCCCCTGCTGTCACTGGGAAAGGACACCGCAAGATTGAACCCAAAGCTAAGAACTTCTCCCATTGCAAGAAAGATCAATCTAGTAGGCCAAACCAAACTAATAATTCAAAGAGACTTGCAAAGATAACTTAATCACACATAAAAGAATTCAGAGGAGATTCAAATATTTTTCATAGATAAACTTGATCATAAACCCACAATTCATCAGATCTCGACAAACACACCGCAAAAAGAGTTACATTGAATAGATCTCCAAGAAGATTGAGGAGAACATTGTATTGAGATTCAAAGAGAGAGAAGAAGCCATCCATCTAATAACTATGGACCCGAAGGTCTGTGGTAAATTACTCACAACTCGTCGGAGAGGCCTTGGAGATGATGTAGAGGCATTCCACGATCGATTCCCCCTCGGGTGGAGCGCCGACGAAGGCTCCAAGATGGGATCTCGCGGATACAGAAGGTTACATCGGTGGAAATAGTTTTTCATGGTCGCCTCTGATGTTTTCGGGGTACATGGGTATATATACGAGGAAGAAGTAGGTCGGTGGATGCTCGAGGGGCCCACGAGGGTGGGGGCGCGCCCAGCCCTAGGGGGCGCGCCGGGCACCCTCGTGGCCGCCTCCATTGTTTCTTGACTTCCACTCCAAGTCCTCTGGATCACATTTGCTCCAAAAATCACGCTCCCGGAGGTTTCATTCCGTTTGGACTCCGGTTGATATTCCTTTTCTTCGAAACACTGAAATAGGCAAAAAAAATAGCAATTCGGGCTGGGCCTCCGGTTAGTAGGTTAGTCCCAAAAATGATATAAATGACTAAAGTAAATCCCATAAACATCCAAAACGGGTAATATAATAGCATGGAACAATCAAAAATTATAGATATGTTGGAGACGTATCAAGCATACCCAATCTTAATTCCTGGTCGTCCTCGAGTAGGTAAATGATAAAAACAGAATTTTTGATGTGGAATGCTACCTAGCATAATTCTCCATGTAATTCTCTTCATTGTGGCATGAATGTTCAGATCGAAATGATTCAAAATAAAAGTTCATATTGACATAAGAAATAGTAATACTTCAAGCATACTAATCAAAGCAATCATGTATTCTCAGAATAACATGGCTAAAGAAAGTTCATCCCTACAAAATCATATAGTTAGGCTATGCTTCATTTTCGTCACACAAAAATGCTCCAATCTAGCACACCCCCGATGACAAGCCAAGCAATTGTTTCGTACTTAAATAATCTCAAACTTTTTCAGCTTTCACACAATACATGAGCGTGAGCCATGGATATAACACTATGGGTGGAATAGAATATGATGATGGGGATTGTGTGGAGAAGACAAAAAAGGAGAAAGTAACACATTGACGAGGATAATCAACGGGCTATGGAGATGCCCATCAATTGATGTCAACATGAGGAGTAGGTATTGCCATGCAACAGATGCACTAGAGATATAAATGTATGAAAGCTCAACAAAAAAACTAGTGGGTGTGCATCCAACTTGCTTTCTCACGAAGACCAATGGCATTTGAGGAAGCCCATCGTAGGAATATACAAGCCAAGTTCTATAATGAAAAATTCCCACTAGTATATGAAAGTGACAACATATGAGACTCTCTATATGAAGAACATGGTGCTACTTTGAAGCACAAGTGTGGAAAAAGATAGTAACATTGCCCCCTTTTTTTTCTTTTTTTTTCTTTTTTTTTCTTTTGACCTTTTTTTTTCTTTGGCCTTTCTTTTTTTTATTTGGGGACAATGCTCTAATAATGATGATCATCACACTTCTATTTATTTACAACTCACTAATTACAACCCAAAACTAGAACAAGATATGACTATATATGAATGCCTCCGGCGGTGTACCGGGATGGGCAATGAATCAAGAGTGACATGTATGAAAAATTATGCATGGTGGCTTTGCCACAAATACGATGTCAACTAGATGATCATGCAAGGCAATATCACAATGATAAAGTGTGTCATAAAAAAAAGGAACGGAACGGTGGAAAGTTGCACGGCAATATATCTCAGAATGGCTATGGAAATGCCATAATAGGTAGGTATGGTGGCTGTTTTGAGGAAGATATAAGCAGGTTTATGTGTGATAGAGCGTATCATATCACGGGGTCTGGATGCACCGGCGAAGTTTGCACCAACTCTCAAGGTGAGAAAGGGCAATGCACGGTACCGAAGAGGCTAGTAATGATGGAAGGGTGAGAGTGCGTATAATCCATGGACTCAACATTAGTCAAAAGAACTCATATACTTATTGCAAAAATCTACACATCATCAAAAACCAAGCACTATGCGCATGCTCCTAGGGGGATAGATTGGTAGGAAAAGACCATTGCTCGTCCCCGACCGCCACTCATAAGGATGCACAATCTAAGAACACCTCATGTTTCAAAATTGTTACACAACTTTCACCATACGTGCATGCTACAGGACTTGCTAACTTCAACACAAGCATTCTTTAAATTCATAATCACCCAACTAGCATGACTCTAATATCACTACCTCCATATCTCAGAACAATTATCAAGCATCAAATTGATCATAGCATCCAATTCACTTCCTATGATAGTTTTTATTATACCCAACTTGGATGCCCATCATTCTAGGACCAATTTTATAACCATAGAAAATACCATGCTGTTCTTAGAGGCTATCAAATATTATAAGTGAAGCATGAGAGATTAAAAATTTCTACAAAATTAAGCCACCGCCGTGCTCTAAAAGATATAAGTGAAGAACTAGAGCAAAAACTAGCTAGCTCAAAAGATATAAGTGAAGCACATAGAGTATTCTAATAAATTCCATCCAAGTGGGTTTCTGCTAAAAGGTGTGTACGGCAAGGATGATTGTGGTATACTAAAAAGAAAATACTAATATTATACAAGACGCTCCAAGCAAAACACATATCATGTGGCGAATAAAAATATAGCTCCAAGTAAAGTTACCGATAGACGAAGACGAAAGAGGGGATGCCTTCCCGGGGCATCCCCAAGCTTAGGCTTTTGTATATTCTTCTTGAATATCTTGGGGTGCCATGGGAATCCCCAAGCTTAGGCTCTTTCCACTCCTTATTCCATAATCCATCAAATCCTAACCCAAAACTTGAAAACTTCACAACACAAAACTCAACAGGAAATCTCATAAGTTCCATTAGTGCAAGAAAGAAAAACCACCACATAAGGTACTTTAATGAACTCATTCTTTATTTATATTGGTGTTAAACCTACTGTATTCCAAGTTCTGTATGGTTCATACCCCTACATACTAGCCATAGATGCATCAAAATAAGCAAACAACACACAAAAAGCAGAATCTGTCAAAAACAGAACGGTCTGTAGTAATCTATAAATCTAGAATACTTATGTAACTCTGAAAATCCTACCAAAATAGGAAGTCCTGGGAAATTTGTCTATTGATCTTCATCCAAAAGAATCAACACAAAATCAAGTTTCTGTGAATTACCAAAATTATTTTTGTGCATGCAAAGTTTCTGTTTTTCAGCAGAATCAAATTAATTATCACCGTAGGTTATCCTATAGGTTCTACTAGGCACAAACACTAATTAAAACATGAAAACACATCTAAACAGAAGGTAGATGATAAATTTATTACTAAGGAGAAGAAAAAACAAAAAACAAAGATAAAATTGGGTTGCCTCCCAACTAGCGCTATCGTTTAACGCCCCTAGCTAGGCATAAAAGCGAGGATAGATCTAAGTAGTGCCATCTTTGGCACTTAATTCATAAGTAGCTCGCATGATAGATTCATAAGGTAATTTGACGTTCTTTCTTGGAAAGTGCTCCATGCCTTTGCTTAATGGAAATTGGAATATAATATTCCCTTCCTTCATATCAATAATGACAGCAATCATTCTAAGGAAATGTCTACCAAGAATAATAGGGCATGAAAGATTGCAATCTATGTCAAGAACGATAAAATCCACGGGCACCAAATTCCTATTTGCAACAATGGGAACATCATTGATCCTTCCCATTGGCTTTTTAATGGTGGAATCCGCAGGGTGCAAATTTAAAGAGCAATCATCAAGATCATGGAAACCTAGATTATCACATCAAGTTTTCGGAATCATGGAAACACTAGCACCCAAATCACAGAAAGCATAACACTCATGATCTTTAATTTTAATCTTTATAGTAGGTTCCCACTCATCATTAAGTTTTCTAGGTATAGAAACTTCCAAATTAAGTTTTTCATCATAAGATCGCATCAAGGCATCAACAATATGTTTGGTAAAAGCTTTATTTTGACTATAAGCATGAGGAGAATTCAAAACGGATTGCAACAAGGAAATACAACCTTCTAAAGAACAATTATAATAATTAAATTCCTTGAAATCCAATATAGTGGGTTCATGCTATTTAAAGTCTTGACCTCTCCAATCCCACTTTTACCAAATTTGGCATCAAGATCTAAGAACTCCGAATCATTGGGACGCCTTCTAACTAAAGTTGACTCATCTCCAAGTCCACTCATCATTAACTCCGAATTTAAGATTCATATTGCAAAACAAAGATTTAATAGGGAACACATCAATAACTTTAAGATCTTCATCATTATTTTCATGGAAACTAGAAGAACACGCCTTTACAAAGGAATCTTTCTTAGCACGCAATCTAGCGGTTCATTCTTTGAACTCATCAATGGAAATTCTCATAGCTTTGAGAGACTCATTGATATCATGCTTACGAGGAGTACATCTAAGTTTCAAAGAATCAACATCAAGCGAAAGTCTACGAACGTTCCTAGCCAAATCATCAACTTTAAGCAATTTTTCTTCAAGCATGGCATCAAAATTCTTTTCAGTGATCATAAATTCTTTCACACTATTCTCAAAATCAGAGGGCATCTTATTAAAATTACCATAAGAATTATTGTTGGAGTTTCCATACTTATTAGAGGAATTACGGGAACGGTCTAGGATTAAGTTTCCTCTATAAGCATTGTTACCAAAATTATTCCAACCAGCAAAATTCACATCCATAGATTCATTATTATTCTCAATCAAAGTAGACAAAGGCATATCACTGGGATTAATATAAGCACCCTTAGTAGCAAACAATTTCATAAGTTCATCCATCTTTCCACTCAAAACATTAATTTCTTCTATAGCATGCACTTTTTTACTAGTAGATCTTTCGGTGTGCCATTGAAAATAATTAGCCATAATGTTATCAAGGAGTTTAGTAGCTTCTCCTAAGGTGATTTCCATAAACGTGCCTCCCGCGGCCGAATCTAAAATATTTCTAGAAGCAAAATTCAGTCCGACATAAAATTTTTGTATGATCATCTATAAATTCAAACCATGAGTAGGGCAATTGCGAATCATCAATTTCATTATTTCGCAAGATTGGGCAACATGCTCATGATCAAGTTGTTTAAAATTCATAATATCGTTCCTAAGAGAGATGATCTTAGCGGGAGGAAAATACTTAGAGATAAAAGCATCTTTGCACTTATTCCATGAATCAATACTATTCTTAGGCAAAGAGAAAACCAAACTTTAGCATGATCTCTAAGTGAAAATGGAAATAACTTCAATTTAACAATATCATTATCCATATCTTTCTTCTTTTGCATCTCACACAAATCAACAAAGTTGTTTAGATGGGTAGCGGCATCTTCACTAGGAAGGCAGGAGAATTGATCTTTCATAACAAGATTCAGCAAAGCAGCATTGATTTCACAAGACTCAACATCATTAAGAGGAGCAATCGGAGTACTAAGGAAATCATATTAGTGGTATTAGAAAAGTCACACGATTTGGTATTATCTTGCGCCATCGTGACAAGTAATCCAACACACACGAGAGGAGATTGGGAAAGAGAGAGCGAATAAAATGGCAAAGGTGAAATGGGGGAGAGGAAAACGAGAGGAAAATGGCAAATAATGTAAGTGCGAGGGAGATGAGTTTGTGATGGGTACTTGGTATGTCTTGACTTGAGCACAGACCTCCCCGGCAACGGCGCCAGAAATCCTTCTTGCTACGTCTTGAGCTTGTGTTAGTTTTCTTTGAAGAGGAAAGAGTGATGCAGCACAGTAGCGTAAGTATTTCCCTCAGTTTTTGAGAACCAAGGTATCAATCCAGTAGGAGGCTCCTCAAAAGTCCCATGCACCTACACAAACAAACAAGAACTCACAGCCAACGCAATAACGGGTTGTCAATCCCTTCAAGGCCACTTGCGAAAGTGAGATCTGATAGAGATAATATGATAAGATAAATATATATTTGGTATTTTATGATATAGATTGGAATAGTAAAGATGCAAAATAAAAGTAGATTGAAAGCTTATATGATAAGAGATAGACCCTGGGGCCATAGGTTTCACTAGTGGCTTCTCTCAAGATAGCATAAGTATTACGGTGGGTGAACAAATTACTGTCGAGCAATTGATAGAAAAGCGAATAATTATGAGATTATCTAGGCATGATCATGTATATAGGCATCATGTCCGTGACAAGTAGACCGACTCCTACCTGCATCTACTACTATTACTGCACACATCGACCGCTATCCAGCATGCATCTAGAGTATTAATTTCATAAAGAACAGAGTAACACATTAAGAAAGATGACATGATGTAGAGGGATAAACTCATGCAATATGATATAAACCCCATCTTTTTATCCTCGATGGCAACAATACAATACGTGCCTTGCTGCCCCTGCTGTCACTGGGAAAGGACACCGCAAGATTGAACACAAATCTAAGCACTTCTACCATTGCAAGTAAGATCAATCTAGTAGGCCAAACCAAACTGATAATTCGAAGAGACTTGCAAAGATAACTTAATCACACATAAAAGAATTCAGAGGAGATTCAAATATTTCTCATAGATAAGCTTGATCATAAACCCACAATTCATCAGATCTCGACAAACACACCGCAAAAAGAGTTACATCGAATAGATCTCCAAGAAGCTCGAGGAGAATGTTGTATTGAGATTCAAAGAGAGAGAAGAAGCCATCTAGCTAATAACTATGGACCCGAAGGTCCATGGTAAATTACTCACAACTCATCGGAGAGGCCTTGGAGATGATGTAGAGGTCCTCCGTGATCGATTCCCCCTCCGGCGAAGCACCGACGAAGGCTCCAAGATGGGATCTCGCGGATACAGAAGGTTACGGCGGTGGAAATAGTTTTTCGAGGTCACCTCTAATGTTTTCGGGGTACATGGGTATATATAGGAGGAAGAAAAAGGTCGGTGGACGCTCGAGGGTCCCACGAGGGTGGGGGCGCGCCCAGCCCTAGGTGGCGTGCCGAGCACCCTCGTGGCCGCCTCCCTTGTTTCTTGACTTCCACTCCAAGTCCTATGGATCACGTTTGTTCCAAAAATCACGCTCGCAAAGGTTTTGTTCCGTTTGGACTCCATTTGATATTCCTTTTCTTCGAAACACTGAAATAGGCAAAAAAAAAAACAGTAATTCGGGCTGGGCCTCCGGTTAGTAGGTTAGTCCCAAAAATGATATAAATGTGTAAAGTAAAGCCCATAAACATCCAAAACGGGTAATATAATAGCATGGAATAATCAAAAATTATAGATACATTGGGGACGTATCACTTAGCTTTGGGTTCAATCTTGCGGTGTCCTTTCCCAGTGACAGTAGGGGCAGCAAGGCACGTATTGTATTGTTGCCATCGAGGATAAATAGATGGGGTTTATATCATATTGCATGAGTTTATCCCTCTACATCATGTCATTTTTTTAATGCGTTACTCTGTTCAGTATGAACTTAATACTCTAGATGCATGCTGGATAGCGGTCGATGTGTGGAGTAATAGTAGTATATGCAAGCAGGAGTCGGTCTACTTGTCACGGACGTGATGCCTATATAAATGATCATGCCTAGATAATCTCATCATTATTCGCTTTTCTATCAATTGCTCGATAGTAATTTGTTCACCCACCGTAATACTTATGTTATCTTGAGAGAAGCCACTAGTGAAACCTATGGCCCCCGGGTCTATCTTTTATCATATAAGCTTTCAATCTACTTTTATTTGCATCTTTACCTTTCCAATCTATATCATAAAAATACCAAAAATATTTATTTTATCATATTATCTCTATCAGATCTCACTTTCGCAAGTGGACATGAAGGGATTGAGAACCCCTTTATTGCGTTGGTTGCGAGGTTCTTGTTTGTTTGTGTTGGTGCGTGGGACTTTTGAGGAGCCTCCTACTGGATTGACACCTTAGTTCTCAAAAACAGAGGGAAATACTTACACTACTTTGCTGCATCACCCGTTCCTCTTAAAGGATGGTTGATGATGACGACGTCGTCCAATCCCCCTATTCGGAGCCCCGAACGGACTCCTGATCAGCCCTCCCGAGAGAGTTTAGGGCTTGGCGGTGTCTCTGTATTGTAAAACACGATGAATCTTTCTCTCTAATTTTTTTCTCCGCGAAAGCAAATATATGGAGTTGGAGTTGAGGTCGGTGGAGGTCTAGGGGGCCCACGAGGCAGGGATGCACCCCCACCCTCGTGGACAGGGTGTGGGCCCCCTGGTGCTGATTCTTTCGCCAGTATTTTTTATTTATTCTGAAAAGTTGCTCCGTGGATTTCCAGGTCATTCCGAGAACTTTTATTTTTGCACAAAAATAACACCATGGCAGTTCTGCTAAAAACAACATCAGTCCGGGTTAGTTCCATTCAAATCATGCAAGGTAGAGTCCAAAACAAGGGCAAACGTGTTTGGAAAAGTAGATACGATGGAGACGTATCATAGACCTTTCTTGAACACCGTCAATGCCAGAATAAATTGTGAGAAAGAAATTGTCGGTGTTAGCTTTGGTGATGAATCTCATGAATTTAATTTTTCCAAGTTTAGTAGACAACCTCATAAGAAAGATTTGCCTAGTAAGGATGAAATTATTGGTCTTGCTTCTATTGCTGTTGTAGCGACCCGATCCCAATGGATCGAAGTCTCTGTGCTTAAGTGTCATCCCTGGATCGGTATGCCGACATAAACAATACTCGAGGATTTATAATAGAGTTTAATCACACACTTATTACATCGAGGTCCTCATAAAGAGTATTTATTACATAAATATAGCTGAAGGCCAACTAAAATAATATAACTGTGGAAGCTTCGAAGATAAATGAGTCCATCAACTCCACGGCTAAACTGAGTGCATGACAACGACCTAGTGCACCTTATTCTTCATCGGAAAACACTGCAACATGAGACGTTGCAGCCATGTAGGTTAGCACATGGAATATGCTGGCAAAGTCACACTATAGAGCAATGAATGAAAAAGACTATATCTATCTGCATATTTGGCAGGTGGAGGCTCTAAGTTTAATTTTTGCATAAAGCTAGTTTTTCCCGACAATAAAGGAATAAATTTTATTTACTACCAAGTTTATGCCATTGTTGAGAAGTTTCCTCCAACTCAAATCCCAAAATTACCAAGTATAAATAAAACACAGTACATTAATTAAATAGAGTGATGAGATCAACAAATAATTCACTTCCAGATACTCAATTTGTCCATAACTGGGGACACGGTTAATCATAATTAGTTTGTAAACTCTTTAGAGGTTTGCGCACTTTTCCCCATGAGACTTGACCGCATCCATGATCAGAAGATCGAGACATAGCCTTTCTGAAGTATTTCCTCTAAACCCTAGGTAGACCGGTACACCTAATTTCCCACTACATCAGCAAGTCTACCGCGGAAAGAGGTCACACAACTTAGTCAACTATGCCAGAGCCAATAATGGCTTGTGGCTCCACACGGAAGTTTCTAGGCATGAATATCATTTGATCCCTTTGAGCC
Source organism: Triticum dicoccoides (assembly GCF_002162155.2). NCBI lineage: Eukaryota > Viridiplantae > Streptophyta > Magnoliopsida > Poales > Poaceae > Triticum > Triticum dicoccoides. Next base: position 642,287,286 of record NC_041391.1, on the reverse strand, counting down.
TGGGTGGCGGACCTAGGGTAATCGCATGGGTACTCCGGGATTCCCTTAGGCAAGCACTGGTTTCTCCAGGTGCCCCAAACAATCCAGCCAGATGTGTATTAAAGTTGCCACCTTAATTTTTCCCTTAGTTATTATTACTCTCGCAATTTTCATGATTCTCACACACCAATCCCCGTCTACGAGCATGGCTAAGCAACTTATGAGCATACCGTATATTCCCGGGGTGATCAAAGGTAATAGGTTCCTACCTCATGAACTACATAACAAAACCACATGTTCCCAATCCTACCCATGCAACCTTTGAGGGTGATGCATTGTAAAACTAGATATATAAGAGTATGATCAAAGTGTAACTTGCCTTGCTGACGATCGGTAAAATCTAGAGATTCGTAGTAGCAAGCTTCGCACTCCGGAAAATCTATCGTATACAAACAATAGCATACATAAGCACTCAAGCAAAAGATGCAAAGAATCGAAGAAAAAGATTTGGAAAACTCCAAAAGCAATCAAACAACTCTTTTAAACAGAAAAAATTAACAGTGCCATAATTATGTGAATTATATCTTAACAAAAAGTTTTTGTGAAGAGCTTTGATTTGCAAAAGGAATCAACTAAAACGGAGCTACAAAACTCAAATTATGGCTTAAAGAAGTTTGAATTCCGATATGAACAAATTCAAATTTTAAATCTTTCAAAAATATATTTGAGTTGGTTTACTGGATAGATGAGATCATGCTGAAGATTTCGGCGTTGTTTCATCGAATTTGGACAAACGAGCAGAAAGTTGTGCTAGTTTGAAAAGCAGTGGCTAAACTATAAATAAAATAAATACAACTAGGTCACTGGCTACGTGACAGAAAAGCTAACGAACGAACGTTCGCTACAGAAACTTAAAGAACGAATTCATTCGCTACAGAGGGTAAACCAACAAACATTCACTATATAGCGGAAAACGGTTCGAGAGAAAAAAAACAAAGGCAATCTAGTTTGGACCGCCGATCCGAGATCGAACGGACGAGAGGGAGGCGGGGGTTACCGCAGTGGCGGTGGTCGTTGGCGGCGAGAAAAGCGGTGGCGGCGGCGGGTTCGAGTGGGGCGGCGGCTGCGATGAGGAGAGAGGAGGGGGTCTGGGCCCACTTATAAAGGCGCGGGGCGGGGCGGTGGCTTGGGGGAGGGGGCGAGATGGAGGCGGAGGTGAAGTCCTCCTCGGGTACGGTGGTGGCGGCGTGCGGCGGCTGGACTCTGGCTCAGGGTCGGTGGCGACGCCGGTTGGGCTAGGCCACGACTTGGCTGGTAGTCGGGCCGACCCAGTTCGGCGGCGAAAATCTTAAAAAAACAATTTTCCAGAGAAAGAAAATATGAAAAACTATAATAAATATATATCTAAAAATAACAGAAAAATTCACATATTTATATGGCCTCATATATGACCTAGTGAACATTTTTCTGGCCTAAAAATGCAAGTTTTGAAAATAGATTTTTAGTTCTAATAAACTCCGTAAATCAATAAATAATCCTCCAAATAAAATCAAATAAAAAATTCAAAATTCAATTTCCAATATTTCTTTGCTGCTTTTGAAGAAGTCCTTTTGACCTAGTCCTTTTATCTGCTGCCTAAAAATGCAAGTTTTGAAGAAGTCCTTTTTTTGAGGAATTGGACAGTGGGAGAGGCTCCCACTGTGTTTGTATTACTCAAAAGCAGGGTACAATGTACATGGCGTTTTTACCTGGCGCCTTACCTCCACCTGTGGAGGCTAGGGCTACTACTACTTTATATGGTGGGGGCAGTCAAGGGGGTTCTAAGCTAATTACAAAGGAGAGAATAAAGTCTCTCACATCTTCTCTGGTTCTATGTTGGAGCAGGGCAAAGTCATGTTTGAAACGTTGGAGCCATGATAGAATAGTTGGTGGGATGCTTCTGAAATGTTTGTTATTCCTCTCTTTCCAAATGCTCCAAGCCGCTTGAAGGAAAACATCCATGAACATGGGACTGCTCCAATCATGAGCTGCCATGCTGATCCACCGAAGCCTTGAACCAGTTTGCTGCCAAGTTATCCCTAGAATGGACCAACATCGTTGGCTAAAGGGGCACTGGAAGATCATGTGTTCGACAGTCTCTTCAATTTGCTGATCACAAAGAAGGCAGTTGTAATCGTCCCCAATATTGTAGTGTCTCCTCTTTAGCATGTTACGTGTGTTTAAGCGGTCAGAGAGAAGAAGCCACCCAAAGACTTTAATTTTGAGCGTTGACCTGGCCTCCCAGAGCCACTTGTATGATTGATGTGCATGCACCTCTCGAAAATAGAATTTGTAGTATTTGATGGCCTTAAAATCCACTGAGCCCCAACAATAAGTCCAGTTATCGTGTGGGGTCGGATCAGTAGCATTGCCAACATGCCTCACCTCTTGCTGAAGATCACGGATTTCTTGCATTGCTTGGACTGATAGTGGGAGGTGAAACGTTTCATGCAGAGATGTGGATCCCAGGAAATCCTTAACCGAAATATCTATATTTTTTGCAAAGGAGAAGGCGCGCTGGTACTTTTCATCGAGAGTGGCGTTGAGCCACAGGTCTTTCCACATGAGCACTGTAGCTCCATCATGCACAATGGCTTTAGAAATCCCTCTGTAAATCGGGGTGAGCTTGAGAACAGCTCTCCACCAGAATGATCCGCATGGTTCCATGGCATGGGGGATTTTGTTTGTATAGTATGTGGACCACACAAGCTCCACCCAAGGTACATCGTGCTTGTTGTAGAATTTATGCAGATATTTGAGAAGGAGGGCATCGCTTTGTACGCGTAGGTTGATTATACCAAGGCCTCCACACTGTTTTGGTCTACACACCATACTCCAGGCCGCAAGGGAATTGCATTTGTCCCCATGTTCTGTCTTCTTTGTCCATAGACACTTCCTTCGCAGTTTATCAAGCAGTTCAATTATCTTTGGTGGCAGTCTGAGAGTGCACAAAGCAAAGATGACTAGTGAAGTGATCATGGTATTGAGTAGAGATAGCCTGGCTCCATACGACATCAAGGCCAGAGTGCTTGACATCCGACGTTCCATTGTACAAACAAGCGGCATTAAATCTTGAACTGAGGGCTTGGTTGTCCCGAGAGGTAACCCTAGGTAAGTGAAGGGCATGGAACCAACATTACATCCAAAGATATTGGAGAGCTCATTGTAGCAGGCAGCCTCACAGTTAATTGGGATCAGTGTGGACTTGTGGAAGTTTATCTTGAGCCCAATGGAGTCAGCGTAGTCAGTGAAAATGTTTTTGATTGTGAGGGCTTGGACCGGGCATGCAGGAAGAAGAATGAGCGTGTCGTCCGCGTATTGTATCACAGGGTAGTCGTGTTGGTTCTCTCTGGGGAACGGTAGCTGGATTCGGCCATGTCTGAAAGCGTCATTGATTGCGGCCTGTAAGAGGTCAGCCGCCAATACAAAAATCTTCCATTATTTTATTAGAAATAATTGCGAAAGAATTTTGAAGAAAACAATTTAATCCAATTTTCCAAATTTTGAAAATTCAAAAAAAATTGAGAAACCTCCAACTCTATCAATTGGTCCTTGAGTTGCCTAAGGTTTCTAGGATCAAATTCAACTAAAACAAATGAGAGCAAAAATGCATAAATCGTGGATGCACATGAATGATCTATAAATAATATCCAAATTGAAAATTGGGATGTTACAAACCTACCACCTTAAGATGAATCTCGCTCTCAAGATTCGGGTTGGCTAGCAAATAGGTGTGGGTGATTCTTTCGGGGGTCTTCTTCGCACTCCCAGGTAGCTTCCTCCTCGGTATGGTGACTCCACTAAACCTTGCAAAACTTGATGACCTTGCTGCGAGTAACTCAGTTGGCAAACTCGAGAATCTTGACGGGTTTCTCCTCATATGTCAGGTCACTCTCCAACTAATAGCTTCCAGAGGCACTGTATCTGTCACAGGAATGTCAGCCATCTCTGCATGGCACTTCTTCAACTGGGAAACATGAAACACATCATGAACTCCTGACAAACCTTCGGGTAATTCCAACTTGTAGGCAACTTCACCCATACGTTCCATGACTCTGTATGGTCCCACAAATCATTGTGCTAACTTTCCTTTGACTCCAAATTGTTTAACTCCTCGAAGTGGGGACACACGAAGATAGGTTCTGTCTCCGACTTCATAGGTTACCTCCTTGCATTTAGTATCGGCATAGCTCTTCTGCCTGGACTGGGCTATCTTGAGTCTATCACGGATCAACTTGACCTTCTCCTCAGAGTCTCTGATTAAATCTGGTTCGAACAATTTACGATCTCCAACTTCATCCCACATCAATGGTGTCCTGCACCTCCTTCCATACAAAGCTTCGAAACGGGCCATCTCCAAACTGGCTTGATAACTGTTGTTATATGAGAATTCTGCATAGGGTAAATTATCATCCCAACTAGATCCATAATCTAGAGCACAAGCTCTCAAAATGTCCTCCAGAATGTTGTTGACTCTCTTGGTCTGCCCATCTGTCTACAAATGAAAGGTTGTACTCAACTCTAGCCTGGTACCCAAAGTTTCGTGTAACTGATTCCAAAACTTTGAAGTAAACTGTGTTCCTCTATCTAATACGATGGTCCTCAGACCCCCATGCAGACATACGATCCTAGTCATGTATATCTTGGCCAACTTAGCGCTCGTATAAGTGGTTTTCACGGGGATGATGTGGGACACGTTGGTCAAGCGATCAACTACAACCCAGATGGAGTCATAACCTGAACGAGTCCTGGGTAATTCGGTGATGAAATCCATGCTACGTTTATCCCATTTACATTCGGATATCGACAAAGGTTGAAGGAATCCTGCTGGTGTCTGCTGTTCTGCCTTAACTCTCTAACATACGTCGCATACTGCCACATACTTGGCAATATCCTTCTTCATTCCTGTCCACCAGAAACTCTCCTTCAAGTCCAGATACATCTTGGTGTTGCCTGGGTGAATCGAGTAAGGCAAATCATGAGCCTCTTGAAGAATTAACTTCCGTATCTCGGGGTCATCGGGCACATAGATGCGATCCGCAAACCATAAAGTTTCGTGCTCATCCTCATGAAAACCTTTAGCCTTTCCTTTACTCATGCTTTCTTTTATCTCTGCAATCTCCTTTTCCATTTTCTGCGCTTCTCAGATCTTTCCCAGCAAGGTGGACTAAATTTACAATGCCGCAACAAATCCTCTCGGAACTATTTCCAAGCGAAGTTCTCAGAGATCATCGCCTAACTCCTGAGGTAACCCTCCCACTACTTGGGAAAAGCCTAGCAGTAGATCGGGTTATATGCTTATCAGTAGCACGGGTAGACGCGCTAGTGATACAGCACTACAGCTAATACTTATCAGTAGCGCGGCCTGAGCAGCGCTACTGCTAACTAGGGATAGCAGCAGTGTTTATCGGAAACAGGCGCTGCTGATAATAGCTGCAGTGCCCTTATGAGAAGAGCGCTACTGGTAAGCGCTCACTGCTGCTAATGCTATACCCTGCGCTACTGTTATTATTTTTTAATTTATTTTTTCTGCTCCACATTTTGTGCTACTGAATTTTGGTTTGGGCTTTATACAATAATGTCTACCATATCATACACATACAAATGTAATCATAGCATATATATAGCGACACAAGGTGGTCATCATCATAATCATCGTCAAACAGGAAGTGGTTTCTCGTCATCATTTCAAAAATAGTGATACAAGTCTCGAATACTTGCAACTACATCGCCATCCATTTAAACAATGATATACGCAAGAAGAGCTATCACTATGAGTGAGAGCGGAATTATGCGGTACATGAGGCGGCAGTTACGAGTCCTTTCTCGCGCTAGTGTGAACCTCAAGTAACTAGCTTCTGCTTCTTGTCTGCTTTTGAAGCCTTTATGGCTGGCGCCTGAGACCCCATTCACTTGCACCTGACACTCAGGCCACTTGTTGTACACCCCCGAAACCTTCCCTTTGTACACGACATAGCACTGTCACCTCGCCATCAAGAAGCTATGTACCTATTAGAGATGCATCTTCATCAAGAGAATGTACAATCATATGCAACAAAATATACTAGAGCAACACGAAAAAGAAAGGGTTAGCAACTGGATGCAACATACAGTACGCAAACTAATTAACTAGAGGTACGCAGGTCATCGTACCCAAACTAACAAAGTAGCATTACGAAATTTCGGCAGGGACCATGGACATCACAAAGTTTCATCGCTACAGAAAGTATACAAGTTCAACCGACACATATCATCATCATTGGCATCGTAAATCACTAGAAGTTACATCCTTCCATATCATATAGGATGGACACTAGCTTCTTGAATGGCGTGAGGTCATGACGTTGCATGCCTATGCGAGTTCGGACGCCAACTCACGATATAGGGCCATGGTGGAAGATCCCCTTCTCATCGACGACTTCTTTCATGATGATCGTCGCAATGTCCCTTTGGATGAAAGAAGTCATCTCTAAGTTTATAATCCGCTTCTCCATGAGATTCTACTCAATTGTGGATATGATAATCATTTCTATTTGTGATGCGAAGATTTTGGTGATCCGTGCTAAACTCAATCATGAGATGGAGGATGTAGAATCTATATTTCTTTCTTGGTTTTGGGAAATGGATGCAGCAAGAGTTAGTTTTATGCGTGAAACCCATCTTTTTGTTCCTTTGTTTTATGATCTACACATGGCCACCCCTAAAGTTGAAGCCTTGGAGAGCCTCATCTAGAATATTCATTATGCGGTTGCAGTCCTTCTTCTCGTAGTTTCTGGTAGGGTCCAAATACACGGCGTGGAAGACTCGTGGGCAAAGAATGATACGGATGGCGCGCTCGTTGCTGCGGGGAAAAAGACACCTCAAATTATTCTCCATATGAGCGAGAAGGAATGATTGAAATGTACGAAAGGGTTGTCCGGAAATGACTTACTTTGGATGATAAGGCAGGAGGACAATTTACTGGTCCTTATTCTATACCATGAGGTTTTGGAGGTACTCCCTAGAAATTTCACGCTCAGAGTCGCCGAGACTCAAGAAGGACTCGTGCATGTACTATGGATCCGCCACACAGATTTGTGAGACTTCTTCTCTCTTCATGACGGAGCTCATATGTAGCGCAAAAAGGCGGACGATTGTAAAGTCGACCGCCTTGTCAGAAACATCTCGAAGATATAGTAAAACCGTAGGAAGAACACCTCCGCGGGCCGTGTGTCGATGTAGCACTTCCCCTCAGGTACACGAGCTGCGTATGTCGGATATCATGGATCCTTCGAGGCTAGTAGGATTTTCTAAGTCGACAGCACATGGTCGTGCAGTCACGTGAGATCCCGGGATAGTGCCTCCAGCGGTTTCAGCAGTAGCACTGGCTCTCCCGTGACATGGAACATGGCCGCACCTTTGACGGGTACCTCTTTAGAATCCAAAGTCTGGCTGCTATGTGCTTTGGCTTGTTTGCAGGCTGCTGAGCCTATCTTTCCCGATCTCTTCCTCTCCTTTTTCTTGGGCACACCTTCCAGACCCTTCCTTAACCCCTGCCCCAGTGTTGCCGGGCTAAGCACTGTACGACCCCAGGCTAGTTGAGCTTGTGTTGAGGTGGCATCTTCAGGCGTGTCTTGTGAGGATTTCATGAAGAGAGACTTCTTGCAATCCCTGCTAGGACGTTCCTGCCCGGGCAAATCATCCATATCCTCATCAACATCTTGATAGGCCGATTCGTCATATGGCTGACTCATCATATCTAAGTCACCTTCATAAGCGCCTGCATTGAGGAAACCCATTGGGTCATCCGTATCCTCCATCTCATCATCCATTCTTTGTTCTATGGGGCTGATTACATCAGTCACTATTTGACCCCCTTCATCACGTCGTCCGCCGCTCTCACCCGACACTACAGGAGCTGGTAATTGCATAGGCGGGGTGGTGGTCTCCGTACATGCTTGTGATGTGTGGTTATTGGTGTGCTCTCGGCAGGCTCCAGACGAAGAAGATTCTTTGGCCATAGCAGCACCCAACCATTGCAACTTCCAATCCGCAGTGGGGTCTCGTCGTCCTCTCCCCCAAGCCGTACTAGAGGAGGCAAATCCTCGTGCCTCGATTTCACATTGGACAAGTTAACCCTGAAGTGCCCAGCGGGCATCGGCTGGTTCTGGAACGTGAGTTGCAGGGGCTTCGGTATCACCCCCTTTCCCACGTCCACCTTCTATCCTTTGATCAAGTAGAGTATGGTGCGTGGGGTTTCGTCGGCCTGCAAACACATGTCTGCGGCATAAAACATCTGAAAGGCAATGAAAATGGAACATCCTAGATATATATGTAGGTGCGACATGTAATTACCGTGAGGGCGTCGAGCTCAGCCAAAGAAGAAGGCCCGCCTAGCACGCTAGAGACTGAGGACGGGCTGGTATGAGCGGGTGCGGGTGCGAGAGCAGGCCCGGTTGCATGAGCAGATGATGGTGCAGTTGTGTTGTTCACCGAGTTGCTCCCAATGAAACTGGGCATGTGGAAATCATGTCACGTCTTGTCTGGATTTTCCTTCGTCCAGTTGATGATATCCGGAACCAAGTTAGTAGCGAAATCATTTCTGCAGGCATTTACAGCTGCATCTACTGCCTGCTTTAGCAAATCATGTTTCTCCTCGGCTGCTTTTTGCGCGTCCTCAGCTGTTTTTTCTCGACCACAAGCTTCACCTTCTCGTTGATGTCCACCGGATTAAACTTCTTTTTCTGCTTCTTGGCCTCCGGGCCCTCGTTATAAAACACCTTCCATGTGGCGCCATCTCCGGCATCGTGCACACGTCCATATTGCAGCCGCTGGCCCAAAGGAAGTCCGTTAAGTTCGTTCAATGCCCGGTTGATAGGGGTGTCCCACTTGGGCCTCATCGACGAAGTAGGGCTTTCGGCTTCAAGCTGGTGTTGCTTCTCCTGTAGAAGGAACGTGAACCGTTTACAAATGTGTAGTCGACTTGATCAGGAGTGAAATGTAAGGTGGTAAAAGAATAATTACCAGTAATCTAATCAATCTCCTTGTGATCTTGTCCGTTTAAAATACCTTCTTTTTCTTGTCCCACTTGTAGCGGGCCCTGATGAAGTCACGCTCCAAGGGGTTGATGAACTTCGCCAAGGGGTCTGGGAGACCAATGGCTTCACGTTCCGCGTCCTCCTTATCCCATATGGGCCTTTTGCCAAGGTAGCCACGACTTCCGAGGCGATGCTTCCCTATGTTCCTCTGCTAAAGGCTATGGAATTTCGCAGCCTTAGCCTTGGCTGCCTCGGTAGCGCAAGTGTCGTTGAACTTTTCGAACTCCTTTTCGTAATTGTCGATTTTCCTCCAGAATCTTGGATGGGGGTTCCTCAGCCTCAATAGCTTGTTTCACCCTCCCTTTCCAAGAGGCCAAATCATTATTGAACATGTCCATGGTGTGATTGTTAATATTTTTCATCTTTGGATCATCTCATGGTTGCTCTATGCTATCATCCCGGTCGGGGAACTTGAATCTCTTGTGCAACTTCGTCAGGAGCAACTGCCTCAAATGTTCTTTATTCCTTAAGTCATCGTCGTTGATGCTCGCACATACCCGTAGGATGCATCCTACTTGGTTCTCATAGCACTTGCGAGGTTCTTCCGGCTCTAATAGCTCAAACTTGCCAGGTGCCATCTTTGTGATCACTAGTCGTCCAATGCCGAGTTTGTTATGTTTTCATATCCTCTGCTTCTTCTGCTTCTTCTCTCCGGTATCCGTGCCGGTATCTTCCCTGCCAGTACCTTCCTCGCCGGTACCTTCCCTGCCGGTCTCGGCACCTCCATCGGTGCCGGCGCCATCGGTGTCAATGTCGGCGTGCCGGTATCATCAAGGCTGATAACCCACAAGTATAGGGGATCACAATAGTTTTCGAGGGTAGAGTATTCAACCCAAATTTATTGATTCGACACGAGGGGAGCCAAAGAATATTCTCAAGTATTAGCAGTTGAGTTGTCAATTCAACCACACCTGGATAACTTAGTTTCTGCAGCAAAGTATTTAGTAGCCAAGTGGTATGGAAGTAACGGTAAAGTAGCAAAAGTAACAGTAGCAGTTTTGTAGTAATTGTAACAGTAGCAACAGTAAAGTAAAATAAGCAAAGCACAATATGTGAAAAGCTCGTAGGCATTGGATCAGTGATGGATAATTATGTTGGATGCGATTCCTCATGTTATAGTTATAAAATAGGGTGACACAGAACTAGTTCCAATTCATCAATGTAATGTAAGCATGTATTCTGAATATAGTCATACGTGCTTATGGAAAAGAACTTGCATGCCATCTTTTGTCCTACCCTCCCATGGCAGAGAGGTCCTAGTGGAAACTAAGGGATATTAAGGCCACCTTTTAATAGAGTACCAGACCAAAGAATTAACACATAGTGAATACATGAACTCCTCAAACTATGGTCATCACCGAGAAGTATCCCGATTATTGTCACTTCGGGGTTGTCAGATCATAACACATAATAGGTGACTATAGACTTGCAAGATAGGATCAAGAACTCACATATATTCATGAAAACATAATAGGTTCAGATCTGACATCATGGCACTCGGGCTCTAGTGACAAGCATTAAGCATAGCAAAGTCATAGCAACATCAACCTCGGAACATAGTGGATACTAGGGATCAAACCCTAACAAAACTAACTTGATTACATGGTAAATCTCATCCAACCCATCACCGTCCAGCAAGCGTACGATGGATTTACTCACGCACGGCGGTGAGCATCATGAAATTGGTGATGGAGGATGGTTGATGATGACGACATCGACTAATCCCACTCTCCGGAGCCCTGAACGGACTCCAGATCAGCCCTCCCAAGAGAGATTAGGGCTTGGCACCGGCTTCGTATCGTAAAACGCGATGAAACTTTATCTTTGATTTTTTTCTTCGCGAAAGCAAATATATAGAGTTGGAGTTGAGGTCGGTGGACGTTCAGGGGACCCACGAGGCAAGGGGCGCGCCCCCACCCTCGTGAATAGGGTGTGGGCCCCCTAACGCTAATTCTTTCGCTAGTATTTTTTATTTATTCTGAAAAGTTGCTTCGTGTATTTTCAGGTCAATCCGAGAACTTTTATTTCTGCACAAAAATAACACCATGGCAGTTCTGCTGAAAATGGCGTCAGTCCGGGTTAGTTCCATTCAAATCATGCAAGTTAGAGTCCAAAACAAGGGCAAAAGTGTTTGGAAAAGTAGATACGACGGAGACGTATCAACTCCCCCAAGCTTAAACCTTTGCTTGTTCTCAAGCAATTCAGTTGACTAACTGAAAGTGATAAAGAAAAACTTTTACAAACTCTGTTTGCTCTTGTTGTTGTAAATATGTAAAGCCAACAGTCAAGTTTTCAGCAAAGATTATGAACTAACCATATTCACAATAACACTTAGGTCTCATGTTTACTCATATCAATGGCATAATCAACTAGCGAGCAATAATAATAAATCTCGGATGACAACACTTTCTCAAAACAATCATAATATGATATAACAATATGGTATCTTGCTAGCCCTGTCTGAGACTGCAAAACATAAATGTAGAGCACCTTTAAAGATCAAGGACTGACCAAACATTGTAATTCATGGTAAAAGAGATCCAGTCATAATCATACCCAATATAAACTAATAGTAATGCATGCAAATGACAGCGGTGCTCTCCAGCGGGTACTTTTTAATAAGAGGGTGATGACTCAACATAAAAGTAAATAGATAGGCCCTTCACAGAGGGAAGCAGGGTTTTGTAGAGGTGCCAGAGCTCGATTTTGAAATAGATATAAATAACATTTTGAGCGGTATACTTTCACTGTCAACATAACAACTATGAGATCTCGATATCTTCCATGCTACACACCTTATAGGCGGTTCCCAAACAGAATGGTAAAGTTTATACTCCCCCACCACCAACAAGCATCAATCCATGGCTTGCCCGAAACAACGGGTGCCTCCAACTAGCAACAATCCTGGGGGAGTTTTGTTTAATTATTTTGATTTGATTTGAGCATGGGACTGGGCATCCCGGTGACCAACCATTTTGTCGTGAATGAGGAGCAGAGTGCACTCCTCTTGAAAATAACCCACCTAGCATGGAAGATACAGACAACCCTAGTTGATACATGAGCTATTCGAGCATACAAAACAGAATTTCATTTGAACGTTTGGAGTTTGGCACATACAAATTTACTTGGAACGGCAGGTCGATACCGCATATAGGGAGGTATGGTGGACTCATATGGAATAACTTTGGGGTTTATGGAGTTTGGATGCACAAGCAGTATTCCCACTTTGTACAGGTGAAGGCTAGAAAGAGACTGGGAAGCGACCAACTGAGAGAGCGACAACAGTCATGAACATGCATTAAAATTTAGCAACAATGAGTGCAAGCATGTGTAGGATATAATCCACCATGAACATAAATATCGTGAAGGCTATGTTGATTTTGTTTAACCTACATGCGTGAACATGTGCCAAGTCAAGTCACTTGAATCATTCAAAGGAGCATACCACCCTATCATACCACATCACAACCATTTTAATAGCATGTTGGCACACAAGGTAAACCATTATAAGCTCCTAACTAATTAAGCATGGCATAAGAAACTATAATCTCTAATTATCATTGCAAACATGTTTATTCATGATAGGCTGAATCAGGAACGATGAACTAATGATATTTACAAAAACAAGAGAGGTCGAGTTCATACCAGCATCTCTCATCTCAGTCAGTCCATCATATATCGTCATTATTGCCTTTCACTCGCACGACCGAACGGTGTGTATAATAATAATAGTGCACATGCATTGGACTAAGCACCAATCTGCAAGCATTCAATTCAAGGGAGAAGACAAGGTAATATGGGCTCTTGATTAAATCAACAATAATGCATATGAGAGCCACTAAACATTTTCATCATGGTCTTCTCCTCTCGACCCCCAAAGGAAAGAAAAGAAATAAAACTATTTACATGGGAATGCTCCCAATAAGCAAAATAAGAACGAGAAATCCTTTTTGGGGGTTTTCTTTTAATTACCACTACAAGCATGGAAAGTAAGCTAACTATTTTTTTGTTTTTTCTTAAGGTTAATCAAACACACAAGAAGAAAGCTAGAAAAAGAAATTAACCTAGCATGGATAGTACAATGAAAGAGTATGAGCACCAACAACTAGAATGAGTGTGTGAACATGAATGTAATGTCGGTGAGAAATACATACTGCCCCAAGCTTAGGCTTTTGGCCTAAGTTGGTATATGCCCATACTAACAGAGTTATCATGAAATAAAGCATGGAAAAAAATAATAATATCCGGAACACTAAGGTTTCCGCAGTTTCCGTGACCAATTAAGCATCGACTAGCAAATATTGCAAAGTAGCGTAAAACAAGAAAATGTATGCTAGTAATTCTTGCATCGTAAACCTTCCTCGTTTCCCCTACAGTAATAGTATCAATAAATCCATCCACATCTTTACGACGTGGATCCTCTAAGCTGCCCCCGAAAGGTATCTTGCAAACCGTGCAAAATTCATATAGCGACATCTCACTAGCCACATCATATAAATGAAACTCTACTGAAGGAGGTGATTTCTTAGGATAAAAGTAGAAATTTTGCATGAAAGTATTGGTGAGTAAGAGATACTGTTCGTCCTGGTCGTGGAGGAAGTCGGTGAGGCCCGCATTATCAGCCAATAAATAAAAATCATCATGAATCCTGGCTGCTCTCAAGAAATCATCACAAGGCCATTCACACAGCCGTACTTCCGCCACACAAGGGAGATTATACTTGGGCTTTTCATTCTAGTTTGCTTGTTTATCCTTAGAGCCTTGGCTAGAAGAGCCCCTCAAGAAAAATCTCTTCATCTTTTTCTGAAAATTTCTGAAATTTTTAATAACTCAAAATAAAAGTGAATCAAACTCAACAAAATTAATAGCAACTACTCCCATAAGTGCCTAGAGCATATATCATGCATTAAAATTACATGGGACCATATAAATTTGACATGCAAGCTCAAGAACAGGGTCACCTAGGCAGCAAAAAATTGCAATGAATAAAGCATTAGAACAAAAACTAATTGGACCATTGGAGGAGTCACATACCAAAGAACAATCCCCCAAAGCAGTTTTGTGAATGGAGCTCTGAGCAAGGAGATCGAAAATGGCAGCAAAGTGAGCTAGAACTTGTGCTTCAGCTGGATGGTGATTTTTTTGGGAGGAAGATGAAGTGTGTGGGTGCAGGAATAAATGGAGGGGGGCCACCGTGGGCCACGAGGTAGGGGGCGCACCCTGGACCCTCGTGGCCAGGTGCCAGCTCCCCCTGCTGTGTTCTCAGTGCCAGATATTCTCAAATATTCCAGAAAAAATCATATTAAATTTGCAGGGCATTTTGAGAACTTTTATTTTCGGGGTATGTTTTATTGCATGAATAATTCAGAAAACAGACAGAAAATACTATTTTTACTTTATTTAATCTAAATAACAAAAAGTAAAAGGTGGGTACAGAAGGTTGTGCCTTTTAATTTCATCCATCTCATGCTCATCAAAAGGAATCCACTAACAAGGTTGATCAAGTCTTGTTAACGAACTCATTTCGAATAACATGGAACCGGAGAAATTTCAAATAACACTACGTTACCTCAACGGGGATATGCACATCCCCAATAATAATAATATCATATTTCTTCTTTACAGTAGGAAGAGGAAATTCAAAACCTCCAATAATGATAGTTGGAATTTTTCCAAAAGAATTGATACTGTGGACTTGAGGTTGTTTCCTCGGAAAGTGTACCATATGCTGATTACCAGTAACATGAAAAGTGACATTGCCTTTGTGCAATCAATAACATCCCCTGCAGTATACAAAAAGGGTCTACCAAGTATAATCGACATACTATCATCCTCGGGAATATCAAGAATAACAAAGTCCGTTAAGATAGTGACGTTTGCACCCACAATAGGCACATCCTCACAAATACCGACAGGTATAGCAGTTGATTTATTGGCCATTGGCAAAGATATTTTAGTAGGTGTCAACTTATTCAATTCAAGTCTACGATATAAAGAGAGAGGCATAACACTAACACGGTCTCCAAGATCACATAAAGAAGTTTTAACATAGTTTTTTAATGGAGCATGGTATAGTTGGTACTCCTGGATCTCCAAGTTTCTTAGGTATTCCACCCTTAAAAGTACAATTAGCAAGCATGGTGGAAATTTCAGGTTCCAGTATCTTTATTTTATTTGTAATGATATCCTTCATGTACTTAGCATAAGGATTTACTTTTAAGCATATCGGTCAAACGCATACGCAAAAAGATAGGTCTAATCATTTCAGCAAAGCGCTCAAAATACTCATCATCCTTTTTCTTGGATGGCTTAGGAGGAAAAGGCATGGGTTTATGAACCCATGGTTCTCTTTCTTTACCGTGCTTCTTAGCAACAAAATCTCTCTTATCATAACGTTGATTCTTTTATTGTGGGTTATCAAGATCAACAGCAGGTTCAATCTCTACATCATTATTATTGCTAGGTTGAGAATCAACATGAACATTATCACTAGGTTCATGTTCATCACCAGATTGTGTTTCAGCATCTGAAATAGAAATGTCATTGGGATTCTCAGGTGTGTCTACAACAGGTTCACTAGAAGCATGCAAAGTCCTATCATTTCTTTTTCTTCTTTTTAGAAGGACTAGATGCATCTACATTATTTCTCTGAGAATCTTGTTCAATTCTCTTAGGGTGGCCTTAAGGATACAAAGGTTCCCGAGTCATTCTACCAGTTCTAGTAGCCACTCTAACAGCAAAATCATGTTTATTATTTAATTCATCGAGCAAATCACTTTGAGCCTTAAATACTTGTTCTGCTTGAGTGGTATCCATAGAAGCATATTTACTAATGAGTTTAAGTTCACCTTTAACTCTAGCCATATAATCACTCAAGCGTCCAATCATGTAAGAATTACTCTTTAATTCTCTACCAACATAAGCATTAAAGTTTTCTTGTCTAGCCATAAAGTCATCAAATTCATCCAAGCATTGGCTAGCAAACTTTGTAGACGGGATTTCAACCTTATCATATCTATAGAGAGAATTTACCTTTACTACATGTGTCGGGTTATCAAGACCATGTGTTTCTTCAATAGGTGATATATTAGACCATGTATTTCTTAAACAGGAGGTAAATTCTTAACATCTTCAGTTTTAATACCTTTTTCTTTCATTGATTTCTTTGCCTCTTGCATATCTTCAGGACTGAGAAATATAACACCTCTCTTCTTCTGAGTTGGCTCAGGAATTGGCTCAGAAAGAGTCCAATTATTTTCATTAGTCAACATATTATTCAATAGCAATTCAGCTTGATCGACTGTTCTTTCCCTGAAAACACAACTAGCACAACTATCCAAGTGGTCCTTGGAAGCATCAGTTAGTCCATTATAAAAGATATCAAGTATTTCATTTTTCTTAAGAGGATGATCATGAAAAGCATTAAGTAACCGGAGAAGCCTCCCCCAAACTTGTGGGAGACTCTCTTCTTCAATTTGCATGAAATTATATATTTCCCTTAAAGCAGCTTGTTTCTTATGAGTAGGGAAATATTTAGCAGAGAAGTAATAAATCATATCTTGGGGACTACGCACACAACCACGACCAAGAGAATTAAACCAAGTTTTAGCATCACCCTTTAATGAGAACAGAAATATCTTAAGGATATAGTAGTAGCGGGATTTCTCATGATTAGTGAACAGGGTGGCTATATCATTTAACTTAGTAGGATGTGCCACAACAGTTTCAAATTCATAGCCATAAAAAGGATCAGATTCAACCAAAGTAATTATCTCAGGATTGATGACCCACAAGTATATGGGATCTATCATAGTCCTTTCGATAAGTAAGAGTGTCGAACCCAACAAGGAGCAGAAGGAAATGATAAGCAGTTTTCAGCAAGGTATTTTCTGCAAGTACTGAAATAAGTGGTAACAAATAGTTTTGTGATAAGATAAATTGTAATGAGCAACATGTAAAAAAAGTAAATAAAGTGCAGCAAGGTGGCCCAATCCTTTTTGTAGCAAAGGACAAGCCTGGACAAACTCTTATAATAGGAAAAGCGCTCCCGGGGACACATGGGAATATCGTCAAGCTAGTTTTCATCACGCTCATATGATTCACATTCGGTACTATGATAATTTGGTATGTGGGTGGACCGGTGCTTGGGTGTTGTTCTTACTTGAACAAGCATCCCACTTATGATTAACCTCTATTGCAAGCATCCGCAACTACAACAAAAGTATTAAGGTAAACCTAACCATAACATGAGACATATGGATCCAAATCAGCCCCTTACAAAGCAACACATAAACTAGGGTTTAAGCTTCTGTCACTCTAGCAACCCATCATCTACTTATTACTTCCCAATGCCTTCCTCTAGGCCCAAATAATAGTGAAGTGTTATGTAGTCGACATTCACATAACACCACTAGAGGTTAGACAACATACATCTTATCAAAATATCGAACGAATACCAAATTCACATGACTACTAATAGCAAGACTTCTCCCTTGTCCTCGGGAACAAACGTAACTACTCACAAAGCATATTCATGTTCATAATCAGAGGGGTAAGAATGTGCATATAGGATCTGAACATATGATCTTCCACCAAATAAACCAACTAGCATCAACTACAAGGAGTAATCAACACTACTAGCAACCTACTAGTATCAATCCCGGACTTGGAGACAAGAATTGGATACAAGAGATGAACTAGGGTTTGGAGATGAGATGGTGCTGGTGAAGATGTTGATGGAGATTTCCCTCTCTTGATGAGAGGAGCGTTGGTGATGACGATGGTGATGATTTCCCCCTCCTAGAGGGAAGTGTCCCTGGCAGAACAGCTCTGCCGGAGCCCTAGATTGGTTCCGCCAAGGTTCCGCCTCGTGGCGGCAGAGTTTCGTCCCGAAAGGTTGCTTCTTATTTTTTTTCTCATCGAAAGACTTCATATAGGAGAATACGGGCATCGGAGAGCCACCAGGGGGCCCATGAGGTAGGGGGAGCGCCCAAGGGGGGGCGCCCCCACCCTCGTGAGAAGGGTGTGGGCCCCCTGGCCTTCATCTTTGGCGACGATTTTTCTTTATTTATTTTAAGACATTCCGTGGAGTTTCAGGACTTTTGGAGTTGCGTAGAATAGGCCTCCAATATTTTCTCCTTTTCCAGCCCAGAATTCCAGCTGCCGGCATTCTCCCTCTTCATGTAAACCTTGTAAAATAAGAGAGAATAGCCATAAATATTGTGACATAACGTGAAATAACAGCCCATAATGCAATAAATAACGATATAGAAGCATGATGCAAAATGGACGTATCAACTCCCCCAAGCTTAGACCTCGCTTGTCCTCAAGCGAAAAGCCGATAACAATAAATATGTCCTCATGTTTAGAGGTAGAGGCGTCAATAAAAATAAAATACGGACATGAAGGCATCATGATTATTTTCATAATAGCAATATATAAAGATTTTGTCATATGATTACTCAAGTTCAATTGATGATCAGTTCACAAAGCAAAAAGCATGAATCAGAAACCTTATTGGGCACCAACAAATTATAACCTCAGTCATTGAAGCAATTGCAATTTATCATAACATCGGAAAGAGTCTATGTCAGAGCTTAAAAGCAAGTCCACATACTCAACTGTCACTTACTCCTTCATAATTGCTAGCACTCACGCGATACTTGTGGTTACGGAGTTTTAATCGGACACAGAGAAAGATAGGGGCTTATAGTTTTGCCCCACAACCTTTTACCTCAAGGGTAATGTCAACAGTAATAATTCATGCCCCCCACATCCAATTAGATATATATATCATGTTCTTTCCAACGTGCTGAGCTTGCCAAAGGATAAAATGAAAAAGGGAAGGTGAACATCACCATGACTCTTGCATAAGGTAGAGGAAAATAATAAAAGATAGGCCCTTTGCAGAGGGAAGCAGAGGTTGTCATGCGCATTTAGGGTTGATGCACAAAATCTTAATGTAAAAGAACGTCACTTTATATTGCCCCTTGTATGTGAACCTTTATTATGTAGTTCGTCGCTTTTATTGCGTCCACAACAAGTTCGTACAAAGCTTATTTCTCTGCACTAATAAGTCATGCATATTTAGAGAGCAATTTTTATTGCTTGCACCGATGACAACTTACTTGAAGGATCTTACTCAATCCATAGGTGGATATGGTGGACTCTCATGACAAAACTGGTTTAAGGGTTTTTGGAAACACAAGTAGTATTTCTACTTAGTGCTGAGAATTTGGCTACCATGAGTTGGAAAGGGAAGCTCAACACGTTAGAGGATCCATGACAACATACTTTATCTCAGATGTAAGAAAACATAACTCATTATGTTGTCTTCCTTGTCCAACATCAACTCTTTAGCATGTCATATTTTAATGAGTGTTCCCAATCATAAAAGATGTCAATGATAATATATCTATATGTGAAACCTCTCTTTCCTTATTACTTCCTATTAATTGCAACGATGACCAAAGCTATAATTGCCAACTCCCAACAACCTTTAATCATCATACTCTTTCTATGTGAAGTCATTACTTTCACTAAGATCAATATGAACTCTTTGATTCTTTTTATTCTTTTTCTTCTAATCACCCAAGATCATGGCAAAATATTCAAGCCCTTGACTCAACACTAATCTTTATTATATAGCTCACAGACTCGATTACAAAGAAGGATCATAAAGCAAAACTCAAAACTAGATCATGCCATGACTTTATTCTACTAAATCAAGATACTACTAAATAGATCGAAATAAGAAAAACGGTAAAGATAGGTGTTGTGATGGTGATACGATACCAGGGCACCTCCCCCAAGCTTGACAATTGCCAAGGGGTGTGCCCATACCCATGTGATTATAAATCCTTCTTTGTTGTTGGCGGTGGAGGTGTTGTTGATGATGCGAGCTTGTCGCCCACCTTCCATGGCATAGGCTCACCATCATAGAAGGATAATCGAGTCTCCGGGATCCTCAAATCTGCAGCCAAACTCATTCTTTTGAATCTATATTCATACTCACAGTTTTGGTTTTGCAGATCATAGATTTGGGCTTGGAGGTGTTTGATCTTCTCATGTAGCTTGAAGATGGCCTCCTTAGTCTTTTTGGCATCCGGCTTGTAGTTGTTGGTGAACTCCGCGAGCATCTTGTGGGTAGCATTGATTCCACGCTCCACCATCCCTTGGCACTTGAAAACTTGTTGCTCCATTGCTTCGAGCCTAGACTCCATGCTCCGATTCCCTTTGGTCCCTCAACATCGCGGATGTGCAGCAACCCATCACGCATCTCAATGGTTTGAGGGTGTCGCAGCACCTCCGTGAGGTAAGGGTTGATCACCTTCTCTAAGAACTTGTACTTGGAAGCACTTGGGGTCGTCATGATGATCCAAACCTATCAGAAAAACAGCTCGAAACAAGAACAGGGGAGATTTGCGTGATACGAGAGTCAAAACCTTTAGGAGTATATATAATGAATTTTTACCGACCAAAATACGTATCGTGCAAGGAAACGGAGTCCGGAGGGCACACGAGGTGCTCACGAGGTAGGGGGCGTGCCCAGGGGGGTAGGGCACGCCCTCCACCCTTGTGGAGGCCTCGTGTCCTCCTCGGACTGCTACTTATTTTTCTATTTTTCTAAATATTCCAAAACGGAGAAATATTGCCTTAAAATTGTTTTGGAGTCGGTTTACTTACCGTAACACATACCTATTCCTTTCCGGAGTCTGAAACGGGCTGGAAAGTGTCCTTTATGTATTCCTCCGAGGTTACAGTTTTAATAATATTAATTTCAACATTTATGGGATTACCTGAAATATAGTGTTTAATCCTTTGACCGTTTACCACCTTCGGATTTGTGCCTGCGAAGTTGTTGATTTTTATGGCACCGGAACGATAGACCTCCTCGATAACATAGGGACCTTCCCATTTGGAGAGAAGTTTTCCTGCAAAAAATCTTAAACGAGAATTGTATAGCAATACATAATCACCTACATTAAACTCACGCTTTTGTATCCTTTTGTCATGCCATCTTTTCACTTTTTCTTTAAACAACTTGGCATTTTCATAAGCTTGGGTTCTCCATTCATCAAGTGAGCTAATATCAAATAACCTCTTCTCATCGGCAAGTTTGAAATCATATTTGAGCTCTTTCATAGCCCAGTATGCCTTATGTTCTAGTTCGAGAGGTAAGTGACAAGCTTTTCCATAAACCATTTTATACGGAGACATACCCATAGGATTCTTATATGTAGTTCTATAGGCCCATAATGCATCATCCAGTTTCTTGGACCAATTCTTTCTAGACCTACTCACAGTCTTTTGCAAAATTCATTTGGGCTCTCTCTTGCTCAACTCTACTTGACCACTAGACTGCGGGTGATAAGGAGATGCAATTCTATGATTAACGTCGTATTTAGCAAGCATCTTACGGAAAGCACCATGAATAAAGTGTGAACCACCATCAATCATAAGATATCTAGGGACTCCAACCCTCGGAAAACTAACGTCCTTAAGCATTTTAATAGAGGTGTTATGATCAACACTACTAGTTGGAATAGCTTCTACCCACTTAGTAACGTAATCAACATCAACTAAAATATGAGTATATCCATTAGAGGCAGGAAAAGGTCCCATATAATCAAAGCCCCAGACATCAAATGGTTCAATAACAAGTGAATAACTCATAGGCATTTCTTGACGTCTACTAATATTACCAATTCTTTGACATTCATCGCAAGACAAAACAAACTTACGGGCATCCTCGAAGAGAGTAGGCCAATAGAAACCGGATTGCAATACCTTATGTGCAGTTCTATCTCCAGCGTGGGGTCCTCCATAAGATTCGGAGTGACACTTGCGTAGGATCTGTTCCTGTTCATGCTCAGGTACACAACGTCTAATAACACAATCTACTCCTTCTTTATAAAGATGTGGGTCATCCCAAAAGTAATTTTGCAAGTCATAGAAAAAAATTCTCTTTTGTTGGTATGTGAAGCTAGGTGGTATAAATTTAGCAACAATATAATTAGCATAATCAGCATACCATGGAGTGCTACGAGAAGTGCTTATGACATTTAATTGTTCATCAGGAAAGCTATCATCAATAGGTAGTGGGTCATCAAGAACATTCTCTTAGACAAGTTGTCTGCAACGAGGTTCTCAACTCCCTTTCTATCAACAATATGTAAATCAAATTCTTGCAGCAGGAGAACCCATCTAATGAGTCTAGGTTTTGCATCCTTCTTTTCCATAAGATATTTAATAGCAGCATGATCAGTGTGAATAGTAACTTTGGAATCAACAATATAAGGTCAAAACTTATCACAAGCAAACACAACTGCTAAAAGTTCCTTTTCGGTAGTAGCATAATTTCTTTGAGCACTGTCTAGAGTCTTACTAGCATAATGGATAAAATTTAATTTATTATCGACTCTTTGCCCTAGAACAGCACCTACAGCATAATCACTAGCATCACACATAATTTCAAAGGGTAAATTTCAATCAGGTGGATGAACAATAGGTCCAGAGACTAGTGCTTTCTTAAGTATTTCAAATGCTTCTACACAATCATCATCAAAGACAAATGGTACATCTTTTTTCTAATAAATTAGTCAGAGGCCGAGAGATTTTGGAGAAGTCCTTAATGAACCTCCTATAAAATCCGGCGTGACCAAGGAAACTTCTTATACCTTTGATGTCCTTAGGACATGGCATCTTTTCAATAGCATCAACCTTGGCTTTATCAACTTCAATACCTCTTTCAGAAACTTTGTGCCCCAAGACAATACCTTCATTAACCATAAAGTGGCACTTTTCCCAATTCAAGACAAGATTAGTTTCTTTACATCTCTGCAAAACTCGAGCAAGATTGCTCAAGCAATCATCAAAAGAGGAACCATAGACGGAAAAGTCGTCAATGAAAACCTCACAAATTTTCTCGCAAAAGTCAAAGAATATACCCATCATGCATCTTTGAAAGGTAGCAGGTGCGTTACATAAACCAAAAGGCATACGTCTATAAGCAAAAGTACCAAAAGGGCATGTAAAAGTAGTCTTTGATTGATCATTAGCCGACACAGGTATTTGAGAAAAACCGGAATAACCATCTAGAAAGCAATAGTGTGTATGTTTGCATAATCTTTCTAGCATTTGATCAATAAAAGGTAATGGGTAATGATCTTTCTTAGTAGCCTTATTTAATTTGTGGAAATCAATTACCATCCTATAACTTGTGATGATTCTTTGCTGAATCAATTCATCTTTATCATTAGGGACAACAGTAATACCTACCTTCTTAGGGACACAATGGACAGGACTTACCCACTGACTATCAGCTACGGGATAAATTATACCTGCCGCCAGAATCTTGAGTATTTCTTTTATTACCACTTCTTTCATTTTAGGATTCAAACGTCGTTGAGGATCACAAACTGGTTTGGCATCAGCTTCCAAATTTATTTTATGTTGACATAGAGTGGGACTGATGCCCTTAAGATCATCCAGAGTATATCCAATAGCAGCACGGTGCTTCTTCAAAGTTTTCAATAATCTTTCTTCCTCATGCTCTGAAAGGTTAGCACTAATAATAACAGGATATATTTTCTTTTCATCAAGATAAGCATATTTAAGATTATCAGACAACGGTTTAAGCTCAAACACGGGATCACCCTTGGGTGGAGGAGGATCCCCTAGGATTTCAGCAGGCAAATTGTGTTGCAGAATAGGTTCCTATTTAAAAAATACTTCATCTATCTCCCTTCTTTCATTCATGAACATATCATTTTCATGTTCTAGCAAATATTAATCTAAAGGATCACTAGGAGGTACGGCAATAGAAGCAAGACCAATAATTTCGTCCTTACTAGGCAATTCTTCCTCACGATGTTGTTTACTAAATTTAGAGAAATTAAACTCATGAACCATATCATCCAAGCCAACAGTAACGACATTCTTTTTGCAGTCTATCGTAGCATTAACAGTATTCAAGAAGGGTCTACCAAATATAATGGGAGAAAAGCTATCTTGTGGAGAACCAAGAACAAGAAATCAGCGGGATATTTGGTTTTCCCACACAAGACTTCAACATCTCTAACAATTCCCATTGGTGAAATAGTATCCCTATTGGCAAGTTTAATTGTGACATCAATTTCTTCTAACTCAGCAGGTGCAATATCATGCATAATTTCTCTATATAAATCAATGGGTATTACAGTAGCACCGGCACCCATATCACATAAGCCATGATAACAATGATCTCCTATTTTAACAGAAATAACAGGCACGCCTACCACAGGTCTATGTTTATCTCTATCACAAGGTTTAGCAATTCTGGCAGCTTCACCACAGAATTAAATAACATGCCCATTAATATTATCAGACAAGAGATCTTTAACAATAGCAATATTGAGTTCTACTTTGACTTGCTCAGGAGGGGTATAAGTTCTAATATTGCTTTTACGACCAACAGTTGAAGCTTTAGCATGATCCTTCATTCTAACAGGGAAAGATGGTTTCTCAACATAAGAAGTGGGAACAATAGGATCATTATACGTGACAGTCTTTTCTTCAACTTTAATAGGTGCAACTACTTTTACTTCTATGGGAGGATGATATTTAAACCACTTCTCCTTGGGGAGATCAACATAAGTAGCAAAAGATTCACAGAAAGAAGCTACTATCTCAGAGTCGAGTCCATATTTAGTGCTAAACTTACGGAAAATATCGGTATCCATAAGAGATTTAACACAATCAAACTTAGGTGTCATACCTGACTCCTTACCTTCGTCGAGGTTCCAATCTTCAGAGTTGCGTTTAATTCTATCCAATAAATTCCATCTGAATTCAATAGTCTTCATCATAAAAGAGCCAGCACAAGAACTATCGAGCATGGTGCGATTGTTTTCAGAAAGCCGAGCATAGAAATTTTACATAATCACTTCTCTTGCGAGCTCATGATTGGGGCATGAATATAACATTGATTTAAGCCTCACCCAAGCTTGAGCAATGCTTTCTCCTTCGCGAGGCCAAAAATTATATATATAATTGTGATCACGATGAACAAGATGCATAGGGTAATACTTTTGATGAAATTCCAATTTCAATCTTTTATAGTTCCATGATCTCATATCATCACATAGCCTGTACCATACCAATGCGTCTCCCTTCAAAGATAAAGGGAAGGCCTTCTTCTTAACAACATCATTGGGTATACCTGCAAGCTTAAATAGTCCACAAACATCATCCACATAGCGTAGATGTTCATCAGGATGTTTTGTTCCATCTCCTGTAAAAGTGTTAGCTAGCAGTTTTTCCATCAAACCCGAAGGAATCTCAAAAGGAGTTTCATTTTCAATAGGTTCAGTAGGTTAAGTAGGTTGAGGAGCAACTCTATGCTCTACTGGACGGGGTGAAGATACCCCGTACAAGCCCCTCAGAGAATTACTTCCATAGTAACAAGTGACAGAAAATTTCAGCACACAAAATAAATTTTTCCTTACCAAATTCCACCTACCAAAGGCGCTTCACTCCCCGGCAACGGCGCCAGAAAAGAGTCTTGATGACCCACAAGTATAGGGGATCTATCTTAGTCCTTTTGATAAGTAAGAGTGTCGAACCCAACAAGGAGAAGAAGGAAATGATAAGCAGTTTTCAGCAAGGTATTTTCTGCAAGTACTGAAATAAGTGGTAACAGATAGTTTTGTGATAAGATAAATTGTAACGAGCAACAAGTAACAAAGGTGAATAAAGTGCAGCAAGGTGGCCCAATTCTTTTTGTAGCAAAGGACAAGCCTGGACAAAC
Source organism: Triticum dicoccoides (assembly GCF_002162155.2). NCBI lineage: Eukaryota > Viridiplantae > Streptophyta > Magnoliopsida > Poales > Poaceae > Triticum > Triticum dicoccoides. The sequence continues at coordinate 642,261,402 of NC_041391.1, read as the reverse complement.
TCTTATAATAGGAAAAGCGCTCCCGAGGACACATGGGAATATTGTCAAGCAAGTTTTCATCACACTCATATGATTCGCGTTTGGTACTTTGATAATTTGATATGTGGGTGGACCGGTGCTTGGGTGATGTTCTTACTTGAACAAGCATCCCACTTATGATTAACCTCTATTGCAAGCATCCGCAACCACAACAAAAGTATTAAGGTAAACCTAACCATAGCATGAGACATATGGATCGAAATCAGCCCCTTACAAAGCAACGCATAAACTAGGGTTTAAGCTTCTGTCACTCTAGCCACCCATCATCTACTTATTACTTCCCAATGCCTTCCTCTAGGCCCAAATAATGGTGAAGTGTTATGTAGTCAACGTTCACATAACACCACTAGAGGTTAGACAACATATATCTTATCAAAATATCGAACGAATACCAAATTTACATGACTACTAATAGCAAGATTTCTCCCTTGTCCTCAGGAACAAACGTAACTACTCACAAAGCATATTCATGTTCATAATCAGAGGGGTAATAACGTGCATATAGGATCTGCACATATGATCTTCCACCAAATAAACCAACTAGCATCAACTACAAGGAGTAATCAACACTACTAGCAAGCTACTAGTACCAGTCCCGGACTTGGAGACAAGGATTGGATACAAGAGATGAACTAGGGTTTGGAGATGAGATGGTGCTGGTGAAGATGTTGATGGAGATTGCCCTCTCCCGATGAGAGGAGCGTTGGTGATGATGATGGTGATGATTTCCCCCTCCCGGACTGGTTCCGCCAAGGTTCCGCCTTGTGGCGGCGGAGTTTCGTCCCAAAAGGTCGCTTCTTATTTTTTTCTCAACGAAAGACTTCATATAGGAGTAGACGGGCATCGGAGAGCCACCAGGGGGCCCACGAGGTAGGGGGCGCGCCCAGGGGGGCGCCCCCCACCCTCATGAGAAGGGTGTGGGCCCCCTGGCCTTCATCTTTGTTGATGATTTTTCTTTATTTATTTTAAGACATTCCGTGGAGTTTCAGGACTTTTGGAGTTGCGTAGAATAGGCCTCCAATATTTGCTCCTTTTCCAGCCCAGAATTCCAGCTGCCGGCATTGTCCCTCTTCATGTAAACCTTGTAAAATAAGAGAGAATAGCCATAAATATTGTGACATAACGTGAAATAACAGCCCATAATGCAATAAATATCGATATAGAAGCATGATGCAAAATGGATGTATCAAGGATCGACAGAGAATTCATAATCCTTATCAGTAACAAAGGTAGGTGAAGTAGCAAAAGCAGGGTCATATTTCATTCTAGCATTCAGAGTTTCATGTTTCAGTTTAGCTAATAACTTCTTAAGATCAGATCTATAATTGCAAGCAAGAAAATCTCTAGCAGTTTCTTTATCCATAACATAACCCTCAGGAACAACATGCAATTCATACTTAGGGGGAGAACCTTCATCATCACTATCTTCAATAATTTCATTTTCAATAATTTCATTTTCAATAATTTCATTCTCTCTAACCCTAGCAAGTTGTTCACCAAGATATTCACCTAATGGCACCGTAGTATCAAGCATAGAAGTAGTTACATCATAAGTATAATACATAGTAGAAGTGGCATCATCAATAACATGTGACATATCAGAATTAATAGCAGAAGCAGGTTTAGGTGTCGCAAGCTTACTCATAACAGTAGGAGAATCTAGTGCAGAGCTAGATGGCAGTTCCTTACCTCCCCTCGCAGTTGAGGGATAAATCTTAGTTATTTCGTGTTTCAAGTTCCTCATAGTGATTAGCAGATATAAATCCCAAGTGACTCAAAGAATAGAGCAATGCTCCCCGGAAACGGCGCCAGAAAATAGTCTTGATAACCCACAAGTACACGGGATCACAACAGTTTTCGAGGGTAGAGTATTCAACCCAAATTTATTGATTCGACACAAGGGGAGCCAAAGAATATTCTCAAGTTTTAGCAGTTGAGTGTTCAATTCAACCACACCTGGATAACTTAGTATCTGCAGCAAAGTATTTAGTAGCAAATTAGTATGGAAGTAACGGTAACAGTGGCAAAAGTAAAATTAGCAGTTTTGTAATAATTGTAATAGCAGCAACGGTAAAGTAAATAAGCAAAGCACAATATGTGAAAAGCTCGTAGGCATTGGATTAGTGATGGATAATTATGTCGGATGCGATTCCTCATGTAATAGTTATAACATAGGGTGACACGGAACTAGCTCCAGTTCATCAATGTAATGTAGGCATGTATTCCGAATATAGTCATACGTTCTTATGGAAAAGAACTTGCATGCCATATTTTGTCCTACCCTCCCGTGGCAGCGGGGCCCTAGTGGAAACTAAGGGATATTAAGGCCTCCTTTTAAAAGAGTACCGGACCAAAGCATTAACACATAGTGAATACATGAACTCCTCAAACTATGGTCATCACCGAGAAGTATCCCGATTATTGTCACTTCGGGGTTGTTGGATCATAACACATAATAGGTGACTATAGACTTGCAAGATAGGATTAAGAACTCACATATATTCATGAAAAATAATAGGTTCAGATCTGAAATCATGGCAGTCCGGCCCTAGTGACAAGCATTATGCATAGCAAAGTCATAATAACATCAATCTCAGAACATAGTGGATACTAGGGATCAAACCCTAACAAAACTAACTTGATTACATGGTAAATCTCATACAACCCATCACCGTCCAGCAAGCCTACGATGGAATTACTCATGCACGGTGGTGAGTATCATGAAATTGGTGATGGAGGATGGTTGATGATGACAACGTCGACGAACCCCCCTCTCCAGAGCCCCGAACGGACTCCAGATCAGCCCTTCCGAGAGAGGTTAGGGCTTGGCGGCGGCTCCATATCGTAAAACGCGATGAAACTTTCTCTCTGATTTTTTTCTCCGTGAAAGCAAATATATAGAGTTGCAGTTGATGTCGGTGGACGTCCAGGGGGCCCATGAGGCAGGGGGCGCGCCCTAGGGGAGGGGGCGCGCCCCCACCCTTGTGGACAGGGCGTGGTCCCCCTAACGCTAATTCTTTTGCCATTATTTTTTATTTATTCTGAAAAGTTGCTCCGTGGATTTTCACGTCAATCCGAGAACTTTTATTTTTGCACAAAAATAACACCATGGCAGTTCTGCTGAAAACAGCGTCAGTCCGGGTTAGTTCCATTCGAATCATGCAAGTTAGAGTCCAAAACAAGGGCAAAAGTGTTTGGAAATGTAGATACGACGGAGACATATCAAAGGTCGAGCTGAAAACCTTGACTTAGCTTAGCAGTCAAATAGTCGAGGTACTCTTGTTCACCCTCATAATCCATCTCATCTACATCTCGGTCAGAACGCCTGGTTTCTTCTTTGTTCGACATATTTCCTATGATTAAGTCTCCTCGTTTAATTCTAAAACTACAAAAAAATGAGAAGTGGGATAAAAAAGATCTATGTTTGCCGGAATGCCGTTCCAGCAACTCCCGACACTCGATATGCCTACTTTCTAGCACAAGTCATGCCAAAATTCATGGAAAATTTCGGCATGACCTTTGCTCAAAAGTGGGCATATTAAGCACTTGAAATTCATCAGAACAGAAATGAATCAACATTTCGGCAAAACATAGGCCACTTGGATCATTTTCCCTGCACATCACATGTCCAAATGAGATGTCCAACTTCCAAATATGACATGTACAAATCACATGCCCACATATCATATGTCCACATATCACATGTCCACTTCAAATTCGCATATAAAAGGAAGAAAAATATAGAACTTGAATAAAAATTCAAGAAGTCATGTTTTCTTATATATGGAACTAATGTTTCCACTTCAAATTTTGTTTCTTTAAATAGCAACAATTGCTTTAACTAAAAAAATTAAATAGCAACAATTGTTTTAACTAATATGTCCTAGGCTTCATACTAATTCTAATTAACAAACTAGCACTATAAACAACAATTGCTTTAACTAAAAAAATGCAAGAAACCTATATAGTTAATTCTGTTTTTTGTTACACTAAAAAATAGCCTAGGGTTCATAATATTTCATACTAATTAGCACTAAATAGCAGAGAAGAGGGGAGTGGAGAGGGCTTACAGAGGGCAGAGAGAGATGGGTTGTGGGGAGACTGCGCGCAGCGAGGCGAGGCGGGGGCGAGCGTCGGGGTCGGGGGTCACCAGGGTCGAGGGAGACGGGGGCGAGTGCCGGGGTCGGGGGCGAGCGCGGGGACGGGGGCGAGCGCCGAGGTCGAGGGAGAGCGCCGGGATGGGGGCGAACGCCGGGGTCAGGGAGAGCGTCGGGGTCGAGGGCTCTGGCGGCAACGACACTGGAGAAGAGAGAGGGGGATTTGGGGGAAGAGCAGGGGCGGGAAGAAGCAGAGAGAGTGATGATTTTGGGGGTTAAGTAAAGGTAGCAGTAGCGCGTTCCGTACAAACGCGCTATAGCTAATTTAGCTATAGCGCTTTTGCAAAGAATGCGCTACTGCTATTTTAGATAGCTATAACGTTTATTTCAGAAAGTGCTACTGCTATTACAGATAGCGATAGCGTTTTCCTGTAGAAAGCGCTACTGCTATTACCTGTAGCTGTCTTCCTGTTTGTTTCTTCTATTTTATTTTTCTTTATTTTCTCTCCCTTTTCTTTTATTTTGTTTTCCTTTTTTCTGAGAGCAGTGAATGAAGGGAAGGTGATACAATGTATATAACTAAGGCGATATATATTGCATTATTTGACGATTAAGTATGTATACAAAATGGGAACATATATATTACATCATTTGACCAATGCATAATGGCCAAGTGTGTAAACAAAATGGGAACATATATATTACATCATTTGACCGATAACGTATGGTTCCTTAGCATTGACGTTTTCGTTTTTGAGTGAGCTTCTTTCCCTTCTTGTTCGTTGAAGAATAATTGAGGCCCTCATTCTGACTTTTCCTTTTCCATGGAGTACGATCTTTCTTAGGTAATGTAGCATTGATTCTTCTTTTGACATATACTTCATCATCATCGTTATCTTCCCTCATTGGGTTGCCATACTGGTCGTAGTCTTCCTCATTGGCAACTCCATCCATTCCAATGATGTTCCTTTTGCCTCTCCTCACGACAACACAGCTGGGATTGAACGGGTCGGTTATGAAGAAGGATTGTGTCACGTGCTTAGCGTACCCATGGCTCTTTTTTGCGATAGCGTTCACGGTAGTGCTCTTGGCGTCTGGTATATATAGTCATGGTAGTGAAAAACCGGTTTTCTCTTTCGACATTCTTAGCCCATCTGACATGGAACATCGTCGCGTTGTGCAGTCCAGAGTAGTCAAGCTCCCAGATCTCCTCGACCCATCCGTAAAATATCTCAGTTGCGCCGTTGTCGCTGCCGGTCATGCATTCCATCGTCACCCCTGAGTTCTGATCATCACTGTCCATATCTTTGGCCTCCGCGTAGAACGTGTATCCGTTGATATCGTATGCCTGATAGGTGACGAGGTTGGACGAGGGGCCATGTGCTAAGGCATATATGAGCAATCTGTCCTTAGAGCCCTCTTCCGGGGGATTAGCAATAATATGCTCTTTGAACCAATGCAGGAAAGTGGAGTTGTGCTCTCTAGTAACTTCGGCATCCGTCCTCCATACCCCCCAGTCACGATACTTCTTTGCGATAATTTCTTTGTGCAGTGCCATGAAAGGATCTACCTCGTCTAGGTGTTGTAGCATTACCAAGTTTGCTCTGTCAAAGTCCTTGCATCGATCTGAGTATGCCACGTGCATGTTCCTTGCGATCGTTGGAGTGACCTTCTCCTTCGAGCCTCCCATCGTGCTTCTTAACGGGCAAACCAACACCAACACCAGGTGGCTGGTTCGCGCCATATAGAAAATTCTCGCAGAAAGAGATGCACTCTTTTGTCAGATAGCCCTGGACGATGCTTCCATTCGGACGGGACAAGTTACGAACGAATCCTTTGATGATCCCATTCATCCTCTCAAACGACATCATGTTGTGCAGGAATGATGACCCCAGTCTATTATGTCATCCACAATATGGACACACAGATGCACCATGACGTCAAAGAACGCGGGCGGGAAGTACATCTCAAGCTCATTCAGTATCACAACAATCTCTTCCTGTAGCCTTCGGAGCTGCTTCACACTGATCGACTTTTGAGAGATGACGTAGAAAAAGTTGCAGAGACCAATAAGCGTGTCACGGACGTGCTTGTCCATTATCCCTCTAAGGGCAACAGGTAGTATTTGTGTCATCATCACATGATAGTCATGGGACTTCATCCCGCTGAACCTTTTCTTGTTCGTGTCTAGATATCTGCTTATCTTGCCATCGTAACCGGAACCAACTCTGACTCCTGTAAGGCACTTAAAGAATTGATCGATCTCAGCTCGACTTAAGGTGAAGCAAGAAGGCGGCAATAATACTCTTCCTTTACTTTTTTGCCCTTCTTCTCCCGCGCCTCTGTCTCTGTCTGTGTCTCGTCTGACTTTTCACGGGGTGGCATGTGCAAATCTTCCCTGATTTCCAAATCTTGCAAGTCTTTTCTTGCCTTCGGCCCATCCTTGGTCTTACCCGGCATGTTCATCAGTATCACGAGCAAGCTCTCAAGGACATTGTCAGTGTCAAAACTGGCGGATCTCGAGTAGGGGGTCCCGAACTGTGCGTCTAGGCGGATGGTAACAGGAGACAAGGGACACGATGTTTTTACCCAGGTTCGGGCCCTCTCGATGGAGGTAAAACCCTACTCCTACTTGATTGATATTGATGATATGGGTAGTACAAGAGTGGATCTACCACGAGATCAAGGAGGCTAAACCCTAGAAGCTAGCCTATGGTATGATTGTTGTTCGTCCTATGGACTAAAACCCTCCGGTTTATATAGACACCGGAGAGGGCTAAGGTTACACACAGTCGGTTACAATGGTAGGAGATCTACATATCCGTATCGCCAAGCTTGCCTTCCACGCCAAGGAAAGTCCCATCCGGACACGGGACGAAGTCTTCAATCTTGTATCTTCATAGTCTTGGAGTCCGGCCAATGATGATAGTTCGGCTATCCGGACACCCCCTAGTCCAGGACTCCCTCAGTAGCCCCTGAACCAGGCTTCAATGATGACGAGTCCGACGCGCATATTGTCTTAGGAATTGCAAGGCGGGTTCCTCCTCCGAATACATCATAGAAGATTGTGAACACCAGGATAGTGTCCGGCTCTGCAAAATAAATTCCACATACCACCGTCGAGAGAATAATATTTACACAACTTCAATCTGCTAACGTATTTCATAGCATGACATCATGCCACGGCCAAGCCTTTACTCGAATTGTTTTTATTGTTCGGCCTCAGCGCGTTTAGCGAAGCGGTTTCCTTGGCACGTCTTGTCGAAGCAGAGATCGTGTTCCCCTTATTCCGGGATTCCCATCAATACAGACGTGGATAACCCAACTGTGCCATTGATTGCGGCACTTGGGAGATAAGCGAGTTTTACCAGGCCGGTGGGGACGCATGATTTCGTCCGCCCATATATAAGGGGATAAGGATCCACCTTTTTACCTACGCCTTCTTCCTCCTTTGCTTATCCATCTCCGCGCACTCGACCTCCAGCGCCCAAGTCCGCACATCTCACCTCAACCTTCTCCAACCATGTCCGGAGCGGGAGGCAAGTGGATGGCCTCCTCCGTTATGGAGGGGCACATCAAGAAGCTGCGCAGCGCCGGATATTTGTCCAGCAATATCGCGCATCGGCTCCCCGACGAGGGGCAGCTCATCCCCACCCCCGGGCCCCATGAGAGGGTGGTATTCCTTCCCCATTTCCTCCGCGGACTGGGCTTCCCACTCCACCCCTTTGTCCGAGGACTCATGTTCTACTATGGCCTGGATTTCCATGATCTGGCCCCGAATTTCATCCTCAACATCTCAGCGTTTATCGTCGTGTGTGAGGCCTTCCTCTGCATCCAGCCCCACTTTGGCTTGTGGCTCAAGACCTTCAATGTCAAGCCGAAGGTTGTGAAGGGCAGCCAAGCGGAGTGCGGAGGCGCCATGGTGGGCAAGATGCCCAACGTCACATGGCTCGAAGGCGCCTTCGTGGAAACCATCAAAGGGTGGCAATCGGGGTGGTTCTATATCACTGAGCCGCGTGACCCTGAACGGGCAGCGGCCCCTGAATTTAGATCTGGCATCCCCACACGGTTCACCTCCTGGAAAGTGAAGGGCCTGACATGGGGAGATTCGGAGGAGCCGGCCGGACTCCAAGCCTGCATCCAAAAGCTAGTGAACAAGAAGCTCAAGCTTGTCAACGTAGTCTAGGTCATGCTCATCCGTCGGATTCTCCCGTGCCAACAACGGGCTTTCAATTTGTGGGAGTTCGACCCGGCGCAGAACCAGACCTTGAACAGGTTGTTCGACACTATGTACGAAGAGGCCTGGAGGGTGCTGTTCAAGGGCACCGAGGCTCCCACATCCGCCACCGAAGATCACGGATTCAGCTCGCAGCGTCAGGCTGGCGAGGTAAGCTATATTATCCTTTACGGGACACTTGCTTTCCATAGTTTGACTCTATGTGGGATCTAAACTCCCTCTCCTTTGACAGGACTGGCTGAAGAAGGCCGGGCAGACTAACTGTCCGGCTCCTTTGCCAGAAGACCCAGCGGACGCCCTCTTAACGGGGCTGCTGGTTCCGGCACCTCACGTGGTGCTGGATAAGAAGGCCAAGAAGAAGGCCACGGGAACTCGAAAGAGTTACCGTCGTCTGGTGTTATCAGACTCATCATCTGAAGACTCCGAGGCGGACTTTTCCCGCGAAGACGAGGAGGAGAAGAAAGAAGCTTCTTCCCCAACGGGGGAAGAGAAGAAAAGGAAGGCCTCCCCAACTGGGAAGGCCGGAGGGTCCAAGAAGGGAAGGACCCTTCCTTTGGACTATTCCGCCAACGCCGGTGATGGCGACGAGGATTGGCCTTCAAGGGCCAAGCCCCTGGCGAGATCGTAAGTATCCGAACTCCCGAATAGCTCATAACTTTTCTTTTCGTCGCATGGTGTCTTTCTAATACCGCATAGAACCCTGTAGTCCGCCCAAGGATGATCTTCCCGCTTCGTCGAGCGGGTCCTTTGGTAAGTCGGATGTGGATAGCACTTCACTTCCGACCGCCCCTCCCCCCGCGACGACGCCGAGGTGGGATCCCAGAAAGGCACCCACTAGGAGGAGAGGGCCCCGGAGGTGCCGCAAGGCAACCTCCCGGACTTTGGACCGGACTCCGCACCGGAACCTGCAGTGGTTCCCGAGTCCGGCGGGCGGCCCCTTCGTAAGAAGGGCAAGACTGTGACGCTGGTGGCCTCCGTCCAACCGAAGGCGCCGAATAACTTGCTGGAGGCGCTCAACGGCACTTCCATCAAAGAGGAACACCGCACTGTAATGAGTGCAGTGATTCAGAAGGTTCAGCTCGCCAAGAGCGGGCTGACCGAAGCCTACAGCAGCCTTCTAACAGGCTTTAAGGTAAGAGTTTTAAGATATGTAAAATAGTACCGCATAGACAGTAGCCCCTGATGCTCGGTTCGGTGTTCGGAAGGAAATGCCGGACTGAGGATCTAAAAAGATATACGCAGGAGTCTTAACAAAAATATGTCAATATGGGAATGCAGACTACGCAGCTGACCACTGCCGCACTGACTGCGGAGGTCAATGCATTGAAGAGGAACCTCGAGCTGTCCGAGAGCGAGCTCGGCCGTGCCAAGAAGCAGCTCGAGGACAAGGAAGGTGAGTAACACCTTATTTAAAGTTGTACCTTACAGAAAAGGATTTGGTTGCAAGAGGAATGACAAGGATAACGTGGGTATTCCAGGGGCTACGAACGAGGTGGCAACCCTGAAGGAGGCGGTATCCGCGGCTGAACGCAATGCGGCTGCGGAACGTGCCGAGCGAGAGAAGCAGGAGGCGCGGGTGGCGGAGGTACGGCAAGAGCTCCAGGCTCTCGTGGAAAAACACGAGAGTTTGTAGCGTGACTCGAAGACTCGGGAGTCCGAGCTTGCGTTGGCTCTTGAGAGTGCCAAAGCCGCTAAGGCCGAAGCCCACAAGGCCCTCCATGAGATTGAGGCATTGAAGAAAATAGCGGCGGGTAAGGCATTCTTCATGCAAAGCAAGCATGTAACAGTGAATTACCTGTTACTTACCCGAATTCAGAGCTCTCCAAGAGCGTTCGCAGATCTGCCCCGTAGCATGTCCAACGCTGCCGCTTTCTACAGAGCCGAGGAGGGGAGCTCGACGGAGAAGGTGTTCTGGTCTCAGTATGCTGAGGCCGGACATCTGGTGCCCCTTAGCGACCAACTAAAGCAGCTGGTCGAGCTCCACAAGGTGGCCGAACAGGCCATGAAGGGCTTCATAGTTCGGCTATGGCCCAAAGAGGCCATGCCTGGGAGCTACTTCAGCCTGGTGCGGCAGCTGGTGGATGCTTGTCCGTGGGTTGAAGTCATCAAGTGCTCCACCTGCATTGAAGGTGCCCGTCGGGCCCTTGCCCGTGCTAAGGTGCACTAGGGCAAGATGGACGCTGTGAAGCTTGTGACGGACGCGCCACCGCCGGGCAAGGAGTATCACATGCCCGAAATGTATTATAAGGGTGTCCTGAACGGTGCCCGCATTATTGCGGTTGAGTGCTCCAACGATGTAATATTTGAGTAGACTCGCATTTTGTTATCCTGTGCGCTGAAAACTTTGTTCATATGCGCTAAGCAACGCTTGTTAATTTAAAATATTACCTTCTGTGCGGCCGTTTATCAAATCTGAGAGATGGCAAGTCGTCGGCTTCAGCCCCCATGCCACGAGTGCTGGGGTGTTCGGGATAAACTCGAGCGCCCTTGTTCCCATTTTTGGGACCATCTAGGGAGGCGCCCAACACGTCGAACGAGGCAACTGGACTTATAATGCTTGAACACTCTCATTTAGCCATAGAATTCTATAATTTTAAATTTCGGCGAAGCCCCTAGTGTTCGGAAGGCCGAATTCGGGGCGCTATCCACGCCTGGGCCGGACAAAGCCGGTTCCTCGCTCTAAGCGGCATAAGTGTTTAGGGACTCGAAAAAACCTCTCGAACAGCGACCGGCTCTCGCCCCATCATGACAGTCAGTTTTAGCTTTCTTCACTGAGGTGCTCGCCTAGCTCAACTGGGGCACAATCGTAGTGGTTCTCCCAGCGCTACCTTAGCCGATATAACAGAACATAAGGTACCAAAACATGGGAGCCGGGCAAACCCAACTATTGACCCAAGACATGATTCGGAGCCGATGCATATAATGCTATAAGTTCGGGGTGCCGCACTTGTGAAAGGTTCGGACTTATCACACCATAATGTGGGGAACTTAAGCCCCTGGTGTATTTAGCCGTACCAAAGTGTACGGATGGAGCATGTCATAGATGAACACATGTGTAAGAAAGGAATGCAGTGGTAGGGAAAAAGCGATGCATTGTTTATTTAAAAGGTACTGCCATGAATGCAGAATGATACAAATAGTGCGATAAGCAAGGGATGGAACTATTTAACATGTCCCCCTCCAGGGGTAGGCTACGGAATGGTGCATAAAATAGGTATAATGCTCGTAATGGAGACCACCTGGATACTCGGCGTGGCCTTTCTTCTTCCCTGGCTGTTGCATCATGAGTTCGGCAGGTCTACTGCCGGACAGGGCCTCCGGTAGACGGAGTCCTGAGGATAATAAGAACAAAAAAAGAAAAAAACGAAAAAGGATGACACACATGGGAGCCCTTGGTGTGGTTGAGCCGCACTCTGGGCCTGCCGTGGTCGTTCCCCTTCCCCTATGCCCATGGCATGTTCAGAGCGTAGTGATGTACGCGGAGTACTGGTTTTGCAATTTTGCAAGGGCTGGGGTTGGGGCCACATTGCTACGCGTGCTCGGAACATGCCAGGTGGTCTTGTTGTAGGTTACTCCGGGCGCACTTGGCGGTGTCCGGTTGCTTAACGGCTGGAATCGAGAATTGCCTTAAGAGGCGAGAGCCGCTGTATGCTCCTCTTTTCGGAGAGAGTGTTCAGTGTTTCCGTTGACCGTGATGACTCCTCGAGGGCCCTGCATCTTGAGCTTGAGGTATGTGTAGTGTGGCACCTCGTTGAATTTTGCAAACGCAATTCGTCCGAGCAGTGCGTGATAGCCGCTGCGGAACGGGACTATGTCGAAGTTTAATTCCTCGCTTTGGAAGTTATCCGGGGATCCGAAGACCACTTCCAGTGTCATTGAGCCTGTACAATTGGCCTCTACACCTGGTATGACGCCTTTGAAGGTCGTCTTTGTGGGTTTAATCCTTGAGGGGTCTATGCCCATCTTGCGCACTGTATCCTGGTAAAGCAGGTTCAGGCTGCTGCTGCCATCCATCAGGACTCTAGTGAGGTGAAACCCGTCGACGATTGGGTCTAAAACCAACGCGGCGAATCCGCCATGGTGGATGCTGGTGGGGTGGTCCCTTCGATCAAAAGTGATCGGGCAGGAGGACCATGGATTGAACTTTGGGGCGACTGGCTCCATCGCATATACGTCCCTGAGTGCACGCTTCCGCTCCCTTTTGGGTATGTGGGTTGCGTATATCATGTTCACCGTCCGCACTTGTGGGTGGAAACCCTTCTGTCCTCTATTGTTCGACGGCCGGGTCTCTTCCTCGTCATCGCTATGCAGCCCGTTGTCATTGTGTTCGGCAATTAACTTGCCTGCCTGCTTGAATACCCAACAATCCCTGTTGGTGTGATTAGCTGGCTTTTCGGGGGTGCCGTGTATCTGGCACGAGCGGTCGAGTATTCGGTCCAAGTTGGACGGACCCGGAGTAGTTCTTTTGAATGGCTTTTTCCGCTGACCGGGTTTGGAGCCTTTGAATCCGGCGTTGACTGCTGTATCCTCGGTATTATCGCTGTTAATGCGGCGTTTGTGCTTGTTGCGACGCGACATGCCATTACGGTCCTTGGTATCCGGACTGCCAGAATTTTTGTTGAGGTTGTTACTGCGGTCTAGCCAGCTGTCCTCTCCTGCGCAGAAGCGGGTCATGAATGATGTGAGGGCTGCCATGGATTTCGGCTTTTCTTGTCCTAGGTGCTGGGCAAGCCACTCGTCGCGGATGTTATGCTTGAAGGCTGCAAGGGCCTCTGCATCCGGACAGTCGATGATTTGATTTTTCTTGGTTAAGAACCGTGTCCAGAATTGTCTGGCCTATTCGTCTAGCTGCTAAATTATGTGGCTTAGGTCATCAGCGTCTGGTGGTCGCACATATGTGCCCTGGAAGTTATGAAGGAACGCGGCTTCCAGGTCCTCCCAACACCCAATTGATTCTGCTGGCAAGCTGTTACGCAAATGCCGAGCTAGTCCTTTAAGCTTGAGCGGGAGGTATTTGATGGCGTGAAGATCATCACCGCGGGCCATGTGGATATGAAGGAGATAGTCTTCGATCCAAACCGCGGGGTCTGTTGTGCCATCGTAGGATTCAATGTTCACGGGTTTGAACCCTTCGGGGATTTGATGATCCGTTACTTCATCTGTGAAGCATAGTGGGTGTGCGGCGCCTCTATATTGGGCTATATCACAACGTAGCTCAAGCGAGCTTTGTCTACTGTGTTCGGCCCGGCCGGAGTTTCTGTATCTTGCGCGAGGATCATCGTCGCGTATTATGGGGCGCCCACGCGATCCATAGATCGATCTTGATTGTCTTGCCTTATCCTCCAATATGTCTCGCAAGTCCGGCGCATTCCCTCGTGGCTTTGTACTTTTCGAGCGATGCCGGGGTACGGCTTTAGTGGAGGGCCCGGAGGCCTCTCTGTTGCGGCCACGAGGTGGCCGGTCGGTCGTATTGTGCGCTGGTGATGTGGGTTTGTATGCTTCCTCCTCTAATCGGGGCAGCAGCTTGCCTTTGGGGTAGCTTTTGGAGGGGCGTTCGAGTTTGTACTCTTCGGCTGCAAGGACTTCGGTCCAGCTGTCGGCTAGCAGATCTTGGTGAGCTCTAAGCTGTTGCTGCTTTTTCTTGAGGCTACTTGCCGTGGCCATAAGCCTGCGTTTAAAACGCTCTTGTTCGATGGGATCCTCGTGCACGACGAATTCGTCGTCATCGAGGCTTGCCTCGTCTCCGGAGGGAGGCATGTAATTATCGTCTTCTACCTCCTTGTCTGCCGCTCTCTCATGAGGGTTGGCTTCTCCATCCTCCTGTGCTGAATCTTGCTGCAGGGGGTTGTCTTCGGCACTATCCGGGGTGTTGTTGTCTCCGGTGCCGGAATCTCCATTCTTACTGTGGCAGGATTTAGAGCGGCCCGCTGACGCCGGCGCGCTGTTTCTTGGAGGGGTCTTCCTCCGTTGTTCCATCGCCGTTCCCATCCTTTGGGATCTCCACCATGTATATGTCGTATGACGAGGTGGCTTTCCAGTGCCCCATAGGCGCTGGTTCTTGGTCGTCTCTGGCATCGTCGTCCATACCATCGATGTCTTCGGAGTCGAAGTCTAGCATGTCGGTTAGGTCGTCGACAGTGGCTACAAAGTGGGTGGTGGGTGGGCTTTGAATTTATTCGTCGTCCGCGTCCCAACCGTCCTGACCGTGGTCCGGCCAGGGCTCTCCTGACAATGAGAGATACTTTAGTGAGTTAAGGATGTCGCCAAAAGGCGAGTGCTGAAAGATGTCTGTAGCGGTGAACTCCATGATCGGCGCCCAATCGGATTCGATTGGTAGAGGCGCGGGAGGTTCGTAGTCCGGTGAGGAGTCCGGTACTCGGAGTCACGAGCTTCATAAGGGATAGGGTCGGTATTCGGCTCCATCGCCGTAGAGGTAGCAGCCCCCGAGGTGGTGTCTAGGCACCCCCTCCTCGATCGGCGCAGTCGGCTCCGAGTTAAGGGTCGGAGCGGACACTTGTGCGGCCTCCAGGGCACTGTCCGGTGGCAGAGCTAGGTCATGCCCATCATGACAGTGCGGCACGCTCGACTGTGGCTCGAATCCGTCGAAGATCAAGTCTCCGCGGATGTCGGCTGTGAAGTTCAAACTTCCAAATCTGACCTGATGACTAGGGGCGTAGCTTTCGATCTGCTCCAGATGGCCGAGCGAATTGTCCCGCAGTGCAAAGCTGCCGAATACAAAGATCTATCTGGGGAGAAAAGTCTCACCCTGGACCGCGTTGTCGTTGATCATCGAAGGAGCCATCGGGCCTATGAGCGACGACACAGAGGAACTCTCAATGAAAGCACCAATGTCGGTGTCAAAACCGGCGGATCTCGGGTAGGGGGTCCCGAACTGTGCGTCTAGGCGGATGGTAACAGGAGACAAGGGACACGATGTTTTTACCCAGGTTCGGGCCCTCTCGATGGAGGTAAAACCCTACTCCTGCTTGATTGATATTGATGATATGGGTAGTACAAGAGTGGATCTACCACGAGATCAAGGAGGCTAAACCCTAGAAGCTAGCCTATGGTATGATTGTTGTTCGTCCTATGGACTAAAACCCTCCGGTTTATATAGACATCGAAGAGGGCTAGGGTTACACAGAGTCGGTTACAACGGTAGGAGATCTACATATCCGTATCGCCAAGCTTGCCTTCCACGCCAAGGAAAGTCCCATCCGGACACTGGACGAAGTCTTCAATCTTGTATCTTCATAGTCTTGGAGTCTGGCCAATGATGATAGTTCGGCTATCCGGACAACCCCTAGTCCAGGACTCCCTCAGACATTCTTACAGATATGCATTTGATCAAGGCAATTAGGTGTGTCGAGTTTGTGCCAGTACTCGAAGTCCCAGAACACATACCTCATCTTTCATACATTCAGTAGCGGCTCCGGCGCCTTTTTCATCGTCTTTCCCAGCGTGGGGCACTGTTCCCAGTTTTTCAATAGCTCATCGATTTTGGCGTCGCTCCACTTACGTGGAGGTCCTCGATGCTCAGCGTGACCATTTAATAGATCTCCATGGTTTCTCCATGGGTCGTCCTTCTCGAGCCATCTTTGATGCCCCATGTACACGATTTTCCCAGACTTGCCCTCTTTCCTTGATGTTAGCTGTTGAGACGTCGTATCATCCATGCACCACGTGCATCCGCAATATCCATGACACACCTGGCCTGTGACATATCCGTAACTGAGATAGTCATGCACCATCGTGATCAGCGCGGCTCTCATGTAGAAATATTCGCCTTTGCTGGCGTCCCATGTCTTGGCCGATGTTTTCCATAACGTGTCTAACTTCTCTTGAAGTAGCCCCAAATATATATTAATATTATTTCCCTCTTGTTTCGTCCCTTGAATCAGCATGATCATATGAATGTACTTCGACTTCATGCACAACCAGGGGGGAGGTTGTACATCAATACAAACACGGGCCATGTGCTATGGTTGGTGTCTGGTTGCCAAATGGATTCATGCCATCGGTACACGCGCCGAGCACGATGTTCCTTGCATCACATTTGAAATACCGATAGAAGCCGTTCAACGTTCTCCACTGACTTCCATCCTTGACGTGTCTCAGGTTCGGATCATCTCCATCGTCGGGCTTCTTCCTCTCCGCATGCCAGCGCATGAGCTTTGCTTCCTTGGGATCTACGAAATACCGCTGGAGATGGGGACTGATCGGTAAGTACATATAACTTTCTTGGGAGGTTTCTTCCCGGCCTTCTTGCATAGAGAAGCATTGCACACCGGACAACTTTGTTTTTTCTGCATGCTCCTTTCGATAAATTATGCAATCATATGCATGCATGGTATCTAACATGCGGCAGATCAAGAGGGCACACGATCTTCTTGGCCTCATCCACACTAGTAGGACATAGATCCCCACGGGAAGAACATCCTTTAGGTACTTGAGATGCTCATCGAGGCTAGTGTCGGTCCATTTGTTTTTAACCTTCACCTTTAGGAGTTGGAGCGTGAAACTCAAGCGGGTCACCTCAGGATTGCAACCATCATACAATGGAGTGTTCAAGTCTACCACTAGTTGCTGCAGCTTAGCCTCCTCCCTAGAAGCAGCTCTCTCAGTACTCGTCTCTTTGTGAAGCAGTGCTTGAACATGAGGGTCCCGGATGATTGAACTTAGTACTGACGTACTCTGTAGTGTGGAGTCCACGTTCTCTCTGCCACCATGTCCGACCCCTTCTCCGCCGCCATGTCCAACCCCTTATCCTCCGCCATGCTCAACCCCTTCTCAGCCGCCATGTCTGGCCTCTTCTCCACTGTCATTGTCGATAATCTCTTTGTCTTGCCCCGTGTCATCATTGCCTGCCCTGTCTACGTCCTCAACATCATCATCCTCATCTTCAATTATCCATCGAGTATAGCCATCCATGAAACCAGTCATGAGCAGGTGTGTTTCGACACGACCAAAGTCATAGGGGTTGAGCCAAACTATTCCTTTGCATATTCAACACAGACATAAAACCTCTGTCAGGTTATTTTCTTTCATGTCCCAAACCAGTCACGAGTTGTTGATTATGTTGCTAAGTGGGTAGAAGCTATTCCAATCAGTAGTGTTGATCACAACACCTCTATTAAAATCCTTAAGGAAGTTATTTTCCCAAGGTTTGGAGTGCCTAGATATTTGATGACTGATGGTGGTTCACACTTTATTCATGGTGGTTTCCGTAAAATGCTTGCTAAGTATGATGTTAACCATAGAATTGGATCACCTTATCATCCTCGGTCTAGTGGTCAAGTTGAACTTAGAAATAGTGAAATAAAACTAATCTTACAAAAGACTATCAATATGTCCCAAAAGAACTGGTCTAAGAAATTAGATGATGCACTTTGGGCTTATAGAACAACATATAAAAATCCTATGGGTATGTCTCCTTACAAAATGGTTTATGGAAAAGCTTGTCATTTGCCTCTGGAGTTAGAACATAAAGCTTATTGCGCAATTAAAGAACTCAACTATGATTTCAAACTTGCTGGTGAAACGAGGTTATTTGATATTAGCTCATTACATGAATGGAGAACCCAAGCTTATGAAAATGCAAAGTTATTCAAAGAAAAAGTTAAAAGATGGCATGACAAAAGAATACAAAAGCGCGAGTTCAAAGTTGGAAAATATGTTCTTTTGTACAGATCTCGTTTTAGATTCTTTGCAGGAAAACTCCTTTCCAAATGTGAAGGAGCCTATGTTATCGAGGAGGTCAATCGATCCGGAGCTATGAAAATAATAATGCCGAAGGTACAAACCCGAAGGTTGTTAATGGACACCGAATAAAACATTATATCTCAGGTACGCCCATTAATGTTGAAAGCAGTATTATCCAAACTTTGACACCATAAGAACACATAAAACAAACCTTCCGGAACACTGCCGAATCGTGAAAAAAGGGGGTCACATGATACGGTAAGTAAACGGACTGTGGAAAATCGGCAAAAATATTTTTTGTCAGTTTTGGAATAATTAAAAAATTAGGAAAATAAGAAACTTCCAGGAAAGTAACCTGGTGGGCATGATACACCAGCCAGGCGCGTCCCGGTGGGTTGTTCCCATCTCGGGTACCTTCCGGACTCCATTTTCCTTCCGTTCTGCTTGTTCCCCAAGACAAGAAATCTTTATATACCCCCCGAACCTGTTTACCTCCATATCACGGAGAAATCTCCTGTTTTCTTTTCTTGCTGTTTTCTGTCAGATTTGTTGAGCCAGGCATCATGTCTTCTTCTCCCTCTGATTATATGTAAGAGGATGCTTGGTTGATGAAGATCGAGTTGAAGAGGGAGGATTCCGTTGGAGCAGCCAAGGAGGACAAGAGCAAGGAGGCCACCGGAGATCAAGTACCGATGGTCGAGCAAGCCTTGCCTGCCGATGAGGAAGAGGAAGATATCCTTAAACCTTACTATGTTGTTCTTACCCCCACTGAGGTTGCAACCTTCAGGATCATTGAAATAGTTCATGTGCAAAATAACTATCTCACTCATGAAAATATTCTGCATCTGGAACACATTGCTTCCCTTCGGAGCGTCATCCAAAGATTGGAGAGTCTCTTGGTCCTTAAGGACCAAATCGCTACTACTTCATCATCACGACCTCCTTCTTCATCACCAAAAGAAAATTGAGTATCGGGTATGGGCACTCCCCTTGGCTTTCTCCAAGTTTGGGGGAGGTGCCACGGTATCGTATCATCTCCACTATATTTTGCCTTTACTTTTCTTAAGTTTGATCCATGGTTATCTTTTGCTTTAGATGAATAAAAGTTTAGTTCGATCCTTTGTTTTCGAGAGATTGCTTAGTGATCTATCTTTGTAATCATGTCTGAGATATATAATAAAGTTTCGTTTGAGTTTTGCTTTCTTTACTTACTTGTTTCAATAAAAAGAAAGGAAATAAATGAAAAAGATCATATGCTAATCTTATGGTAAATGATGACATTACACAAGGAAAATTATAAGTAGAAAATTTTATTGTAGATTGACAAACATAGCATTGGTCAATGATGCAACTCATGAAAGAATTAACAAGGGAAGAGAAGATTCACATGCAAATACACTATCCTGGAAATCTTTTGTGATTGTGAGCACCCATCAAAATATTATATGTCAAAACTGTTGAGGTTGGACAAGGAAGATAACGTAATGATTTGTGTTTGTTCATATTCACATAGAAGTTATATTGTCATAGATACTTCAACATGTGGTGCTTACCCCTATCTTTGCTAGCCAAAAATTCCACACTACGTAGATGTCGTGGAAAGGTCACGGCAGATGTCCTAGCATAAGGACTTAGTCGTGGATCCATTGCAACTAGGTAGCTTAAAGGGGTTAAATCGGGACAAAGAACACGAGAGTTTATACTAGTTCGGCCCCTTGCTGTGAAGGTAAAGGCCTAATCCAGTTTGAGGTGGTATTGCTTATGTCTCGATTACCAGGGAGCGAATCCGCTTGACCTAGCTTTCGATCTGTTGTCTCTTGTCTCGAATCACCACCAGGTCGTCCCTTTATATGCAAAGGTTGACGCCTAGCGGCTCACGGAGTCCCGGCCGGCTCATAAACAGTGTCCGGCTCGATGACTATCTATTCATGCCTTACAATACAAGTCAGACATATATGGCGGTTTACCCTCACAGGCCTTAAGTCGCCTTTGGGCCTTGGGACCTTAACTAAACTGCCATCTTCAAATATCTTTGTGGGCTTCATATGATGAATAGACATAGGTATAACCCGGCCCCTCCTGCGCAGGGTATACTAATAGTTATATCCCCAACATTAGGCCCCAGATTGATTTGAACTGGTTCATGTCAATCTTCAATACTTAGAAAAAATGTTCTCTTCTTCCTATGTGCGAGAGTTTATAACCCGCCATGATGTCATCTTCTGGATTTGGGATAACCTGCCATCACATCACCTGCCATTAATTCAAACTTTATCCAGCATATCTCAGTGGATCTTTATCTTAACAAGCATTTCAAAAATCGAGGCGTCTGGGTAGCTGGATAACCATGTTTGGCCTCCTCCTTTTTCGCGCCCACTTATTAGCCTTTCCTTATAAATAGCTACGACCGGCCTCTTCTCATTCTCCCCCTTTTCCATCATCTTCCTCCTCTCGCGATTGTCTATCACTCGAGCTCTACCGCCACTGCGAAGCACACCGTCGTCCTCGTCCTTGGCCGCTGCATCACCCTGAACGAACCAGAGAACGGCGGCGCTCCTCCATAGTTGACCTACATCTGTAAGCACTCGCTCTCCTGTACCCCAGATCCGCATTAGGGTTCCTGAACTTTTTTGTGTTCTTCGTAGTTCGTCGTAGTTCTTCCACCGCAGCACCTTTTGATCTAGAAATGGTATAGAACTTGTGCGGCAGTTATTTTGCCTTTGCATTCAATACTAGCGGACCCCTTTTCCTTTGGAAAGAGATCTCATTAGAGCTTATGAACTCCCTTATGCTGGTTTTAGGTCTTGAATTGTTTCCTTTTTGTAGACTGTGACTGATCCAAAATAACAATTGCAATCTATGAAACCTGTTTGTACGGTACTTAGCAAAAAACTGCATCTTGATAGATCCACCTAGT
This sequence comes from Triticum dicoccoides, assembly GCF_002162155.2. Taxonomy (NCBI): domain Eukaryota; kingdom Viridiplantae; phylum Streptophyta; class Magnoliopsida; order Poales; family Poaceae; genus Triticum; species Triticum dicoccoides. Next base: position 642,240,410 of record NC_041391.1, on the reverse strand, counting down.
CATGTCGGCTCATACCACTGTCTATAGGTAAATTCAATGGTCCACAGATTCATCTTTTGATAAACATAAAACTGCTCATGGCGGCTTATATAACCTACTGTAACTAGTCATATACCATTAGGCCCCTTCTTAAGCCGCCATTCTGAACATATGTTGTAATACTTTCCTTTCGGCTTAATTTGAACCGACAAACCTTGTTCTTTTTCCTTTTAGGATTCCTTCTTCACAATGCCGCCCAAAACAACCACTTCCTATAACTAGGTTCGCTCCATCGTCACGGAGAATACACTTGAGGACTTTGTGAAAATCGGTTATCTGTCAAAGATATTTGTCATGTCTTATCGCGCCGCTAAGCCAACAGAAGAGAAACCTTAGCCCAAAGAAGGGAAGTCATTGTCTTCACTAATCATATGAACTGGGGCTTTTCACCTCCCGGCTCTAAGTTCTTCAGGGACGTTCTGCACTTTTTCGACCTCCATCCTCAAGACATCGCACCCAATTCCGTGTCCAATATATGCAATTTCCAAGTGTTCTACAAAGTCTACCTTCAAGAGGAGCCCACTGTGGAATTATTCACAGAATATTTTTATTTGAACCGCTAGAACGAGTACTCCAATGGACCTAGTTTGGAACTTGGCGGGTGATACATCTCCAATGTATCTATTATTTTTGATTGTTCCATGCTATTATATTACCCCTTTTGGATATTTATGGGCCTTTTTTTGCACATTTATATCATTTTTCGGACTAACCTACTAACTGAAGGCCCAGCCCATATTGCTGTTTTTTTTGCCTATTTCAGTATTTCGAAGAAAAGGAATATAAAACGGAGTCCAAATGGAATGAAACCTTTCGGAGCGTGATTTTTGGAACGAACGTGATCCGGAGAGCCTGGAGTGCAAGTCAAGAAGCTCCCGAGGACCCCACGAGATAGGGGGCTGCGCCCCCCCTGTAGGGCACGCCCCGCTATCTTGTCGGTCCCTTGGGCGGCCACCGACGTACTTCTTCCTCCTATATATACTTACCTACCCGAAAAACATCCAGAAGCACCACGAAACACAATTTCCACCGTCGTAACATTCCGTATCCGCGAGATCCCATCTTGGAGCCTTCACCGGTGTTCTGCCAGAGGGGAATCAACCATGGAGGGCTTCTACATCAACATCCTTGCCCCTCTGATGAGTTGTGAGTAGTTTACCACAGACCTACGGGTCCATAGTTATTAGCTAGAGGGCTTCTTCTCTCTTTTCGGATCTTAATAGAATGTTCTCCCCCTCTCTTATGGAGATCTATTCGATGTAATCCCTTTTTGCGATGTGTTTGTCGAGATCCGATGAATTGTCGGTTTATGATCAAGTTTATCTATGAATAATATTTGAATCTTCTCTGAATTCTTTTATGTATGATTGAGTTATCTTTGCAAGTCTCTTCAAATTATCAGTTTGGTTTGGCCTGCTAGATTGATCTTTCTTGCCATGGGAGAAGTGCTTAGCTTTGGGTTCAATCTTGCGGTGTTCTTACCCAGTGTCAGAAAGGGTTGCAAGACAAGTATAGTATTGTTGCCATCGAGGATAACAAGTATTGTATTGTTGCCATCGAGGATACAAGTATTGTATTGTATTGATCGAGGTTTATATCATATTGCATGAGTTTATCCCTCTACATCATGTCATCTTGGTTAATGCGTTAATCGGTACTTATGAACTTAATACTCTAGATGCAGGCAGGAGTCGGTCGATGTGTGGAGTAATAGTAGTAGATGCAGGCAGGAGTTGGTCTACTTGTTATGGACGTGATGCCTATATACATGATCAAGCCTAGATAATCTCATAACTATGCGCTTTTCTATCAATTGCTCGACAGTAATTTGTTCACCCACAGAGGGAGTCCTGGATTAGGGGGTGTCCGGATAGCCGAACTATCACCTTTGGCCGGACTCCTGGACTATGAAGATACAATATTTAAGACTTCATCCCGTGTCCGGATGGGACTTTCCTTGGCGTGGAAGGCAAGCTTGGCGATACGGATATGTAGATCTCCTACCATTGTAACCGACTCTGTGTAACCCTAACCCTCTTTGGTGCCTATATAAACCGGAGGGTTTTAGTCCGTAGGACGAACAACAATCATACCATAGGCTAGCTTCTAGGGTTTAGCCTCTCTGATCTCGTGGTAGATCTACTCTTGTTACTACCCATATTATCAATATTAATCAAGCAGAGGGTTTTCCCTCCATCGAGAGGGCCCGAACCTGGGTAAAAACATCGTGTCCCTTGTCTCCTGTTACCATCCACCTAGACGCACAGTTCGGGACCCCCTACCCGAGATCCGCCGGTTTTGACACCGAGATTGCTGCTTTCATTGAGAGTTCCTCTGTGTCGTCGCTCATAGGCCCGATGGCTCCTCCGATCATCAAGAACGATGCAGTCCAGGGTGAGACTTTTCTACCCGGACAGATCTTCGTATTCGGCGGCTTTGCACTGCGGGCCAATTTGCTTGGCCATATGGAGCAGATCGAAAGCTACGCCCCTGGCTATCAGGTCAGATTTGGAAGTTCGAACTATACGGCTGACGTCCGCGGAGATTTGATCTTCGACGGGTTCGAGCCACAGCCAAGCGCGCCACACTGTCACGATGGGCATGATCTAGCTCTGCCGTCGGACATTGCCCTGGAGGCCGCACTAGTGTCCGCTCGGACCCTTAGCTCGGAGCCGACTATGCCGATCGAGGATGGGTGGCTGGACACCGCCTCGGGGGCTGCTATCTCTACGGCGATCAAGCCGAATACCAACCCTGTCCTTGGCGAAGCTCGTGACTCCAAGGTGCCGGACTCCTCTCCGGACTCCGAACCTTCCGCGCACCTGCCAATCGAATCAGATTGGGCGCTGATCATGGAGTTCACTGCCGCGGACATCTTTCAGCACTCGCCCTTTGGCGACATCCTGAATTCGCTAAAGTCTCTCTCTTTATCAGGAGAGCCCTGGCCGGATTATGGTCAGGAAGGTTGGGATGTGGACGACGAATAAACTCAAATCCCACCCACCACCCACTTCGTAGCCACTGTCAATGATTTAACCAACATGCTCGACTTCGACTCTGAAGACATCGACGGTATGGACAACGATGCAGGAGACGACCAAGAACCAGCGCCGACCGAGCACTGGAAGGCCACCTCATCATACGACATATACATGGTGGACATCCCAAAAGATGGGAATTGCGAGGGAACAACGGAGGATGACCCCTCCAAGAAACAGCCTAAGCGTCGGCGTCAGCGGCGCCGCTCTAAATCCCGCCACAGCAAAAACGGTGATTCCGGCACGGGAGACAATAACACCGCGGAAAGTGCCGAAGACAACCCCCTCCAGCAGGATTCAGCGCAGGAGGATGGAGAAGCCAGCCCTCATGAGAGGGCGGCAGACAGAGAGGTAGAGGACGATAATTACATGCCTCCCTCCGAAGACGAGGCAAGCCTCGATGACGACGAATTTGTCGTGCCTGAGGATTCCGTCGAGCAGGAGCGTTTCAAACGCAGGCTTATGGCCACGGCAAGCAGTCTCAACAAAAAGCAACAACAGCTTAGAGCTGACCAAGACTTGCTAGCTGACAGATGGACTGAAGTCGTTGCGGCCGAAGAGTATGAACTCGAACGCCCCTCCAAGTGCTACCCAAAACATAGGCTGCTACCCCGATTAGAGGAGGAAGCACCCAAACCTACATCACCAGCGCATGATGCGGCTGACCGGCCACCTCGTGGCCGCGACAGAGAGGCCTCTAGGCCCTCCACACAGGCTGCACCCCGGCGTCGCTCAAAAAGTACCAAGGCACAGGGAAATGCGCCAGACCTGCGAGATATATTGGAGGACAAGGCAAGGCAAACAAGATCGATCTACGGATCGCGTGGGCGCCTCACTACACATGACGATAACCGTCATGCCGGATACAGCAAATCCGGCCAAGCCGAACACAGCAGACAAAGCTCTTTTGAGCTACGTCGTGATATAGCCCAATACAGGGGCGCCGCACACCCACTATGCTTCATAGATGAAGTAATGGATCATCAAATCCCCGAAGGGTTCAAACCCGTGAACATTGAATCCTACGATGGCACAACAGACCCCGCGGTTTGGATCAAAGACTATCTCCTTCATATCCACATGGCCCACGGTGATGATCTTCACGCAATCAAATACCTCCCGCTCAAGCTTAAAGGACCAGCTCGGCATTGGCTTAACAGCTTGCCAGGAGAATCAATTGGTTGTTGGGAAGACCTGGAAGCCGCATTCCTTGACAACTTCCAGGGCACCTATGTGCGACCACCAGACAGCGATGACCTAAGCCACATAATTCAGCAGCCAGAGGAATCGGCCAGACAATTCTGGACACGGTTCCTAACCAAGAAAAATCAAATCGTTGGTTGTCCGGATGCAGAGGCCCTTGCAGCCTTCAAACATAACATCCGCGACGAGTGGCTTACCCGGCACCTAGGACAGGAAAAGCCGAAATCCATGGCAGCCCTCACAACACTCATGATAAACTTTTGCGCGGGAGAGGACAACTAGCTAGCTTGTAGTAACAACATGACCAAGAGCCCTGGTAATTCGGATACCAAGGACAGCAACGGCAGGTCGCATCGCAACAGGCACAAGCACCGCATTAACGACGATAATGCTGAGGATACGGCAGTCAATGCCGGATTCAGAGGCTCTAAACCCAGTCAGCGGAAAAAGCCATTCAAAAGAAATACTCCGGGCCCGTCATATTTGGACCGAATACTCGATCGCTCGTGCCAGATACACGGCACCCACGAAAAACCAGCCAACCACACCAACAGGGATTGTTGGGTGTTCAAGCAGGCAGGAAAGTTAAATGCCGAAAACAATGACAAGGGGCTGCATAGCGATGACGAGGAGGAGCCCCGGCTGCCGAACAATAGAGGACAGAAGTGCTTCCCCCTACAAGTGCGGACGGTGAACATGATATACGCAACCCACATACCCAAAAGGGAGTGGAAGCGTGCACTAAGGGACGTATATGCGATGGGGCCAGTCGCCCCAAAGTTCAATCCGTGGTCCTCCTGCCCGATCACTTTTGATCGAAGGGACCACCCCACTAGCATCCGCCATGGCGGATTCGCCGCATTGGTTCTAGACCCAATCGTTGATGGATTTCACCTCACTAGAGTCCTGATGGACGGCGGCAGCAGCCTGAACCTGCTTTATCAGGATACAGTGCACAAAATGGGCATAGACCCCTCAAGGATTAAACCCACAAAGACGACCTTTAAAGGCGTCATACCATGTGTAGAGGCCAACAGTAAAGGCTCAGTTACACTTGAAGCGGTCTTCGGATCCCCGGATAACTTCCGAAGCAAGGAGTTAATCTTCGACATAGTCCCGTTCCGCAGCGGCTATCACGCACTGCTCGGACGAACTGCATTTGCAAAGTTCAATGCGGTGCCGCACTATGCATACCTCAAGATCAAGATGCCAGGCCCTCGAGGAGTCATTACGGTTAACGGAAACACCGAACGCTCTCTTCGAACGGAGGAGCATACGGCGGCCCTCGCGGCGGAAGTACAAAGCAGCCTCTCAAGGCAATCCTCGAGTCCGGCTATTAAACGTCCGGACACCGTCAAGTGCGCCCGGAGTAACCTACAACAAGACCGCCTGGCACGTCCTGAGCACGCGTAGCAATGCGGCCCCAACCCCAGCCCTCACGAAATTGCGAAACCAGTACTACGCGTACATAATTACGCTCTGGAAATACCATTGGCATAGGGGGAGGGGCACAACCACGGTAGGCCCAGAATGCGGCTCAACCGCACCAGGGGCTGCCGATTGTGTCATTCTTTTTTCTCTTACTTTCAGGACTCCTTTCTCAAGAAGCCCTGTCCGGCAGTAGAATCACCGAACAAACGATGCAACAGCCAGGGAAGCAGAAAGCTACGTCGAGTGTCCAGGTGGTCTCTATAACGTGCAGTATGCTTGTTTCACATATCATCCCGTAGCTCGCCCCTGGAGGGGGACATGTCAAATAGTCCCGTCCATTTCTTATCGCACTATTTGTATCGTTCTACTTTTACCGCAGCCTTTTTAAATAAACAATACATAGCTTCTGCCTATTATTGCATTCATTTTTTTACATGTTGCACCCATACACTTTGGTACGGCCAAATACACCAGGGGCTTAAGTACCCCAAAATATGATGTGATAAGTCCGAACACTTTCACAAGTTCGGCACCCCTAACTTATAGCATTATATGCATCGGCTCCGAATCATGTCTTGGGTCAATAGTTGGGTTTGCCCGGCTCCCATTTTTTGGTACCTTATGTTCCATTATATCGGCCAAGGTAGCGCTGGGAGAACCACTGCGATTGTGCCCCGGTTGAGCTGGGTTAAGCACCTCAGTGGAGAAAGCTAAAACTGACCGCCATAATAGGGCGAGAGCCGGTCGCTGTTCGAGAGGTTTTCGAGTCCCTAAAGACTTATGCCGCTTAGAGCAAGGAGTCGGCTTTGTCCGGCCGAGGCATGGATAGCGCCCCGAACTCGGTCTTCCGAATACCAGGGGCTTTGCCGAAATTTAAAATTATAGAATTCTATGGCTAAGTGAGGGTGTTCAAGCATTATAGTCCGGTTGCCTCGTTCGTTGCGTTGAGCGCCTCCCTCGAAGGACCCAAGAATGAGGAAAAGAGCGCTCAAGTTTATCCCGAACACCCCAGCACTCGTGGCATGGGGGCAGAAGCCGACGACTCGCCATCTCTCAAATTTAATAAATGGCCGCACAGAAGGTAATATTTTAAATTCACAAGCGTTGCTTAGCGCATATGAACAAAGTTTTCAACGTACAGGATAACAAATGCGAGTTTACTCAAAAATTACATCTTTGGAGCATTCACCCACTATAAGGCGGGCACCCTTCAGGATGCCCTCATAATACATCTCGGGCTTGCGATACTCCTTGCCCGGCGGTGGTCTGTCCGTCACAAGCTTCTCAGCGTCCATCTTGCCCCAGTGCACTTTAACACGGGCAAGGGCCCTACGGGCACCTTCGATGTAGACGGAGCGCTTGACAACTTCAATCCATGGACATGTGTCCACCAGCTGCCTCACCAGCCCGAAGTAGCTCCCAGGCATGGCTTCCTTAGGCCACAGCCGAACTATGAGGCCCTTCATGGCCTGTTCTGCCTCCTTATGGACCTCGACCAACTACTTCAGCTGGTCGCTCAAGGGCACTGGGTGATCGGCCTCAGCATACTGAGACTAGAACACCTTCTCCGTCGAACTCCCCTCCTCGGCTCGGTGGAATGCAACAGCATCGGACACACTGCAGGGCAGATCTGCGAATGCTCCTGGAGACCTCCGGATTCGGGTAAGTAACAGATAATTCACTTTCACGTGCTTGCTTTGCATAAAGAATGCTTTAGCCGCCGGTATCTTCTTCAATGCCTCAATTTCTTGGAGGGCTTTTTGGGCTTCGGCCTTAGTGGCTTTGGCGCTCTCAAGGGCCGAGGCAAGCTCGAACTCTCAAGTCTTTGAGTCACGCTCCAAACTCTCGTGTTTTTCCACGAGAGCCTGGAGCTCTTGCCGCACCTCCGCCACCCACGCCTCCTGCTTCTCTTGCTCGATGTACTCCGCGGCCGCATTGCTTTCGGCCTTGGACACTGCTTCCTTCAGGGTCGCCACCTCGTTCGTGGCCCCTGCAATACTCATGTTATTCCTGTCATTTTTGGCAACCACATCTTTTATATACTTCCATAAGGTATTACTTACCTTCCATGTCCTCGAGCTGCTTTTTCGCAAAGCCGAGCTCGTTCTCCAACCGCTCAAGGCTCTGCTTCAATGCATTGACCTCCGCAGTCAGTGCAGCATAGGTCAGCAGCACAACCTGCATTCCCATATTGACATACCTATGTTAGACTCTTGCGTACATATTTTAGATCCTCAGTTCGGCTTTTCTTTCCGAACACCAAACTGAGCATCAGGGGCTACTATCTATGTGGTAACATTTTTACATATCTTAAACACTTACCTCAAAAGCCTGTTAGAAGGCTGGCACAGGCTTCAGTCAGCCCGCTTTTGGTGGACTGAAATTTCTGGATCACCACACTCATAACAGTGTGGAGCTCCTCGTCGATGGAGGCGCCGTTAAGCGCCTCCAGCAAATTATCCGGTGCCTCCGGTTGGACGGAGGTCTCCGGTGTCGCAGTCTTGCCCTTCTTACGAAGGAGCCGCCTGTCGGACTCCGGAACCACTGAAGGTTCTGGTGCGGAGTCTGGCCCAGGGCCGGACTTAGAGCCCTTTGGGGTTTTATCCCCCTTGCACCTGGAGTCTAGGAGGTTGCCTTGCGGCGCCTCCTGGACCACCTCCTCCTGGCTGGGCCCCTTTTGGGACCCCACCTCGGCGTCATCCGCAGCGCGAGGAGAGGAGGCAGCCGGAAGTGAGGTGCTCTTCACGTCCGACGAATCCAGGGAGCCGCTCGTTGAAGCGTCAAGCCCGTCCTTGGGCGGGCTGCAGGGTTATATTCGGCATTAGGAGATTCTGTGCGACAAATGAAACGCCATGAGTTATTCTGGTATCCGAACACTTATGATTTCGCCAGGGGCTTAGCCCTCGGTGGCCACTCCTCCTCGCTGTCGTCGGCGTTGGTGGAGTAGTCCGGAGGGAGGGTCCTTCCCTTCTTGGACCCTTCGGCCTCCCCTGTTGGGGCGGCCATCCTTTTCTTCTCTCCCCCCGCTGGGGGAGAGGCCTCTTTTTCCTCCTCCTCGTCTTCACAGGAGGAGTCCGCCTCGGAGTCATCGGACGATGAGTCCGACAACACCTGGCGCCGGGAACTCCTTGGAGTTCCCGTGGCTTTCTTCTTGGCCTTCTTCTCCGGCACCACGTGAGGTGCCGGAACTAGCAGCTCCGTCAATCGGGCGTCCGCTAGGTCTTCTGGCAAGGGAGCCGAACAGTCAACCTGCCCGAATGTCTTCTGCCAATCCTATCAAAGGCAGGGGAGTTTAGATCCCGCATAGAGTCAAACTATGGAAAACAAGAGTCCCGTAAAGGGTAAAGTAGCTTACCTCGCTGGCTTGATGCTGCGAGCTGAATCCGCGATCTTTGGTAGCGGATGCGGGAGCCTCGGCGCCCTTGAACAGCACCTTCCAGGCATCTTCGTACATAGTGTCGAAGAGCCTGCTCAAGGTTTGGTGCTGTGCCAGATCAAACTCCCACAAGCTGAAGGCCCGTTGTTGGCACAGGAGGATCCAGCAGATGAGCATGACCTGGAAAAGTTGACAAGCTTGAGCTTCTTGTTCACCAGGTTTTGGACGCAGGTTTGAAGTCCGGTCAGCTCTTATGAATTACCCCACGTCAAGCCCGTCTCTTTCCAGGAGGTGAGCCGTGTAGGGAAGCCAGATCGGAATTCGGGGGCAGCTGCCCATTTAGGGTCACGCGGCTCGGTGATGTAGAACCACCCCGATTGCCACCCCTTTATGGTCTCCACAAAGGAGCCCACGAGCCATAAGACGTTGGCCATCTTGCCCACCATGGCACCTCCGCACTCTGCTTGGCGGCCGCCCACTACCTTTGGCTTGACATTGAAGGTCTTTAGCCATAAGCGGAAGTGGGGCTGGATGCAGAGGAAGGCCTCGCACACGACGATGAATGCCGAGATGTTGAGGATGAAATTCGGGGCCAGATCGTCGAAATCCAGGCCGTAGTAGAACATGAGCTCCCAGACAAATGGGTGAAGTGGAAAACCTAGTCCGCGGAGGAAGTGGGTGAGGAACACCACCCTCTCATGGGGCCATGGGGTGGGGATGAGCTGCCCCTTGTCGGGGAGCCGATGCACGATGTCGTTGTACAAGTGACGGAGGAGGCCATCCACTTGCCTCCCGCTCCGGACATGGGCGCTAGAGCTCGAGTGTGCGGAAATGGATGAGCAAAGGAGGAAAAAGGCATGGGTAAAAAGGTGGATCCTTATCCCCTTATATGGGCGGACGAAGCTATGCGTCCCCACCAGCCTGGTAAAACTCGCTTATCTCCCAAGCGCCGTAATCAATGGCGCGGTTGGGTTACCCACGCCCGTATTGATGAGAATCCCGGAATAAGGGGACACGATCTCTGCTTTGACAATACGTGCCAAGGAAACCGCCTCGCTAAACGCGCTGAGGTGGGACAGTAAAAACGATTTGAATAAAGGCTTGGCTGTGGTGTGATGTCACGCCACAGAATACATCAGCAGATTGAATTTGTGTAAATATTATTCTCTCTACGGTGGCATGTGGAACTTACTTTGCAGAGCCGGACACTATCCTTGTGTTCAAAATCTTCTATGAAGTATTCGGAGGAGGAACCCGCCTTGCAATGCCGAAGACAATATGCGCGCCGGACTCGTCGTCATTGAAGCCTGGTTCAGGGGCTACTGAGGGAGTCCTGGATTAGGGGGTGTCCGGATAGCCGAACTATCACCTTTGGCCGGACTCCTGTACTATGAAGATACAAGATTGAAGACTTCGTCCCGTGTCCGGATGGGAATTTCCTTGGCGTGGAAGGCAAGCTTGGCGATACGGATATGTAGATCTCCTACCATTGTAACCAACTCTGTGTAACCCTAACCCTCTTCGGTGCCTATATAAACCGGAGGGTTTTAGTCTGTAGAACGAACAACAATCATACCATAGGCTAGCTTCTAGGGTTTAGCCTCTTTGATCTCGTGGTAGATCTACTCTTGTACTACCCATATCATCAATATTAATCAAGAAGGAGTAGGGTTTTACCTCCATCGACAGGGCCTGAACCTGGGTAAAAACATCGTGTCCCTTGTTTCCTGTTACCATCCGCCTAGACGCACAGTTCGGGACCCCCTACCTGAGATCCACCGGTTTTGACACCGACACCCACCGTAATACTTATGCTATCTCGAGAGAAGCCTCTAGTGAAACCTATGGCCCCCAGCTCTATCTCCTATCATATTTGCTTCCAATCAGCTTTTATTTGCATCTTTACTTTTTGCATCTATATTATAAAATACCATAAATATATTTATCTTATCATACTATCTTTATTAGATCTCACTTTCGCAAGTGGCCGTGAAGGGATTGACAACCCCTTTATTGCGTAGGTTGCGAGTTCTCAGTTTGTTTGTGTAGGTGCATGAGACTTTTGAGGAGCCTCCTACTAGATTGATACCTTGGTTCTCAAAACTGAGGGAAATACTTACGCTACACTTGCTGCATCACCCTCTCCTCTTCGAGGAAAACCAACGCTAGCTCAAGACGTAGCAGCGGGGTCTCAATTCAGCGAGGAAGAGACGCCATTTTCCCTTATGTGCAGCCACCAAGTCAGCCCAAGGATTGGAATCAAACATGGTTATATTGCTAGGATGCCTCTCCAGCTGATGAGAATGGTCTGCCCGGCTTTCGAGCCCTGCATCTTGAGTCGAACCATCCACTCCCCGACAAGTTGACAGCTGCTGAACGCAAGAAGCTCGCCCCTACCATTACCAAAGTGAAGGCTCTGTTGGGGAATGGCTTAAACGGCATTGACTTGGTTCGATGCTGGGTCGCATGGCGGATCATCCCCTTGAGCCGCCGCTCTGGCTTAATGTGCACTTACACCGGTAGCACAAAGGATCCACTGCACCACAGCTCCGGGGAATTAACTGATGACCTTATCAATGAGATGACAAAGGCCCTTCTGATTGAGAGCCTAGCTGATTGCAGCAAGGTGGGCCTAAGCCCTTTGTGCAAGTCTAACCCGGCACCAAAAGTAAGCCGCCAAACTGGCTATTTTACTTTCACCCTTAATACTTTGTTTTAACTCATCCTTGATGATTTTCACAGGCTGGTGATTACTTTTGGAATAAAGAGTATGATCATGAAGCTACAAAGAGAGCTAGGAAGGCCAAGAAAGCCGCCAGGAGGGCCACCAAGAAGAGAGGAAAGAAGCCCAGCGCTTCTGATTTACTTCAACTGGATGACACCTCTGAGTCAGAGGTAGCCCTTGATTCTATTGGCTCTTTTTTCAACCATCTTATTGACACTAACTATCATCAGGATGACACGGGAATGAGTCAGGGAGTGGAAGAAGAGGTAACTATTATTTCCTCCGACTCCGAGCCTTTGCGAAGACAAAAATCCAAAGAGTAACCCGGAAAGTAAGATTTTTACACCCCTTAGCTCATCTGGATCCTCACTTTATTGAAGCAACAACAACATGAGATCCGGTGACAGACTCGGATGAGCAAGGATGTGGAACTCTCCTCCGGCTTACAGAACATGCTGAGGAAGCGTCGAAATGAGGTCACCCCCGATTTAAACTCTTTTGACCCTTTGGCGGGTCTTACTTGCCAGCCACTCAATCCTTCTGACTCAAATTATCAGGAAACAGCTCAATCCATTCAATCCAATCCAATATTCCGGCTTTCAAGACTGCTCCCAGGTAATAGCAAATTACTTACTTTTTACTCATTATAACCCTTTTATACTTATACTGATCTTTATGACTCATGCAGTGGAAAAGCAAAGCCCAACAAGAGGGCAAAGAAGAACAAGCCAGCCAAAGAGCCGACATTCCATGAGCTGGAGCTCCAAACCGCAGCTCCTGAGGACTCTGTTCCTAAACCGCCTGAGCCGGTTCATGATATTCCTACAATGACTGTTGACCCGCCTATTGATCAAGCCAATGATGACTCTTTAAATCCTGATGCTTCAAGCCCTGTCAAGACAGCCAACACACAAGATGATGATGTAGAGATCACCAATACCGGCTTTACTGAACTGGGGAGACCTACTGTGCTGGCCAAGCATTCTACCAAAGAAGAACATGTTGAGCCGCGCAATGTACGATTTGATGTCACCAACTATGCTCAACTAGGCGTTGGTGAAATATACTCTGGCTTTCTCAGCCAAGTACACAGCAACCGTGACCTTGAAGTTGACATGGTGAAGCAGATGCACCACAAATTTGAGGTATGATCTTTTCCACTCTTAAATTATGCATACACTGCCAGCCCCCAAGTTTACTGCTTATTTTGAATATGTTGTAGACTTGATCTCCTATGAAACAATCCTTTAAAAATCCGGCTTAAAGTTGTGTAGTTCTCATGAGCTGGCTATGGCCGGTTGTACCTCCAAGGTGCCATCGTAAAATTGCAACAAGACAAGCAATATGCATTAGCCCCCAAGTGCCAAGTACTCCTGCTCGCAAAGTGCTTGGGACTTATTCACATAAGCCGCCACATAAATAGAGCTTTCGGTAGACATTAGCCCCCAAGTGAAAAGTGTTGTTGCTTGCAAAAGGCTTGGGACTTTAATATGTGGAACAAACATTAAATTATGACTTTAATCCGGTGTATGTACAGACCACCACTACTGAACTTCAATCAGAGTTGTCTGACTTGAAGACCCGTCTGGAGCTGCAAGAGGCTGAGACCTAGAAGGCGAACTCAAAGTTCGAATTTAGAGTGGGTGAGGCAGAAAAACTGAGAACCGGCTTTGAAGCTGAACAAAGCACCTGGGCTGAAGAAAAGATTGCCTTAACACAACGGGCAGAAAAAGCAGAGGCGGCTCTCGAGGAAGCAACCACTGAACTGACCGGCTTAAGATGCCAGGTTACTCAGATGGTGTCCTCTATCTTTGGTAAGTCGCCTGATGACAGTCATTGTTTGAATATCCTCCTTGATTATATTATTTACTTTTTAACTCGCCCAATGATAACTATGCAGGCCCCCGAAGCACCAATCTGAACCAAGACATGCTGGTGAAGCTGAAGGCGGTTTACACATTGGTGGAGCAGCTTTACACTGGTGCTCATCGCGCATTGGCCACAATTGCTCCATCCAATGAAGCCCCCACACTCTTGGTTGATGTGCTAAGGAAGCTTTCCATGCTGCCCCATCGGTTTAGTGAATTGAAGCGATCATCGGCGAGAGCCGGAGCCGTGACTGCCTTAAGCCGGGTGAGGGAGTCCTGGATTAGGGGGTGTCCGGATGGCCGGACTATGACCTTTGGCCGGACTCCCGGACTTTGAAGATACAAGATTGAAGACTTTGTCCCGTGTCCAGATAGGGACTTTCCTTGGCGTGGAAGGCAAGCTTGGCGATACGATATGAAGATCTCCTCCCATTGTAACCGACTCTGTGTAACCCTAGCCCTCTCCGATGTCTATATAAACCGGAGAGTTTTAGTTCGTAGGACGAACAACAATCATACCATAGGCTAGCTTCTAGGGTTTAGCCTCTCTGATCTCGTGGTAGATCAACTCTTGTAATACCCATACCATCAATATCAATCAAGTAGGAGTAGGGTTTTACCTCCACCGATAGGGCCCGAACCTGGGTAAAAACATTGTGTCCCTTGTCTCCTGTTACCATCCGCCTAGACGCACAGTTCGGGACCCCCTACCCGAGATCCGCCGGTTTTGACACCGACATTGGTGATTTCATTGAGAGTTCCTCTGTGCCGTCGCCTTTAGTCCCGATGGCTTCTTCGATCATCAACCACGACGCGGTCCGGGGCGAGACTTTTCTCCTCGAACAGATCTTCGAATTCGGTGGCTTTGCACTGCGGGCCAACTCGTTTGGCCGTCTGGAGCAGATCGAAAGCTACGCCCCTGGCCATCAGGTCAGATTTGGAAGCCTAACCTACACGGCCGACATTCGCGGGGACTTGATCTTCGACGGATTCGAGCCATGGCCGAGCGTGCCGCACTGTCTCGATGGGCATGATCTAGCTCTGCCGCCGGACAGCGCCCGGGGTGCCACTCAGGAGTCCGCTCCGACCATTAGCTCGGGGCCGACTGTGCTAACCAGGGACGGACGGTTGGACGCCGTCCCTGGAGCCGCAATCTCTACGGCGATAGAGCCAAATACCAGCCTAGTCATTTGCAAGGCCCGTGACTCCAAGGTGCCGGACTCCGCTCCGGACTCCGAATCTTCCGCACCCCTTCCGATCGAACCCGATAGGGCTCAGATCATGGAGTTCACCGCCGCGGATGTCTTTCAGCACTCACCCTTTGGCGATATCCTGAACTCTCTAAAATCTCTCTCTTTGTCAGGAGAGCCCTGGCTGGACTATGGTGAGCAGGGTAGGGATGCGGGCGACGAGGAAATTCAAAACCCACCCACCACCCACTTTGTAGCCACTGTCGACGATTCAACCGACATGCTCGACTTTGACTCCGAAGACATCGACGGTATGGACGCCGATGAAAGAGACGACCAAGAACCAGCACCTATAGGGAACTGGAAAGCCACCTCATCATACGATGTATACATGGTGGACACACCCAAAAGGGATAACAACGAGGATCGAAAGGGCGCAAGCAGGGATCGTTCCCTCAAAAAACAATCAAAGCGGCGACGCAAGTGCAACGCAAAGCCCCACCTCGACAAAGACCCAACCATAGAGCAGGGCGAATCAACGGAAGACGAACATGCCATTGAGCAACCGTCCAAACAACCAATCCCCGGAAAAGATAATAGTCCGGACGACCTCACGCCGGACAAATTGCTGGAACATCAGAACCTCCACCAAAGGCTCGTCGCCACTGCACATAGCCTGAAAAAGCAGAAGCGGAGGATCAAAACAGCAGAAGATGCACTCAGGATCAGATGGAACAAAGTGCTGGATACTGCACACAAGTACGGCAACAGTCGTCACACAAAGAGCTATCTGAAGCGGAAACTACTACCGGAATTTGACGAAGAGGCCATAAAGCCCCCACAGTCGAAAAACAAGGAAGCCACCAGGTCGGATAGACGACCCAACGATCGATCCAAAGCGGCAGAGGGCGCCACACTCAATCCGGCGAGCGACCCCCCTAAGGATTCGCATCAAACAACCTACCCAACCAGATCCATCTATGGCCCAAGAAACAAGCTCCAACGAGCAATACAATGCAAAAAATACCCTAACATCGCGGCACACCCGCATACAGGGGCGCCGCACATCCCTTATGTTTTACCGATGAGGTGCTGGATCACGAATTTCCAGCGGGATTCAAGCCCGTGAACATAGAAGCATACGACAGAACAACAGACCCCGGAGTCTGGATATAGGATTATATCCTCCACATACACATGGCCAGAGGAGATGACGTTCATGCCATCAAATACTTACCCCTCAAGCTCAAAGGGCCAGCCCGGCAATGGCTTAAAAGCATTCCCGAAAACACCATACAAAATTGGGAAGCGCTCGAGGAGGCTTTCCGGGCAAATTTTCAAGGGACCTATGTCCTACCTCCGCATGCAGACGATCTGAGTCATATAACTCAGCAACCCGGAGAGTCAGCCCGGAAACTCTGGAACAGATTCCTTACTAAAAAGAATCAGATAGTCGACTGTCCGGCCGCTGAGGCCCTAGCAGCTTTCAAACATAGCATCCAAGACGAATGGCTTGCCAGACACCTCGGCCAAGAAAAGCCAAGAACGATGGCCGCATTAACAAGCCTCATGACCCGCTTTTGCGCAGGAGAGGATAGCTGGTTGTCAAGGAGCAGCACCAGCGATCCGAGTACATCCGAACCTAGAGATGGAAACGGGAAACCTTGCCGTAACAAAGAACAACACTGAATCAAGGACAACAGCCCAACGAGCACGGCAGTCAATGCCGGATTCAAAAGCTCTCGGCAAAATCAGAAAAAGCCGCCGCCCAAAGATAACATGGACGAGCTGTCTAACCTCAACAAAATCCTGGATAAAATATGTCAAATCCACAGCACCCCCGGGAGGCCTGCAAACCACACCCACAGAGATTGTTGGGTTCTCAAGCAGTCCGACAAACTCAATGCCGAACACAAGGGGCTCGACGCACCAAGCGAGGATGACGACGCGCCCCACAAGCAGAACACCGGAGAACAAAAGAAGTTCCCACAAGAAGTCAAAATAGTGAATTCACTTCATATGGCAAAAGGGCAAAACAGAACGGCGCTGATAAAGACACGTGCCACACAACTAGCCCCAGAGGAGCACCGCCACTGGTTTTACAACCAATCACCTTTGACCATCGGGATTATTCCAGAGGGGCCCGGAACGCAGGCTGGATTGCCTTGGTCTTGAATCCGGTTATTGACGGACTACAATTTACACGAGTCCTTATGGACGGCGACAGTGACTTAAACCTGTTATATCAGGACACAATCCGCCAACTAGGGGTAAACCCAGTGCTAATACGCCGCGGCAAAACTTCCTTTCGAGGAGCCACGCCGGGCCCAGATACCCAGACTATGGGTTTCCTTTCATTAGAAGTCAAGTTCGGCTCACCCGACAACTTCCGAAGGAAAAGCTAACCTTCCACATCGCCCCATTCGTAAGTCGCTATCAAGCGCTACTGGGACGTGAAGCTTTCGCCCGCTTTAACACAATACCACACTATGCATCACTTACTCTTAAAATGCCTGGCCCACGAGGCATCATCTCATCACAGGGGAATGACAATTGACCCCCAAAATACGGGTAAGGGTGCGGCCGCCTGGACAGCCGCACACTAATCTAGCTCGGACATGGCTAGACGAGTCCGGCATCAACACACATGGACTTAATAGCCGCACAACCCTATACAA
The DNA here is from genome assembly GCF_002162155.2 of Triticum dicoccoides. Taxonomy (NCBI): domain Eukaryota; kingdom Viridiplantae; phylum Streptophyta; class Magnoliopsida; order Poales; family Poaceae; genus Triticum; species Triticum dicoccoides. The sequence continues at coordinate 642,222,862 of NC_041391.1, read as the reverse complement.
GGGGCTCCGCGTGTTCACTCCAGGAGACAATGCGGCTCCCTTCTTGCTCCAACTATATCCTGTTTATTCTAATATAGATTTCTCGCACGCCTATTTACTAAAGTTCCTCTTTTTCGCAGACGAACACCGTGCTACGCCCGTCCAGGATACGGCACAACGGAGACACATGCGCAGACGTGCAGTAGGGACCTGTTCTAAGGATTCTTTTCAGATTAAGACCCTGCGTAAACCTTTTTTACTATCTCTTGTTGAAAACATCCCCCGGTTTTTCGTCATAACCGAGGAGGAGACTGGCGTTTTGGCATGTGGCCACGCCAGAATTTTGCGCGTACCTGGACACAAGGGGCTTTCTTTCTAAGGGCTCTGTTTCGGCCCGTCTTCATAAAGACCGAATACCTTAGGGAGTGTTCGGCGTCGCGAGTTAGGCCTTATATGCATCAGCTCCGAATCATGTCTTTGGTCAAATGTTGGGTTTGCCCGGCTCCTATGTTTTGCTGCCTTACGTTCCGTTATATCGGCTAACGCGGCACCAGGAGAACTACTGCGATTGTGCCCCGGTTCGGCCAGGCGAGCACCTCAGTAGAGAGAGCTGAAAACTGACTGTCATGATATAGCGAGAGACTGGTCAACCACTCGATGACTCTCGGAATCTCTAGAATTCCTCCGCATTAACAAAGGACTGCTTCCCGGTCAGGCACACACGCGCCCCGGATTCGGGAGAGCGTGGTGCCTCCAGGGGCTATTAAGTAGCCCCAATGTCAAACTCCTATGGCTAAGTGAAAGTGATAAAGCGGGTTGCCTCGTTAAGTAGTCCGGTTGCCTCGTTCGCCGTGCCACCACCTCCTTTGTAGGACCAAGACGTTGGATTAAGTGTGAAAAGGCGCATTTTTTGCGAACACCCCCGCATTATATGCGTGGGGGCTAAAGCCAACGACTGCCATCTTTCAGGTTATATACACATACACATTAATGGCCGCACAGGAGTTGTTATAATTCTTGCAAGCACAAGTATAAAAAGCTTTTATATTCTATCAAAATATTTCTTTTACAATAGCACCTGCTATTCGAACAAAACATCCTTCGAGCACTGCGCTTCTATTAAACGTGCGCCCAGAAGACATTCCTCAAGGTAATGCTCGGCAGATACCCGGCCTTTGTCCGAATCCTGGGATGCGACAACACTGGCCTGCATATCCGCCCAGTATGTCTTGACACGAGCAAGAGCCATTTGTGCACCCTCTATACACGCCGACCTCTTCAGTACATCGACATGCGGCACAGAACCAAGGAACTGCTGCACCAATCCAAAATAACTTTTCGGCTCCAGCTCCCCCGGCCACAAACGACTCGCGACATACTTCATGGCGAGTCCGGATAACCTGTTCAACTCCGCAAAGGCGGCCAAATGGTCGGGTACCGAAAGTGGGCGCTCTGGCTTGTGGAACTGCGACCAAAATAGTTCTTCCAAATTATGGTCGCCTCGTCCTCGGAAGTGTTCGGTTGCGTCAGCCGCACTCGCTGCCACATCCAGATAAGTGTTTTCCGCACTCCACTGACGGTCTAACGGAGCATACTTAGGATCCCGAAACTTCATCCGCAGCATATAGGGCTTTCCAGCCGTGATATCCCCGGTCTGACGCAACTCCTCCTTCATAGCTCTCATCGCAGAGCGAGCATCCTTGACCTCGGTTGTGATCTTCTCAAGGTCCTTCTGAGCCGCCCTTTTTTCTTGTTCGAGAAATTCACAGCGGTCGGCAGCATCCTTCAATTTTACAGCCATATCGGCTATTGCCTTCTTACTCTGGCAGTGAGCAGCCTGTGCGGCTTTTAGCTCTTCAGCCGCCTTAACGGTCGCCGCATCACTTTTTCTTGCTTGCTCCTTGGCTCGGGCAAGTTCCGCCCGAAGGTTCTCCACGGAAGCAGCACTATCTGCAATATGCATATACACACACACACACACACACACACACACACACACACACATATATATATATATATATATATATATATATATTGTAAGAAACGAGCATCGACCTCCTCTTATCAGATATCTGTGGAGTATACCTTGTGCCTCGTCTAGCCGCTTATTTACAAGCGCGATGACGGCATCTGCCACGTCCAGTTTCCGCTTTAACTCGGCAGATTCATCAGTCCGGCTAGCCACCGAACACCTCGCCACCTTCGTAAAAAGGTAACATTTTATACCTGGGGTTTTGATCCTCTGTGCGCCATCACTCTTGACGACACACAGAGTCTCAGGGGCTACTATTTATACAGGGCGCATTCTATGGGACTCTACTAATAGGTACACCTTTTCACATACCTCAAAGCCTGCCAGTAAACTCCTTGCGGCCTCGTACAATCCGCTTTCCGTGGATGCAACCCTTCCTATCACCATGTTCGTCAACACACGGTGTTCTTCTGAGACGGATGCACGCCCGAGCAGATCCCTCAGCCTCTTCGACCGCGTATCAGAGGGCACCGGACGAGCCCGACGACCTTTTTCAAGACCCGGACTTGGAGAAACCCGTCGGGCTGACACCTCGGGGTCGCCTGCCTCGTAAGTTGGTGCAGCTTGGGGAGGCGTTTTGCTCTCTATCATCTTCGGACGGAGATCCCCTGAAGACGAGCTCTGCTGAGAAGGGTCAAGATCCGAACTGCAAGGTAATATTTCGGTTATCTTCCTCAGAAATAAAACAGGGATGCCACTAATTTTTGAGCCCCTCTCTTTACTTACGGCTCGGAGGAAAGCTGATCCCTGTGAGGGCGCAATGCGGCCGGGGCAGTCTCAGGCGCCGGATCCTCTGACAAAGATTTCTTCCCCTGTTTCGAGGTCATCTCCTCCAGGTCTTCAAAGGCACTCCTTTTGTTTCCCAGGTTGGGGGAATTCTTGATTCCTCCCTTCTTGACAGTCTCCTTCGCGGAGGCGGCAGCTCCCTGGTTCCCCTCTTCGCCCTCTGCTGAATACATAATCTGCAGCATCCTGGTTAACATGGGATCTGGCGCGGTCTCGGGTAGGGGGGCTGGACACTTGATAAGCTTTGCCTTCGCTATCCACTCCTGTTCAAAGGATAGCTCTGTCAAAGGGTCGCTTTATGATGAAAATACGGATGGTGTGTCCAAATATGGGGCTACTTACCTTAACATCTTGGCGATTGCAGCTCGGACCTGCGTCCTCGGATAAATCCGGACACCTAGATTGTGGTCCGAACAACAATTTGTACATCTCCATGGGCGTTGCGCCCATGAAATGTTGGAGGACTCGTGGTCCCTCCAGATTAAATTCCCACAGGCGGAGGGGGCGAGGTTTGCAGGGCAGCATGCCGCGAATCAGCATAACTTGCGCCACTACGGTCAGGTTAATATCTCTTTCTAGGAGATCTCGAATGTGGTCCTACAGTAGGGGCACGTCTTTGGACGGACCCCAGATAAGCCCTTCATTGACCCATGACGCTCGCCGTTGCGGGGGACACGAGCGAAAAGCAGGAGGCGCCATCCATGTGGTGCCCCTCGGGGCTGTGATATAAAACCAGTCCCGTTGCCATAAGCCGAACTCTTCTTGGAAAGTGCCCTCGGGCCATGGAGCGCCGGCTATCTTGCTTATGATAGCTCCTCCGCACTCGGCGTGATGCCCCTCGATCATCTTTGTCTCTACTTTGAAGGTTTTAAGCCACAATCCGAAGTGAGGGGTGATATGGAGGAAGGCTTCGCACACTACGATAAACAACGAAATTTGTAGGATGGACTCCGGGGCTAGGTTGTGAAATTCCAGCCCGTAATAGAACATCAGCCCCCTCACAAAGGGATCACTCGGGAAACCTAACCCCCGAAGGAAGTGAGATGTGAACACCATGCTCTCACCAGGCTGAGGAGAAGGAATGGCCTGCCCTTGAGCAGGCAGCCTATGCGAGATTTCGCCAGTTAGATACCTGGCGTCTTTCAGCTTTCGTACGTCTTCTTCCGTAATGGAGGAAGGCACCCACCGGCCTTGAAGGTTGGAGCCGGACATCGTCGGAGGTCCGAAGCGCCTAAAACTAGAAACCTTGAGTGTTGGAACTCGAGGCGAGGGGCGGATTTGATTGGATTGAAGGAAGGGGGAGTCGAGCCTTGTTCTCTTTATAAAGGATTTGAATACCAAGAGCCCTCCCCGTAACCATTTGGGACTCACTTTCAATTAGAGAGTCATACCAAAAGGCGCGGTTGGGTTACCCACGCCCGTATTAATGAGAATCCCGGAATAAGGGGACACGATCTCTAGTTCGACAAGACGTGCCAAGGAAACCGCCTCACTAAGCGTGCTGAGGTGGAACGGTAAAATGAATAAAGGCTAGGCCGTGGCATGATGTCACGCCGCGGAATACGTCAGCAGATTAGATTTGTGTAAATATTATTCTCTCTATGGTGGCATGTGGAAATTATTTTGCAGAGCCGGGCACTATCCGTGTGTTCAAACATCTTCTATGAAGTATTCGTAGGAGGAACCTGCCTTGCAATGCCGAAGACAATTTGCGCGCCGGACTCGTCGTCATTGAAGCCTGGTTCAGGGGCTACTGAGGGAGTCCTGGATTAGGGCGTGTCCGGATGGCCGGACTATGACCTTTGGACGGACTCCCGAACTATGAAGATACAAGATTGAAGACTTTGTACCATGTCCGGATAGGGACTTTCCTGGGCGTGGAAGGCAAGCTTGGCGATACGATATGAAGATCTCCTCCCATTGTAACCGACTTTGTGTAACCCTAGCCCTCTCCGGTGTCTATATAAACCGGAGAGTTTTAGTCCGTAGGACGAACAATAATCATACCATAGGCTAGCTTCTAGGGTTTAGCCTCTCTGATCTCGTGGTAGATCAACTCTTGTAATACCCATACCATCAATATCAATCAAGCAGGAGTAGGGTTTTACCTCCACCGAGAGGGCGCGAACCTGGGTAAAAACATCGTGTCCCTTGTCTCCTGTTACCATCCGCCTAGACGCATAGTTCGGGACCCCCTACCCGAGATCCGCCGGTTTTGACACCGACACCGGGCCGAAGCATGGTTACCGGAATTAGACTCGGCCGATATCTCTATCGGGTATCCAAGCTTCAAGGAAGATAGCACTCCGTTTGAACAGAAGGACTTTGCTACTTGCATGAAGGAGATACGTCCTTCTGACCAGTCTGATTGCCAATGAGACGGACCTCACCAAGTATCACCCGGCTTTGACATGGGAAATCAGAAGATGCCAACACCGTCTTATAAAGTGACAGGCCTGATCCCCCCCAATCCGTAAGCACGCTTTTGCCCCTGAAGTTGACCCGTCCAAGCTAATTGATGATGAAGCTGAGTTCCAAGATTTGAGTGGCATTGACTGGTCATCATCAACCTTCCAGGACGTAGAACAGAACAAAGAAGCGGAGAGGGTTGATCCGGAAGCATCAGGCCATCAAGAAGATTGATCCGCTGGGCGGTTCATATTTGTGGCCTTCTGAAAAACAGTTAATCATTTGGACTCTGAGAGTCATGTAATAGGGTAGCAACAACTTTTCTCTGTCGTGCCATCATGCACATTTTGTGTATGCTCCATACTGTTTAAACCGCCACCTGAGACTTATGATTGTTGAGTGGTGTAGAAAATTTTCAATTTTATCCTGCACACAAGTAATTGAAAAGAGATCCCTTGGCGGTTTACCGCAGGGCGCGTCATAATATCTCGTATGCCCCCACTGATGCTTAAAACAGTTATGGATAAGGCTGGTTGAACCTTGATTGAAACATAATAATGATATCATACCTATGATATGGAATTGCACTTCTGGTTTATGATACCGGTGCAGTAAGGGTGAGTACCCAAAGCTTCAGAAACCAATATTGCCAAGTGCTTGATATCATCATGTAAGGGCGAGTTGTCACCTCTCATTAAACGGGGTAGTAGAAACCACGGGTAAGCTTCAAATATGAGCTGTGAGAGTAAAGGTTGTATGACCGGAATTACTTTAAACCAAAAGGCAAACAGAGCCGGAAAAATTTCAAGAAATCAAGCCAAATGACAAACGAGGATATGGTTCGAATACGACCAGGAAGTCGGACCAAGAGGGTTAATAGCTATGATTTGAATACGATCAGGAAGCCCCCATATGGCTTTTGGCATTGCGCTGATCAAAGGGGTACCGACAACTATGATTCGAATACGATCAGGAAGCCCCCAGTGACCAAAGTATTTGGCGGCTATGATTCGAATACGATCATGAGCCGGACCAAGAGGCATTAATAGCTGTGATTCGAATACGATCCAGCCCCCAAGTGATCCAAATTTTTAGGTCTATGGTTTGAATACAACCAGGAAGCCGGACCAAAGGGGTTAATCCGTGATTCGAATACGATCAAGCCCCCAATGATCAAAGTGTTTAACAGCTATGATTCGAACACGATCATGAGCCGGACCAAGAGGGGTTAATAGCTGTGATTCAAATACGACCAAGTCCCCAGATGATCAAAATGTTTACGGCTATGGTTCGAATACAACCAGGAAGCCGGCCAAAAGGGGTTAATAGTATGATTCGAATACGACCCGTCCCCAATTGTTCTTTGAAATTCTGATGATGAAGACGCATGATTCTTGAAGATGAAACAACCGAGACCCTGGTTTATTATAATCATAATAATATATACATCATCAAAAATATGTACATCATAAGAGCCGGTGGCTCAAGTATGGTAAGGCCGAAGATGAGCGATATTCCACGTCCGGCGGGTCTCCTCCTCCGATTTACATGAGTCTTTGTGCTCTCAAACATTGATAAGGTAGTATGATCCGTTATTCATATTCTTGCTGACCACAAAGGGACCTTCCCTAGGTGGGGATAACTTGTGCATATCGGTCTGATCCTGGATGAGCCGGAGCACAAATTCACCTTCCTAAAAGGTTCTGGACTTAACCCAGCGGCTATGGTAACGATGCAGGTCTTGATGATAAATCGCCGAATGGGCTGCCGCAAGATTGCGCTTCTCATCTAACAGGTCAACTGCATCTTGACGTGCTTGCTCATTATTGGCTTCAACGTGAGCCGCCACGCGGGGGGAGTCATGACGGATGTCACTAGGGAGAACCGCCTCTACTTCGTAGACCATGAAGAAAGGCGTGTAACCCGTAGACCTGTTTGGAGTAGTATTGATACTCCATATCACAGAAGGTAACTCTCCCACCCTGCAACCCGGCGTCCGTTGCAGAGGAACCATAAGCCGGGTTTGATGCCTCTCAAAATTTCTTGATTGGCTCTTTTAGCTTGACCATTGGATTAGCGGTGAGCTACTGATAGCACATCAAGGCGAATATGCTCACGTTGACAAAACTCTTTCATAACACCCTTGGAAAAGTTACTGCCATTGTCAGTTATGATACTATGGGTAAAGCCAAAGCGGAAAATCACCTTTTTGATGAATTGAACCACCGTTGCCGTGTCGCACTTACTGACCGGCTTTGCTTCGACCCACTTTGTAAATTTGTCAACCGCCACCAAGAGGTGTGTATTTTTATCCTTGGACCTTTTAAAAGGCCCAACCATATCAAGCGCCCAGACTGCAAATGGCAAGTGATTGGAACCATCCTCAATTATTGATCCGACACATGAGCTCGCCTTGAAAATTTCTGGCAGCCATCACATTTACTAACCAGATCCTCTGCATCCGCATGAGCCGTCAGCCAATAGAATCCGTGACGAAATGCTTTGGCCACAAGGGATTTTGAGCTAGCATGATGACCACAATCTCCCTCATGAATCTCACAAAGAATCTCACAGCCTTCCTCAGGAGAAACGCAACGCTGAAACGCCCCGGTGACACTGTGATGGTGTAACTCACCGTTGGCAATTGTCATTGACTTAGACCGCCGGGTTATCTGCCTAGCCAAAGTTTAATCCTTAGGTAACTCTCTCCGAGTCATGTAAGCCAAATATGGTACTGTCCAATCTGAGATAACGTAAAGAGCTGCCACCAATTGTGCCTTCGGGTGAGGAACAACCAGGTATTCCTCTGTAGGCAACTTGACAGAAGGGTTATGCAGAATATCCAAGAAAGTGTTAGCTGGCACCAGCTTACGCTGAGACCCCAACCGGCTTAAGGCATAAGCCGCCTCATTTTTCCTACGATCGATGTGTTCCACTTGATAAACCTTTAAGTGACCAGCATTTGCGTCAACTTCACGGCGATAAGCCGCCATGAGTGGATCCTTAGAATCCCATGTGCCTGAGACTTGTTGAGCCACCAAATCTGAGTCGCTGAAACATCTCTCCCGGCTTAAGTTCATCTCCTTAGCCATCCGTAGACCATGGATCAAGGCTTCGTACTCAGCTGCATTGTTAGTACAGGGAAACATCAACCTTAGGACATAACGAAACTTGTCACCTCGAGGGGAAGCCAAGACAACTCCAGCCCCCGAGCCTTCCAACTGCCTAGACCCATCAAAGTGAATAGTCCAATATATGTTATCCGACTTCTCTTCAGGCATCTGCAGCTCTGTCCAGTCGTTGATGAAATCCACTAGTGCTTGAGAATTGATAGAAGTGCGAGGCACATACTTCAAACCATGAGGCCCAAGTTCAATGGCCCACTTGGCGACTCATCCTATGGCTTCTCTATGTTGAATAATATCTCCTAACGGAGCAGAACTGACCACAGTGATGGGATGACCCAGAAAATATTGCTTAAGCTTCCGGCTGGCCATGAACACCCCATAAACGAGCTTCTGCCAATGTGGATATCTCTGCTTGTACTCAATAAGCACTTCATTGATGTAGTAAACTGGCGATTGAACCGGATATTCCTTGCCAGCCTCCTTGCACTCCACCACAATGGCCAAACTAACAGCACGGGTGTTAGCAGCCACATATAACAATAACGGCTCCTTATCAATGGGAGCAGCAAGAACTGGCGGCTCAGCTAGCTGCCTCTTCAAGTCTTCAAACTCATCGTTAGCAGCATCACTCCAGACGAACTTATCTGTTTTCCTCATCATCTGATACAGTGGTATGGCCTTCTCACCCAACTGGCTTATGAACCGGCTTAAGGCAGCAATACGACCCGCCAGACGCTGAACATCATTGATACTGCTGGCTTAGCCAGGGAGGTGGTGGCCTTCATCTTCTCCAGGTTAGCCTCAATGCCTCTGTTAGAAACCAGAAAACCCAAAAGCTTGCCTGTTGGCACACCAAAAATGCACTTGGCTGGGTTAAGCATCATCTTGTAGACCCGGAGATTATCAAAGGTTTCTTTCAAATCATCTATTAGGGTTTCCTTCTCTCTGGATTTCACCACAATTTCATCCACATAAGCATGAACATTGCACCGAATCTGACTGTGAAGACAATTCTGCACACATTGCTGATAAGTCACCTAGGCACTCTTGAGCTCAAAAGGCATAGACACATAGCAGAAGGCTCCAAAGGGAGTAATGAAAGTTGTCTTCTCCTGGTCCTGAACTGCCATCATGATCTGATGATAACCAGAATAAGCATCCAAAAAACTCAAACGCTCACAACCCGCTGTAGCATCAATGATTTGATCAATACGAGGGACAGCAAAGGGATCAGCCAAACAAGCCTTGTTTAAGTCCGTGTAATCCACACACATGTGCCAAGTGCCATTCTTCATAAGCACTAGCACCGGGTTAGCCAACCACTCTGGATGAAAAACTTCAATAATGAACCCAGCCGCCAAGAGCCGGGCCACTGCTTCACCAATGGCCTTACACCTCTCCTCGTTGAAACGGTGAAGGAAATGCTTGACCAGCTTAAATTTCATATCATATTGAGAGTGTGCTCAGCGAGTTCCCTCGGTACACCCGGCATGTCAGAAGGTTTCCATGCAAAGATGTCCCAGTTCTCATGGATGAACTCGATGAGCGCACTTTCCTATTTTGGATCCAAATTAGCAGTGATACTGAACTGCTTGGATGAGTCACCAGGAACAAAATCAACCAGCTTGGTGTCATCAGTCGACTTAAACTTCAAAACCAAGATGTCATATCCGCCGGGTCAACATTGTCCTTGTAAAACTTCAATTCCTTCATTGGACAGACGGACTCAGCATAAGCAGCATCACCTTCTTCACATTCTAGGGCTCTTTTCCGACTCCCATGCACTGTGATGGTCCCCTTATAACCCGGCATCTTGAGCAGTAGATAAACATAACACGGCCGTGCCATGAACTTGGCTTAAGCCGGCCGTCCAAACAGAGCCTAGTACGGGCTTCTAATTTTGACCACTTCAAAGGTTAACTTCTCGGCCCTGGAATCATGCTCATCCCCGAAGGCTAGCTCCAACTCAATCTTGCCCACCGGGTACGCCGACTTACCAGGCACCACTCCCTGGAAAGTAGTGTTGGATGTCTGAAGATTTTTATCAGTTAACCCCGTGTGACAGAAAGTCTCATAATATAGGATGTTGATGCTACTACCTCCATCCATGAGCACCTTAGTGAACTTGTATCCACCAACTTGAGGTGCCACCACCAATGCCAAGTGACCCGGATTGTCAACCCGGGGAGGGTGATCCGATCTACTCCACATAATGGGCTGCTCAGACCATCGCAAGTAATGAGGAACCGTCGGCTCAACGGTGTTTATGCCCCGCTTATGGAGCTTCTGGTCCCGCTTGCATAAACTTGTGGTGAAAACATGATATTGCCCACTATTCAGCTGTTCTGGATTACTATGAAATCCAGACTGTTGCTGACCCCCTCTGGCCGGATTGCTGATTATAACCACCCTGATTGCCCCGGTGGCCCTGGAAGCCGGAATTAGAACCGCCACCTCAACCCGGACCATGAGAACCGCCGCCGCCTGAGTTGCCGCTTGGCCCATGAAACGTGTCCAAATTTTTGAAAGCCCTCATAATAGAACAATCCTTCCGGAGGTGAGTAGTTGGTTTCTCCTGCGTGCCATGCTTTGGACAGGGCACGTTAAGCAACTGCTCAAGAGTAGGACGTGGTCCATTGTTCTGAGGAGGAAGCCTCCCGTTATGATGCTGATTATTACCCTATGCGTTGGTGTTAGCCACAAACTCCGAGCTACCATCCGCCTTGCGCTCCTCCCTAATTCGCCGGATTATGCTGGTGACCCTTGGCGTTACCTTTTTCTTTCCCTTCCCTGTCTTCTCATCATCAGACTCGTGGTCCTTGGTACTATCAGAGTCGGCATATTTAATTAGAGCCGCCATCAACTGCCCCATATCATTACAATCGCGATTGAGCCGCCCCAGCTTCTATTTAAGAGGAAAAAAACGACAATTTGTCTCCAACATTAAGACCGCAGAGCCGGCATTCATGTTATCAGATAAATGTATGATAGCTCTGACTCAACGCACCCAATGGGTTGTTGATTCACCCTCCTCTTGGGCGCAAGTCGCCAAGTCCATGATTGACATGGGTGCTTGCACGTGTCCTTGAAATTTTGAATAACCCGGGCCTTTAGCTCAGCTGAAATTAGCCGGCAACCCCTTTAACCAAGTACGGGTCGTTCCATCTAGCATCATGGTGAAGTACTTGGCACACACAGAGTCACTGACTTCCAATAATTCCATGGCCATCTCATAACTTTTAATCCACGCCTCAAGGGGTAAGTCGGCTCAATAATTAGGCACCTTTCGAGGTACTTTGAAATCCTTGGGCAAACGCTCATTATGCAGAGCCGACACCAAACAGGGTACACCTGTAGTTCTAGAGGTCACGTTGCCTCCATTGAAGTCGTTGGATACACCAAAAGGGGCTGGTGAGCCGCCTGCTGAGCCGCCTGCTGAGCCGCCTGGTCGGCTTCTTGACGCACTCTGTCCTGATCAACCAAGTTAAGAGCTCCATCACGCGCCGGGTCATGCCCACGCGGATGGACACGGCGCTGGGCGTTGCTTGACACGGCAGGTGAGTCCATGTGCCTGCTTGCTACCTCTTGAGCACTGCGTTGGTTTTCCCTTGAAGATGAAAGGGTGATGCAGCAAAGTAGCGTAAGTATTTCCTTCAGTTTTTGAGAACCAAGGTATCAATCCAGTAGGAGGCTACACGCAAGTCCCTCATACCTACACAAACAAATAAGAACCTCGCAACCAACGCGATAAAGGGGTTGTCAATCCCTTCACGGCCACTTGCAAAAGTGAGATCTGATAGAGATAATAAGATAAGATAAATATTTTTGGTATTTTTAAGATATAGATTGGAAAGTAAAGGTTGCAAAATAAAGTAGATCGGAAACTTATATGATGGAAAATAGACCCGGGGGCCATAGGTTTCTGAGGGAGTCCTGGATTAGGGGGTGTCCGGATGGCCGGACTATGACCTTTGGCCGGACTCCCGGACTATGAAGATACAAGATTGAAGACTTCGCCCCGTGTCCGGATAGGGACTTTCCTTGGCATAGAAGGCAAGCTTGGCGATACGATATGAAGATCTCCTCCCATTGTAACCGACTCTGTGTAACCCTAGCCCTCTTCGGCGTCTATATAAACCGGAGAGTTTTAGTCCGTAGGACAAACAACAATCATACCATAGGCTAGTTTCTAGGGTTTAACCTTTCTGATCTCGTGGTAGATCAACTACTGTAATACCCATACTATCAATATTAATCAAGCAGGAGTAGAGTTTTACCTCCACCGAGAGGGCCCGAACCTGGGTAAAAACATCGTGTCCCTTGTCTCCTGTTACCATCCGCCTAGACGCACAGATCGGGACCCCCTACCCGAGATCCGCCGGTTTTGACACCGACATTGGTGCTTTCATTGAGAGTTCCTCTATGTCGTCACCAACAGGAAGGATGCCACACCCCGTCTTTAAAGACGGCGCGGTTGCTAAAGAAGCTTTGGCTGTCGGCCAAACTCTCCGGCTAGGCAGGTTTTTGATGACCGCCTGTTCGGCCGCGGCACCGGCGATGACCTCTCGGGTCATCGAAAGCAATCTCCAGATTAGCTCGGAACTTGCCGAGCAGTTAGATCCGATGGAGCTCTCTTCCCTAAACGAGCTCTTGGATCGCATCGCCGCCCTGGGAGTCGCTCCAGATTACGGCCAGATTGGGCTTAAACCCGATCAGAGAGAGATCGACTCTCCCCAGGTCACCCACCATGTTGAAGTGGTGGAAGAACAACGCGGCGAATCTTCGCCCATCCTAAGGACCAGATGTGTCCGGACTCCCGACCCCTCCAAGCCGGATATCCGCGGAGGGGAGGATGTCGCCCAAGCCCTGAACCTAAAGCCAGGCAGCAGGCCTGATGCATTGAATAACGTCCAAGAAAACAAGCTTCTGAATTAGGAAATTTCTTGGCTCCTGAGTGTTAGATCGGGCGAGGTTCCGGATTTAAATCCACCCGCCCACCCAACTATAAGGGATTTATCCCAAATACGGCAAGAGCCCAGAGAAACAGTACACCACTACTGGGCCAGATTCCTCGTGGTTATAAATAGGATAAAGGACTGTCGTGAGAAGGATGCAATTACATTCTTCTGTAACAACTGCATGGACATCGGAATCCTCAACGCCATAAGTCGTCGCGAAATTACACGCTTCGCCGACTTGACATCCATAGTACAAAAGTACCGTGCGACAGAAAGCGTTCGGAAAACCGAAATGAAGTTCTGGGACAATCCGGCCCTGAATACAATCCCAGCCCGAAACAAAAGGGCGCATTATCGCCAGGCACGTAAGCTAAACAGCAAAAAACAAAAACCCTCTATAGGGTATGGGACCGTACTGGAGGGATGGCTCAATGGACCCTGTAAAATTCATAGTTCAGGGGAAGTCACACCAACTCACAGCCTTAGAGCATGTTGGATACTCCGGCAGGTGGCCAGGAGTGGCGAGGAGCTTCTAACTCCAGAATCCGCAGAGCACCACCCCAGAAACGCCAGTACAGTATCAACAGTCTTCGATACCTTCACATCGAACAATGCAAGGAAGCGAACGCTCCACGGCCTTGCCGAAGTCTACCGGGTAGCAACAATAAATCCATGTAGTGACACGGCTATTACTTTTAATGCCAGCGACGAACCTAAATTCCGGTCAGCCCGAGCACCAGCCACATTGGTCCTCAGTCCGATAGTGGACGTCTTCCGGCTTACAAAGGTACTCATGGACAGCGGCAGCGGATTGAACCTCATCTATGAGGAAACACTCCGAAAAATGGAAATAGATTGGAGCCGCATTGAGAGAAGCAACACAACCTTTAGAGGAATAATCCCCAGCCGGGAAGCATGCTGTTCAGGGAAAATCACACTGGACGTAGTGTTCGGCACGCCGGATAATTACAGATCCGAGGAGGTCACATTTCAAGTGGCCCCGTTCAGCAGCAGATACCACGCTCTGTTAGGGCGAGAAGCATTCACAATTTTTGAAGCTATACCCCATTACGGGTACATGAAGCTCAAAATGCCCAGACCCAACGGAATCATCACTCTTGCTAGTGATCCGGACACAGCACTCCGCGCCGATAACAAGACAGCCGCACTGGCCCTCGAGGCACTATCCAAAGCCCTGACAGCTGAGGAACTAACTGTGTTGCGGTCCACGGTGGACAGGGACGATGTGATACTCGACAAAAGATCCAAGTCCACCTCCTTCAAGCCGGCAGATGAAATAGTCAAGTTCCAAGTCCATCCAACTGACACCACAAAAACGGCCTCCATCGGGGCGCAACTAAAACCCGATGTCGACGCCGCACTCAGATGATTCCTACGAGAAAATTGGGACATTTTTGCCTGGCACCCTTCAGACATGCCAGGAATCCCACGCAGGCTGGCCGAGCACAGCCTGAACATCCTCAAAGGATTCAAGCCCGTTAAGCAGACTCTTCGGCGTTTCTCCGAACCCAAGAGACAAGCCATGGGAGAGGAGCTAGCAAAACTACTGGAAGCCGGATTCATCAGAGATATAAAACATCCGGACTGGCTAGCAAACCTGGTGATGGTACCAAAGAAGGACAAATCCTGGCGCCTATGTGTCAATTTCAAAGACCTAAATAAAGCCTGCCCGAAGGATCCCTTCCCCCTCCCCCGAATTGATCAAATCATCGACGCCATTGCAGGACACGGTTCATTGTGTCTCCTCGACGCATACTCTTGCTACCACCAAATCAAGATGGCAGAGTCAGACCAAGCCGCAACGGCATTCATCACCCCGTACGGCCCATTCTGCTTCAACACGATGCCCTTCGGGCTCAAAAACACCGGCACAACATATCAGCGCATGATTCAGACATGTCTGGCCAACCAAATCGGCAAAACAGTTGAAGCATACGTAGATGACATGGTCATCAAATCCAAACATGTCGAAACTTTAGTAGACAACTTGAGGCTCACGTTCGACAATCTCTGAGCATATGACATTAAGCTCAACCCAGAAAAGCTCTTGGGCTTCATTGTATCCGGTAGAGGAATTAAGGCAAACCCAGCCAAGATCCGAGCTCTGTCGCAATTGGATATCCCAAAAGACCTCAAGCAAATACAAAAATTGACCGGATGCATGGCGGCTCTAAGCCGCTTTATCTCCCGCTTAGGAGAAAAGGCATTACCCCTTTATCGCCTCCTGCGGTGCACCGAACACTTCGAGTGGACGGATGCCGCCATGGCCAGACTCGAAGAAATCAAAGCCATACTGGCAACAAATTCGGTCCTGGCCGCGCCCAACACGGCGAACCTATGCTATTAAACATCGCGGCAACCCATCAAGTTGTAGGCGAGGTGCTCGTCGTCGAACGAGAAACGGACGGACACAAGTTTCCTCTCCAAAAACTGGTTTACTATGTGTCCACTTTCTTAACCCCATGCAAGTCCCGGTACCCGCATTATCAAAAGATAGCATACGCGGTGTTCATGGCATCCCGGAAGCTGCGACACTATTTCCAAGAGTGTTCAATAACAGTGGCATCCGAAGTACCTCTTAATGATATTATAAACAACCGCGACGCAATGGGCCGGATTGCCAAATGGGCCATTGAGCTCCTTCCGTTCGATATAATTTACAAGCCATGGCGAGCTATCAAATCACAGGTTTTGGCTAACGTCATCACCGAATGGACCGAAGCCGAGCTCCCTAAAGGGTACGGCGTATATTCCAACTGGATCATTGTCAGGACCCCGACTCGATGCCACATCGATCTAGCATGTAACACCTCATATCACTTTGCGGCCTCACGCACGGTATTCCCACGGGTGTCGCCTTACCTTTGCCCGGGACCGTTTGCGCCTTTTGGCACACGTATATGACAGTGTCGCTAGCATCCATATGATAAGGAGCCCGGGCTGACATGGCTAGTCGTAAACCCAAAGCGGCATAGACTTACAGGGACAGGCATCCATGACCCAGCATCGAACGTGTCGGTCATCAGCGAGTGAATCCAGGCTGTAGCACTGGGCTAGCAGGACTCCGGTGAACCGGGCTGTAGCGGGCTAACAGGACTCCGGTATTCATCGCGTGACATTTCCCCGAAGGGACAGACACAGGAACGAAGAAGGACACATGCCGGCCAGCCTAAGTGTTCCGGAGCAGTAGCAAGCTACCATGGCTCGGTGGAAACACTAGGAGACATTTCCCCGTAAGAGAGGCTACTAAAGATAAACAACTAGATGGTCAGATCCCACACATACCAAGCATTTCAATAACATACACACAATATGCTCGATATGTGCAAATACAACATGGCATCACAACATGACTCTACGACTCAAGTAATTTATTCAATAGGCTCCGAGGAGAGAGATATTACAAACAGGGGTCTCATGACCCAACATTCAGAGCATACAAATCAAAGCACAAGCGGAAGCTATCATGTCTGGGTACAGACATCTATAACTGAAAAAGGCTGAGAAGCCTGACTATCTACCAGATCCTGCCGAGGGCACAAGATCGTAGCTGAGGTAACAAGCTAAACATCGAAGTCCACGTGGAACTACTAGTGAGACTGAAGTCTCTCTGCAAAAACATAAAATAGGCAAACGTGAGTACAAATGTACCCAGCAAGACTTACATCAGATCTATCTACATATGCATCATTATCAACAAGGGGGTGGTGGAGTTTAACTGCAGCAAGCCAGCTTTGACTCGGTGGCTATCCTAAACTACGACTGCAAGCGACTCTTTTGAGGTGGCGCACACGAGTCCACATATTCACCATATCAATACACCACTATGGATCCGCTCCCGTCCCCCTACGAGAACGCCATCCATAGCACTCACGCTTATCTTGCGTATTTTAGAGTATCCACTTTCACTTGTCTATGAACTGATATAAGCAACCCAGAAGTCCTTTTCCGTGGACACGGCTATTCGAATAGATCATATTAACCCTGCAGGGGTGTACTTCTTCACACACGCTCTCACCACTTACCACCGTTTACACGACATGTACTCGGCAACCTTCAAGAGGAAGCCCAACGTGGGTGTCGGCCACGGCCTGCCTAAACACTCAAGTCTCTAGTCCAGGTTTATCGCCTATTCGGGTTCCATCCATGAGGAGATCCGGCCGGAGTTTCGCTCACAGCCCCAAACGATGTGAACAGGGTTCCCGAGACACCAAACGGGCGCCCGGTACACCGTGCCACGTGCCTACCGCATCACAGCCCACCCCTACGGTCAGCGCTGCCCACGGCCTCCAGCATACTACAAACACCAGAAACTACTTGCAACTCCTGGACAGAGGACAAGGGTGATCAAGAAGCCGAGAGGGTCCATTGGTTTCGGGCCCAATGCGTGGTAGTAGATGAATCATGGATCACAAACACAGAACTCAGTTCCTGAGGACGGCTGCAATGAGACAACCCACCATGTACTCCTACATGGCCTCTCACCGCTACCTTTACCAAATCGTATTCACACACTTAGCTCACACACAATAGGCCATGCTCACACACCTCTGATTCATCCCCGATGAATCAGACCTGACTCAACTCTAAGCAGTAGCAGGCATGACAAACAAACATGAATGAGTAGGCACAACAGGGCTCAAACAACTCCTACTCATGCTAGTGGGTTTCATCTATTTACTGTGGCAATGACAGGTCATGCAGAGGATAAAGGGGTTCAGCTACCGCAGCAAGTAACAGATGAATCGGTGTTGTCCTAATGCAGTAAAAGAGAGCAGGAGCGAGAGAGTAGGATTGTATCGGAATGAACAAGGGGGTTTTGCTTGCCTGGCACTTCTGAAGATAACATTGAGTCTTCATCAGTGTCAACGATCACATCATCGGTACACGTCTATCGAGAGGGGACAAATACCGGCAATACAGAAAAAAGCACGATCAATTCAATGCACAATATGATGCATGCTATGACATGGCAAAATGAATGTGTTTTGGGCTAATGCCTCCAAAACCAGATTAAATGAAGTTGGTTTGAATACAAGATTCAAATTCAAACTCCATATGTGATTATTCAAATGCCATTTAATTCATTTGTCCTAAACAGTAGTGATAAGTTGTTCTAACATGCATGAAAATGGTACAGATGGATTCCTTGAATTTTTCTGATAATTTTTCATATATAAATTATTTAATTTGGAGTTACGGTTAATTTTCTATGATTTATTGAAGTTTTAGGCATTTTCTGGAATTTCCTGATTATTTTTTAAAACCAGAAAATACTTATTGCGTCAGCATTGCGTCACTATGACGTCAGCAGGTCAACAGACGCTGCTGCTGGTCAAACCTGACGTGTGGGGGCCACACGTCAGTGACACAGGGCTAGTTAGTGTCAATGGCAGGTGGGGCCGGGTCAAAGGCCACGTCATCAAGTCAACTCTCTCATGTGGGGCCAGTCAACGTGTGACGTGGCCAGGTCAAACTGACCTGTGGGCCCGTGGGGGTTAGTTTAACACTTAACAGAAAATAATAAATATTAACTAAGGCGTGGGGCCCATACGTCAGTGGCTCTGGGGAGGTTAGCTGGGTCATTAGTGGTTAACTAGACCGGGGTTAGGCCGACGGCTCGTCGCCGGCGAGGTCAGTGGCGGCGGAGCGCGTCGGGTTTCGCCCACAGGCGACCATTTGGACGGCGGATTGGTCCTACGTGTAGCTGGGGGTCGCGCGCGTCTGGTAGTGCAAGTGGGAGGAGCTGGGGTGGCCGGAGCTGCCGGCGGCGAGCTCTTTTACGGCTGCCGGAGCTCGGGCAATCTCGGGGTGGCGTTACAGAGCACGGGAGGAGGCGTTGTGGGTGTCTACGGTTTCATGCGATCATGCTGATCACGATGGTGGGCTCGGGAACGAGCTGCGGTGGCTGTGGCCACGGCCATGCCATGGCCGGCGGCGAGAAGCTCTCGGCCGCGGTGGGAGATGGGGCTAGGGGGCGAGAACGGAGGGGGCGAGCACAGGAGAGGCAGCGGAGGCTCACAGCGGATCCATTCGAGGCGGAGACGAGGCCGGGGATGGTCCGGAGCCGGCGAATCGAACGGCGGCGAGTTCCGGTGGCCGAGGAGGGGAACGGCGACGTGGGCGGCGATGCAGGGCTCCCGGCGTCACGTGAGTTGGTGGGGACGAAGAGGAAGGCGCGGCGGTTCCTCTGGAAGCATCGCCGAGGCGAGGGGTGGACACTGGCCGCGGTGGAGCTCGTCGGTGCTCTCGGGTGCTCGTGGTCGATCGTGAGAGAGAGAGAGCAGAGGGGATAGGGACGGAGGGAGAGATACGGGAGAGTGAGAGAGTTCGTGGGGGCCGCGTGGCGTCTCCAGGGAGTAGTGGAGGCAAGCAGGGAGGCAGGAGGTGGCCGAAGCAGGGAGGAGGTGGCCGGGGCGCGTGGCCGCGCGCGCCGGGCGCGTGCCCGTCCTCCTGGCAGAGGAGGAAGGCGACAGGGGAGGGAGGCGGCGGTGGGCTGGGCCAGCGGGAGGAGCTGGCCAGCTGGGCCGGCTACAGGTAAGTGGCCCAGGTAGTCTCTCTCTCTCTTTTTCTTTTTTAATTATGTTTTTATTTTGCAGGTTTGTTTTGAATTTGGTTTTGAAACCAATTCAATTTATTTTGCTTCTGACAATATTTTTAGGAGCTAAAAGAATTAAAACAATGCTCCACAAAAATATTTTAGAATTATTGGACCTATATTTATTTAACAGTAGATATAAGTCCAATTCAAATAGCTATTGATTTAATTCAAATACCCAAAATAAATGTTTCTGAGATACCGAAAATATTGGTTTGGATTTTACCTCTTGCCAATATTTCCAGAGGATAACAAGAACATTTTCTTGGACTTATTTGAGGCAATTTTTATCTTGATCATTTCATTTTTTTTAAAGGATTCTGAGGCTTTGAAAATTCCTCAATTCAAATTTCATTTGAATTTAAACATGATGCAGCAACCAAGCTAGTCCAAGGCCAGGGTAAAGCTAGGGATGTGACAACTCACCCCCACTAAACAAGAATCTCGTCTCGAGATTCCAGCGTAGGGTAAGGTGAAAGGTAAACGCAACTAGTATAATCTTCACGATCCAGGGTGCACTTCAGTTGAACGTTGATTCATTCACCATCATTGTCTTGAAGTCTTGCCTTGAGAACTCCAACTATCATGACAACGAGAGGAAAGGAAAGATCCTAAAAGAATGGTTCTTCTCGAAGGTCGAACAACTCAGGATTAACTCACAGAATGAGACATAGCAACATCTCTTGAGCTGAGAGGCGAAGCACACATCCATAGGAATGGAGGGAAGCAGATGACGAAGGTTCACTAGGTGGACAATAATTCCACACCTAAGAAGGTGGTAAACGATTGTCAACGTAGCGAGGAGTTGAGTTGCCATGATACCATAACGATACACCTTAGTGAAGGTGACTCCTAGAGATATTCCCTTAAGTGGCAAAAAGAATTACTTTTGATTCAGAGATCATTGAAACTCTTTAAACCAGCCTAAGGCAATCACAAGCGATCATTTGGAGGGGGTCGGTAGAATGGCATACTCGGACTTGGATGATGTGGATTACCTTGTTGAAGACAACGTAATGGATGAATTTCCTTGCCACCGGAAATGGAAGAGACCCATGGTAGAATGGCACATTGGCGGTGCAAGCTAGGAACAAAATGCAAATGCTAGGAATGATTCTGGTAACTGGGGAAGAACCCAACAATAAAGAGTGAATTCACTGTTTGAATAGGTGATAGCATTGCCGAGGAAACTGAGAGCATCCCAGTTAGTGCCGATGATAACACCTAGCGCTTGTGCGTGCTCTCAAGAACTTGAGCATTTCCATAATCATCAAGGTTTTACCAACATCAGGGTCAAGGGTGCCGACAGCACAACATACTACCATGATGAGTAGCGATGGACGATGCACATGCAAAGGAAGATAACACTTCTCAGATTTCATCTTAGCGAGGCCAAGGAAATAAAATCTGAATGATCGACCGAGAGACATTTAGCACTCCGCTTCTAATGTTCTCCTTGATGTGCTAGTGTAACCCATTCATAGATATGGTTTGATATCTAGAACATCAAGTAAAAGGTCGGACTTCGGGAATACAAAAATCCATAGGGGCAACTAGGGAGTAAACCCTACGAAATCCCTATGGGGAGGTGGCCAACTTCTTCAATCAAGATATTATAATAACAGGTCTTCCGGCTGGGTGTGTTGGCCACGACATCCACTTTACCGGTTATCGCGCGACCAATATTATAATTCTTGGGAAATATTCCAACCATCATATCTGCCTGAGATTCAGATCTGGTTGGTGTCAGGATATTCCAGACTCATCGAGTCTAGGAAGAATAAGAAAGTTTGCAACATAAATCGACGAGATGACATTGCGAGATTCTCGGGAAATGAACTACGATAGCAAGCTCCAAAACATGAGCTGGTTCTGCTACACACGTGTGAACACGCTGTCACAGACAAACATGAACACATGGTAGTCTTATAATAAAACACTACCGAGTTCCGGGGGAAAACCATCATCGAGGATATCGAAGTCCTTGCATAAGGTATACTCTTAAGAAGGAACTTCTTCTCCTTGAACAAATCAATCAGTGGCTTGGTGTGCTCGGGACACATATAGAATGGAGGTAGCTAATCTCACAATCCAATGTATACTTCACACATGCATGACTGACTTGGGATGATTCCAAGGAAGCAAAAACAATCTTTCTCGGATACACGGCGGCAACTTACACCAAGTGCACGTGAATTAGAGAAAGTCACATCTTTCATCCGGACATATGCTTCATGAGCTAGCATGAACAAATGCTTCAAAAGTTTCCAACACTAACTTATTGTCCAACAAAATCATGGAGGAGATAAGGATGTTGTCAATGGGCTCAACAACTATTCATCTGGGTTTCATTTTAAAAGGAATTCTATAGTTAAGTGAACAAGTGATAGCATTGGTCATACCAAAGATGTAATGGTGTATGCTCGAGGGATCAACCACGAATAAGACAACATTACGAGCATCGTTGGTTCTGACTTGATTTGACGATAGCCCACACTCAAATCAAAGGATTGATAAGACAATAGGTCCAACAACTGACCACAGGGACCAATCGATGAAGATATCATCTTTCTTCAACACACACTACACAAGAATATCCCTTTGGAACGAACTAAGTCAGGCAAGCTTTTATCTTCCAACCCTCCAAGTTGTTGTCTAGCTTTACCAACTAGCTCAGGGTATCCAACACGGATTCTTGGAGAAGGGGTGGTTTACAGGAATAAACTAACTTGATCACGAACTCAACATAGCGGTCAGGTGACAACCTGGTAATACTTCTGAGAAGATAATTGAAACATCACGAACCACCGATATGTTACTAAGCTCGGGATCAAGCTTGCTTTTCAGGGCAAGACGATATGATCAAATGGGTGAGGACTTGACAAAATCCTAACTCATCAATCGAAGGGTGCACCAAAATAAGGACTAGGTAGCACAATCAGTCTTAGAAGGATGATTCAAAAACCAACACGCTAAGAATGAAATTATTGTCCCTTAACTACCAAGCAACGAGGTTGCTGGGAGTATTGATTTCACACATCACAATTCATTTGTCGGTATTCCGGTTGCATCAACACGATGGCCGAGGAATGATTAATGATGGTGAGAAGTATTACTACGTCAAAATTCATGAAAGTTGGTGCAGTTCTCATGACAATTCTGACATAAAGGGGGTAATACTCCAAGGTAGAACAGAACCAAAAGCTGGATTGGCATCTGATCTGCGGAATACCACTACTTTGACCCAATCCTAGATATGGATGAGGTACTGGAGTTTGTTTCTCCAAGTCATTCAGGACAGAATGGCTTGACGGACCACAAGAGTAATAGGCATCGACGCATACTCTTGACTATCAATTGATAGACGAAGGTCAGTAGACAACTAAAGAGGGACAACTCAAAGGAACATATAACTTTCTGAGTTGTGGATACATGGGTTGGTATGCCGAACAAAGTTCAACATAATTCTTCCGGATAACCCATGCAGAAAGGTTGAGCTGGCAGAGTCACAATATATCATGGAGAACTCATAGAGGGCCTGTTGTGATCTTTTGATCCAACAAACTTCTGCCATAATGGTTCATGGTATTTGGAAGAACGATATACCACGGACCTCGAGGACTATCGCAAAGGTTACTAATATACTAAAGGCACTAGCAATTACTATCAACATGAAGTAGGTAGAGTGAATCTCGGGTTCAGAACCCAGGAGTAGAATACCTACTACTAAGTGGCATCACGGGATGCTTTCGAGAATAAAAGCCAGAATCATCACACTGGAAACACAAATCATGGCTAAATTACTAGATGATCCCCTAAGACACCTAGGGTCATAATAATATCTCCAACATATATGTCAAGGTAACGGAGTACCTCAACTCACTAATTAGTGTGGTTAATCTGGCCCAAAGGAACATTGAAACGGGAGGAAGGAATTTGCAAGTGCATCAGACTGTTTAGAGACCTGAGATGACTCGGACAGCATAACGGCTGTAAATGCTCAAAGGATTGGAGACATGCTACAAAATGGTGGCATAGCCACTCAGAAGCACAACATCAAGGTTTCGAGATCAACAATTAACATACGGAAGTAGAAACTGAACTCAAGCTTAGAACCATCAATCCTACAAGTCTGCCGATTAGTAACACGTGATCCTGATAGAAAGAAGAGAAAGCCTAGTTCCTTAATCCCCGTAGGAAAGATAAGATGACTCAGATCAGAAGGGCATAAGGTATAAGAAGTAAAAAGAGCCTTACGTTCCATCCCACAATCAATTCCCTTATATAACTAAAGAATTTCTAGACTCAACTTCGACCAGTTTGGCTTGGTAATCCTACAGGCAGTCAAGCTCTGATACCAACGCTGTCAGGACCCCGACTCGATGCCACATCGATCTAGCATGTAACACCTCATATCACTTTGCGGCCTCACGCACGGTATTCCCACGGGTGTCGCCTTACCTTTGCCCGGGACCGTTTGCGCCTTTTGGCACACGTATATGACAGTGTCGCTAGCATCCATATGATAAGGAGCCCGGGCTGACATGGCTAGTCGTAAACCCAAAGCGGCACAGACTTACGGGGACAGGCATCCATGACCCAGCATCGAACGTGTCGGTCATCAGCGAGTGAATCCAGGCTGTAGCACTGGGCTAGCAGGACTCCGGTGAACCGGGCTGTAGCGGGCTAACAGGACTCCGGTATTCATCGCGTGACATTTCCCCGAAGGGACAGACAAGGAACGAAGAAGGACACATGCCAGCCAGCCTAAGTGTTCCGGAGCAGTAGCAAGCTACCATGGCTCGGTGGAAACACTAGGAGACATTTCCCCGTAAGAGAGGCTACTAAAGATAAACAACTAGATGGTCAGATCCCACACATACCAAGCATTTCAATAACATACACACAATATGCTCGATATGTGCAAATACAACATGGCATCACAACATGACTCTACGACTCAAGTAATTTATTCAATAGGCTCCGAAGAGCGAGATATTACAAACAGGGGTCTCATGACCCAACATTCAGAGCATACAAATCAAAGCACAAGCGGAAGCTATCATGTCTGGGTACAGACATCTATAACTGAAAAAGGCTGAGAAGCCTGACTATCTACCAGATCCTGCCGAGGGCACAAGATCGTAGCTGAGGTAACAAGCTAAACGTCGAAGTCCACGTGGAACTACTAGTGAGACTGAAGTCTCTCTGCAAAAACATAAAATAGGCAAACGTGAGTACAAATGTACCCAGCAAGACTTACATCAGATCTATCTACATATGCATCATTATCAACAAGGGGGTGGTGGAGTTTAACTGCAGCAAGCCAGCTTTGACTCGGTGGCTATCCTAAACTACGACTGCAAGCGACTCTTTTGAGGTGGCGCACACGAGTCCACATATTCACCATATCAATACACCACTATGGATCCGCTCCCGTCCCCCTACGAGAACGCCATCCATAGCACTCACGCTTATCTTGCGTATTTTAGAGTATCCACTTTCACTTGTCTATGAACTGATATAAGCAACCCAGAAGTCCTTTTCCGTGGACACGGCTATTCGAATAGATCATATTAACCCTGCAGGGGTGTACTTCTTCACACACGCTCTCACCACTTACCGCCGTTTACACGACATGTACTCGGCAACCTTCAAGCGGAAGCCCAACGTGGGTGTCGGCCACGGCCTACCTAAACACTCAAGTCTCTAGTCCAGGTTTATCGCCTATTCGGGTTCCATCCATGAGGAGATCCGGCCGGAGTTTCGCTCACAGCCCCAAACGATGTGAACAGGGTTCCGAGACACCAAACGGGCGCCCGGTTTACCCGGCCACGTGCCTACCGCATCACAGCCCACCCCTACGGTCAGCGCTGCGCACGGCCTCCAGCATACTACAAACACCAGAAACTACTTGCAACTCCTGGACAGAGGACAAGGGTGATCAAGAAGCCGAGAGGGTCCATTGGTTTCGGGCCCAATGCGTGGTAGTAGCTGAATCATGGATCACAAACACAGAACTCAGTTCCTGAGGACGGCTGCAATGAGACAACCCACCATGTACTCCTACATGGCCTCTCACCGCTACCTTTACCAAATCGTGTTCACACACTTAGCTCACACATAGTAGGACATGTTCACACGCCTCTGATTCATCCCCGATGAATCAGTCCTGACTCAACTCTAAGCAGTAGCAGGCATGACAAACAAACATGAATGAGTAGGCACATCAGGGCTCAAACAACTCCTACTCATGCTAGTGGGTTTCATCTAATTACTGTGGAATGACAGGTCATGCAAAGGATAAAGGGGTTCAACAACCGCAGCATGTAACAGTTGAATCGGTGTTGTCCTAATGCAGTAAAAGAGAGCAGGAGCGAGAGAGTGGGATTGTATCGGAATGAACAAGGGGTTTTGCTTGCCTGGCACTTCTGAAGATAACATTGAGTCTTCATCAGTGTCAACGATCACATCATCGGTACACGTCTATCGAGAGGGGACAAATACCGGCAATACAGAAAAAAGCACGATCAATGCAATGCACAATATGATGCATGCTATGACATGGCAAAATGAATGTGTTTTGGGCTAATGCATCTAAAACCAGATTAAATGAAGTTGGTTTGAATACAAGATTCAAATTCAAACTCCATATGTGATTATTCAAATGCCATTTAATTCATTTGTCCTAAACAGTAGTGATAAGTTGTTCTAACATGCATGAAAATGGTACAGATGGATTCCTTGAATTTTTCTGATAATTTTTCATATATAAATTATTTAATTTGGAGTTACGGTTAATTTTCTATGATTTATTGAAGTTTTAGGCATTTTCTGGAATTTCCTGATTATTTTTTAAAACTAGAAAATACTTATTGCATCAGCATTGCGTCACTATGACGTCAGCAGGTCAACAGACGCTGCTGCTGGTCAAACCTGACGTGTGGGGGCCACACGTCAGTGACACAGGGCTAGTTAGTGTCAATGGCAGGTGGGGCCGGGTCAAAGGCCACGTCATCAAGTCAACTCTGTCATGTGGGGCCAGTCAACGTGTGACGTGGCCAGGTCAAACTGACCTGTGGGCCCGTGGGGGTTAGTTTAACACTTAACAGAAAATAATAAATATTAACTAAGGCGTGGGGCCCATACGTCAGTGGCTCTGGGGAGGTTAGCTGGGTCATTAGTGGTTAACTAGACCGGGGTTAGGCCGACGGCTCGTCGCCGGCGAGGTCAGTGGCGGCGGAGCGCGTTGGGTTTCGCCCACAGGCGACCATTTGGACGGCGGATTGGTCCTACGCGTAGCTGGGGGTCGCGCGCGTCTGGTAGTGCAAGTGGGAGGAGCTGGGGTGGCCGGAGCTGCCGGCGGCGAGCTCTTTTGCGGCTGCCGGAGCTCGGGCAATCTCGGGGTGGCGTTACAGAGCACGGGAGGAGGCGTTGTGGGTGTCTACGGTTTCATGCGATCGTGCTGATCATGATGGTGGGCTCGGGAACGAGCTGCGGTGGCTGTGGCCACGGCCACGCCATGGCCGGCAGCGAGAAGCTCTCGGCCGCGGTGGGAGATGGGGCTAGGGGGCGAGAACGGAGGGGGCGAGCACAGGAGAGGCAGCGGAGGCTCACAGCGGATCCATTCGAGGCGGAGACGAGGCCGGGGATGGTCTGGAGCCGGCGAATCGAACGGCGGCGAGTTCCGGTGGCCGAGGAGGGGAACGGCGACGTGGGTGGCGATGCAGGGCTCCCGGCGTCACGTGAGTTCGTGGGGACGAAGAGGAAGGCGCGGCGGTTCCTCTGGAAGCATCGCCGAGGCGAGGGGTGGACACTGGCCGCGGTGGAGCTCGTCGGTGCTCTCGGGTGCTCGTGGTCGATCGTGAGAGAGAGAGAGCAGAGGGGATAGGGACGGAGGGAGAGATACGGGAGAGTGAGAGAGTTCGTGGGGGCCGCGTGGCGTCTCCAGGGAGTAGTGGAGGCAAGCAGGGAGGCAGGAGGTGGCCGAAGCAGGGAGGAGGTGGCCGGGGCGCGTGGCCGCGCGCGCCGGGCGCGTGCCCGTCCTCCTGGCAGAGGAGGAAGGCGACAGGGGAGGGAGGCGGCGGTGGGCTGGGCCAGCGGGAGGAGCTGGCCAGCTGGGCCGGCTACAGGTAAGTGGCCCAGGTAGTCTCTCTCTCTCTCTTTCTTTTTTAATTCTATTTTCTATTTTGCAGGTTTGTTTTGAATTTGGTTTTGAAACCAATTCAATTTATTTTGCTTCTGACAATATTTGTAGGAGCTAAAAGAATTAAAACAATGCTCCACAAAAATATTTTAGAATTATTGGACCTATATTTATTTAACAGTAGATATAAGTCCAATTCAAATAGCTATTGATTTAATTCAAATACCCAAAATAAATGTTTCTGAGATACCGAAAATATTGGTTTGGATTTTACCTCTTGCCAATATTTCCAGAGGATAACAAGAACATTTTCTTGGACTTATTTGAGGCAATTTTTATCTTGATCATTTCTTTTTTTTAAAGGATTCTGAGGCTTTGAAAATTCCTAACATTTGAATTTAAACATGATGCAGCAACCAAGCTAGTCCAAGGCCAGGGTAAAGCTAGGGATGTGACAATCATGCACTTCGACGACTCCAAAATGCTGGTTGGCCTGGGGGCTGGCGTCGTTCTGACATCCCCTACAGGAGATACAGTCCAATACATACTCCAGATAATGTACACGGACTCCAACAACGCAGCCGAATACGAGGCCCTTCTACATGGTCTCCATATGGCAGCCTCCATGGGCATTCAGCGCCTAGAGGTCCGTGGGGATTCAAACCTCGCGGTATCCCAAATAAATGGAGACTTTGACGCCAAAGATCCAAAAATGGCAGCTTATCGCAACACCGTCTTAAAGATGTCAGCCCGGTTTGAGGGGCTCGAATTTCACCATATAGCCCGGGAGAACAACCAGGCAGCAGATGTGTTGGCACGCATCGGTGCAAAGCGCGATGCTGTCCCTCCCAACATCTTCCTAGAGAGGTTTTTCAAGCCATCTGTAACACGGGAGGGAGAGTCCGGAAACAACAGCTCGGACACAGCCACACTACCCCTCACCGAACATTCTGAGATAGTTGGTGGCTCTGCCAACGAAACAACATCGTCAGCCCACACAATAATGGCAGTCATTGCCCCGTGGACAGAACCATTCCTAGCCTAACTAACTTGGGAGGAACTTCCCGAGGACCAAAACGAGGCCCGCTGTATAGTGCAGGGATCTAAAGCCTACAAAGTCCACGAGGGAGAGCTTTATAAGAAGAGCACAACCGGAGTCCTGCAAAGGTGTATCTCCGAAGAAGAAGGGCGAAATCTTCTGGCTGAAATTCATACCGGACTAGGCGGGCACCACGCCGCAGCCCGGGCCCTTGTAAGCAAGGCCTTCCGTACCAGATTTTATTGGCCGACGGCCCGGGCAGACGCTTAGGACTTAGTGCAGCGATGCATCAATTGCCAATTATTCGCTAATCAAAGCCACATGCCACCTACGGCCCTACAAACCATACCCATCACCTGGCCTTTTGCAGTCTGGGGGCTTGACATGGTTGGACCCCTGAAAGGAGGAACCCACAAGAAAAAATATCTACTGGTCATGGTGGAAAAATTCACCAAATGGATAGAGGCCAAGCCCGTAAAGATGACCGAATCCGGACCAGTGATAGACTTCATATCCAGGGTTGTACACCATTACGGCGTCCCCCACAGCATCATAACTGAAAATGGCACAAACTTTACGGCCGGCGAAGTTAAACTCTGGTGCAAAAACATGGGCATCAAGCTCGACTACGCTTCAGTCTATCACCCACAAACTAACGGTCAAGTCGAACGAGCCAACGGTCTTATTATGAGCGGCATCAAACCCAGACTAGTGTGATCCCTCAACGAATCAAACACGCACTGGGTAGAGGAGCTTGACTCCATACTTTGGGGGCTGCGGACCACGCCGAATCGCACTACCGGATTCACACCATTTTTTATGGTATACGGCGCCAAGGCAGTTCTGCCCTGCGGCATAATACATGACTCACCTCGAGTGCGCATGTACGAAGAAAGAGAAGCCGAGCTCGATTGGCAGGACAGCTTGGATGCGTTGGAGGAGGAGCGCGACATGGCAAAAGCTCGTTCCGCATCCTATCAACAACAGTCCCGAAGATATCAAAGCAGAGAAGTACGGGCCAAAACCTACAACGTTGGCGAACTAGTTCTACGCCTGTCGGACAAGAAAAAGGACAAACTAAAGCCCAAATGGGAGGGTCCCTTCATAATCGACCAAGTACTGACTGGCGGAGCATACCGTCTGCGAAACGCATCGGACAACCGACTCGAGCCGAACCCATGGAACGCAGCATGCCTACAAAGATTCTACGCCTAGCGCCGGACTCCGTGTTCGTCTCCTTCCTCTGTCCCCTTTTTATTTTTTCACATTAAGTTGTCTGGCATTTCTCTCCTTCTCCCTCCCTTTTCCTTTTTTCTTCTCCCAAGCCCTTAGGGGCTTGCTTGCGCATTGCTCGCACATACTTGACGCGCCACCCGCGCTCATCCTACCTGGGGGCTTCTTTATCAGAAGTTTATCTAAGTGGGCCTCATGCCCAAAACATGTGTGACACTTCCGCATGAACCTTTTATACACCATTATATGCATCGATATGACTTAAGTTTTGGCCAAGCTGGGTTGCCTGGCTCCTATGCTTACCCCTACGTTCCCATTCGTTCGGCTAGGTGGTAAAGGGAGCACCTCTGTGATTGTTACTGCCGGGTCAGCTGGATGTGTACCTCAGACTGGGTGAAGCCGAAAGCTAGCGTTCTTAAGGGAATATTCGGTCGGTGAATTAAAAGATGATTTTTCTTGTTTACTTATCTGCCCTAGATGCTTTTCTGCTCTTTCTAGTAGTCTGGACATGAACTTTAGGGCATGCCTCCCAGGGAAAGGAACCCCTAACGGAACTATTCTCCCTGGAAGATGTTTCTTACTAACCATGTAATATAACATAACTAGTTGTGCACTTATCTGCTAAAGCAATTATGACCCCTACGCCTTGTCTCCACGCATGCCCCGATCCTTACATAATCGAGAGGGTATTCGGACACACTCCGGACTATATGGTCCGGAGGTCGAAGCGAAAAGGTCCGCAATGACAAACGATCTACAATCCGGCTAGAAGGCATTTTTTATGTCATTTTCAATTACAGAGTCAATCCAACTCGGTATACTCTTCTTCAATACCATCCAATAGGCGGTCTAATTTACAGTCCTGTTGGGAATACTTTGCAGCCAGCTCTACCTGGCCATATACTAAGCTGACGGGGATCTCCCTTCCGTCAGGACCCATAGGAACGACCTCGGCCATGTGGTTTGGATCAGCCTTCAAGTAACGAGTCTTCACCATGGCCCAGGCTTCCCTGGCACCTTGGCGGCAGGCCGGTATCTTCCACAACCGGAAGCGCTGCCGCACTCCCTCCAGCTTCTTTGCAAGCTCCCCAAGGCCTTCGGGCGCGGAAAGGGATGTCCACATAGCTTGGACGACGCCCCGCATTGCCTGCCGAACTCGGTCGTGCAGTTGCAACAACTCGGGAAGAAGGTCCCCCGTTG
Organism: Triticum dicoccoides; assembly: GCF_002162155.2. Lineage (NCBI taxonomy): Eukaryota > Viridiplantae > Streptophyta > Magnoliopsida > Poales > Poaceae > Triticum > Triticum dicoccoides. Next base: position 642,191,333 of record NC_041391.1, on the reverse strand, counting down.
AACCGGGCATTTCCTCCGCAGGATGACCCGTCAGCAGACCTACAGACATAGCTCTGTCAATCGACTTCTTCGCCGATTTTTTTTCAAGAATTCGCTCAAGCACTTACTAAAAATGTCGCGTCGAAGTCGCTGATTCTCCTTTACGGAAGCAGACAGCTAGATACGAACATCCTTTAGTTCCTCGCCCAGCTGGGTATTGGCATCTTGAAGTTTGTTCTTCTCTTGCCTCACCCTTGTCAGCACGCTCTCGCCAGCCTTTAGTTGGCGTAGGAGTTGTTGCTTGTCCAGATTTACTCCGGCTTCATCTGCATTGTTATCGTCAGCATTGCACACTTCGCAATGGATCTATTTTTGGGAGAATACATTACCTGATGGGGTCTCCTTGCCAATAGCTGAAACGGCCAGTGCGGCCTCGAGTTGGGCCTTGCACTCCGCCAACTCCTGAGACAGTTGCGTGTTCTTCTCTGTAAGACCCTGCATAACATATGATCCTTAAAACAGTTATCTTAACTATTTCAAGTCTCGGGGGCTACTGCCATATATAACTATCAGATTTACTCACCCTTATGTCTTTTACATACTGCTCCGTGGCCCTGGCTAGACAATTTTGAGCGGCACGGAGGTACGCATCTCCTGTATTAAAGGTGTTTAACGCCTCCAGAGAAAAACATGCGTCCTGAAGAACAGTCCGGCGATGCCTGTGGTTCATGGCACTCTCCACCTCTAAATTGGTGGCAGATAGTCTGTCTGCATCCTCTGTCGGGGGAACGTCCGACGTGCGTCCCGTGTCCGCCTCCGCTTCCGGATCCGGCCTTGAAATCTGGCCGGTGGATATAGTCCGGCGGGCTCTCTTCTTCCTAAGGAGAACATGGGCGTTAGAATGACTTGAGGGCATAGACCCTAGGCATGAAATTCGCACGCCGTACCGTTGCACCGGAGTCTCGATCTGGTCCGCACTTCTTTTTTGCCCGCCTGGCTTTAGTGACCCTTGTTGGCTGCCCACCACGGGCCCGGCACTCCGCCTCAAGGATTTCCCCTGCAAAACGAAACACTATTGGTCTACAGCATTCGAAATAAGACATGGGTGGATCTCCTTCAAAGTACCGGGACTTCGGTCTCGGCTACCTTTGAGGCTGGAAGTAATTCGGGATAGTCGGCCGTAATGGCCACTAAGGTGTCTTACTCAATTGATGAAACACCCCATCAATTAACTCCACACATAAGTCCAGATCCTCTTGGGAATCCGGGTCGAGGGACCATTCCGGGTCCTCGGATTGTGGGGGAGAGCTGTTGATCTCCTTCACCGTCTGGCGTAACTCCTGTGTTAATATCACCAGACTGAATACTCAACCATGGGAATTTTTGAAAAGCAGGTAGATAAGTGAAATTGTTCGCTTACCCAACTTGGAGGATTGTACATGGAGAATCCGCCCTCCAGGTTGGCACGGAGGAATTCCTCTTCTTCTCCCTTGTACAAAGCGGATATAATTCTCGTTAAGGTGGCGGCCGAATCTGGCCCCTTACGACCGCACCGGGTGGCATCGTCCTCCCCGTTGAAATCCCACATGGGGTGGCCTCTGTATTGAAGCGCTTGCACCCCTCGCGTAATGCATATGGACATGACCTTGATCATGGTTAGTCCGGAATTAGCCAACAACCTTATCTGGCTCGTCAGGTAAAGGACGTCCCTGTCAGTTTCCCTCTGAGGGTTCTGCGGGCGCCAGCTCAGGCGCTTCTTCAACGGAGAATTATTGAACTCAGGGAGGCCGATCCATACAGGGTCTGGCAGGGGGACGTCATCTATATAGAACCACTCCGAGGGCCAGTCCTCGGACGTCCTCTTTGGGGTACCGGATAGATATCCGGTCCCAGCGATGCGCCATAGTTCGGCTCCGCCCACTTGATAAATAGACCCCTCCTGAGAACGGGGCACGAGGCAGAACAACCTCTTCCATAGCGCGAAATGGGCCTCAATGCCCAAAAATAGTTCGCAGCGGGCCACGAAGCCCGCAATGGGCAGAATGGAGGCATGTGTGAGGTGGTGTAGTTGGAGGCCATAGAACTCCAGCAACCCTCAGAGAAATGGATGGATTGGAAATCTGAGTCCTCTTATTAAATAAGGAACTTGGCATACCCGCTCTCCTCGAGAGGGATGGGGGATGCTCTCTGCTTGCTCTCCGTCGCTATAAGTGGCGATCCCAGCCCGAATTGGGACCATATATGCTGGGGGAAGGACCCCTTCGATTGAAGCACTACAAGTTCACTATGCGGGACGGAGCATCTCTCCCAATCCCCAGGCTTGGGGCTGGGAGCGCGAGAGGAGGAGCTGCGTCGGCTGTCCATGATGGAATGGATTTTTTGGTCAGAAGTGCTCCGGTGAAAGCTTGCAAAGGGGAGATGGTGTGGTTCGGATCTGGATCCCCCCTCTTTTTATAGACAGCTTATTTGAGTCGCTAGGGGGGATAATGGAAAAATACCCTGGCTTTTCGCATTTGTTCGACACGTGGAAAATGGCCTTTGTTGGGCGTGGAAGCCAAGGAGCGCAATATTTATTAGAAACCGGAGAAGAAACCGCCTTGCAATGCCGAAGACAAGTTGCTCACCGGACTCGTCGTCATCGAAGCCTGGTTCGGGGGCTAATGAGGGAGTCCCGGATTAGGGGGTGTCCAGATGGCCGGACTATGACCTTTGGCCGGACTCTCGGACTATAAAGATACAAGATTGAAGACTTCGTCCCATGTCTGGATAGGGACATTCCTTGGCGTGGAAGGCAAGCTTGGCGATACGATATGAAGATCTCCTCCCATTGTAACCGACTCTGTGTAACCCTAGCCCTCTCCGTTGTCTATATAAACTGGAGAGTTTCAGTCCGTAGGACAAACAACAATCATACCATAGGCTAGCTTCTAGGGTTTAACCTTTCTGATCTCGTGGTAGATCAACTCTTGTAATACCCATACTATCAATATTAATCAAGCAGGAGTAGGGTTTTACCTCCAACGAGAGGGCCCGAACCTGGGTAAAAACATCGTGTCCCTTGTCTCCTGTTACCATCTGCCTAGACGCACAGATCGGGACCCCCTACCCGAGATCCGCCGGTTTTGACACCGACAATTTCACTAGTGACTTCTCTCAAGATAGCATAAGTATTATAGTGGGTGAACAAATTACTGTCGAGCAATTGATAGAAAAGTGCATAGTTATGAGAATATCTAGGCATCATCATGTGTATAGGCATCACGTCCGCGACAAGTAGATCGAAACGATTCTGCATCTACTACTATTACTCCACACATCGACCGCTATCCAGCATGCATCTAGAGTGCTAAGTTCATAAGAACAGAGTAACGCATTAGGCAAGATGACATGATGTAGAGGGATAAAAAAAGCAATATGATATAAACCCATATCTTTACCCTCGATGGCAACAATACAATATGTGTCGTGCTGCCCCTGCTGTCACTGAGAAAGGACACCACAAGATTGAACCCAAAGCTAAGCACTTCTCGCATTGCAAGAAAGATCAATCTAGTAGGCCAAACCAAACTGATAATTCGAGGAGACTTGCAAAGATAAAAAATCATACATAAAATAATTCAGAGGAGATTCAAATATTTCTCATAGGTAAACTTTATCATAGACCCACAATTCATTGGATCTTGACAAACACACCGCAAAAAGAGTAACATCAAATAGATCTCTAAGAAGATCGAGGAGAACATTGTATATAGATTCAAAGAGAGAGAAGAAGCCATCTAGCTAATAACTATGGACCTGAAAGTCTGTGGTAAACTACTCACACTTCATCGGAGAGGCTTTGGCGTTGATGTAGAAGCCCTCCGCGATCGATTCCCCCTCCAGCGGAGCACCGGAAAAGGCTTCAAGATGGGATCTCACGGGTACATAAGGTTGCGGCAGTGGAAATAGGGTTTCGTGGTGCTCCTGGATGTTTTCAGGGTATGCAAGTATATATAGGCGAAGGAAGTCGACCAGGGGAGCCACGAGGGGCCCACGAGGGTGGGGGGGCACGCCCACCCCCCTGGGGCGTGCCCTCCTGCCTCGTGGCTTCCTCATTTGCTTCTTGGCGTCCACTCCAAATCTCTTGGATTGCGTTTGTTCCAAAAATATCTCTCCCGAAGGTTTCATTCCGTTTGGACTCATTTTGATATTCCTTTTCTGCGAAACACTGAAATAGGCAAAAAAATAGCAATTTGGGTTGGGCCTCCGGTTAATAGGGTAGTCCCAAAAATGATATTAAAGTGTATAGTAAAGCCCATAAACATCCAAAACAGGTAATATAATAGCATGGAACAATCAAAAATTATAGATACGTTGAAGACGTATCAAGCATCCCCAACCTTAATTCCTGCTCGTCCTCGAGTAGGTAAATGATAAAACCAGAATTTTTGATGTGGAATGCTACCTAGCATATTTCTCAATATAATTTTCTTTATTGTGGCATGAATGTTCAGATCCAAATGATTTAAGATAAAAGTTCATATTAACATAAAAATAGTAATACTTCAAGCATACTAACAAGCAATCATGTCTTATCAAAATAACATAGCCAAAGGAAGCTTATCCCTACAAAATCATATAGTTAGGCCATGCTTCATTTTCGTCACACAAAATACTCCCATCATGCATAACCCCGGTTTCATCCAAGCAATTGGTTCATACTTTTTAACGCGCTTCAGCTTGTTTAACTCTCACGCAATACATGAGCGTAAGCCATGGATATAGCACTATGGGTGGAATAGAATATGATGATGGAGGTTGCATGGAGAAGACAAAAAAGGATAAAGTCTCACATTGACGATTCTAATCAACGGGCTATGGAGGTGCCCATCAATTGATGTGAACATGAGGAGTAGGGATTGCCATGCAACGGATGCACTAGTGCTATAAATGTATGAAAGCTCAACAAAAGAAACTAAGTGGGTGTGCATCCAACTTGCTTGCTCACGAAGACCTAGGGCATTTTGAGGAAGCCCATCATTGGAATATACAAGCCAAGTTCTATAATGAAAAAATTCACACTAGTATATGAAAGTGACAACATAGGAGACTCTCTATCATGAAGGTCATGGTGCTACTTTGAAGCACAAGTGTGGAAAAAGGATAGTAACATTGTCCCTTCTCTCTTTTTTCTCATTTTTTGGTGGGCTTCTTTGGCCTTTTTTTTAAAGTCTGGAGACTCATCCCGACTTGTGGGGGAATCATAGTCTCCATCATCCCTTCCTCACTTGGGAAAATGCTCTAACAATGAAGATCATCAAACTTTTATTTATTTACAACTCAAGAATTACAACTCAATCCTTAGAAAAAAATATGACTCTACGTGAATGCCTCCGGCGGTGTACCGGGATATGCAATGAATCAAGAGCGACATGTATGAAAGAATTGTGAAGGTGGCCTTGCCACAAATACGATGTCAACTACATGATCATGCAAAACCAATATGGCAATGATGGAGCATGTCATAATAAACGGAATGGTGGAAAGTTGCATGGCAATATATCTCGGAATGGCTATGGAAATGCCATAATAGGTAGGTATGGTGGCTGTTTTGAGGAAGATATAAGTAGGTTTATGTGTGATAGAGCGTATCGTATCACGGGGTTTGGATGCACCGACAAAGTTTGCACCAACTCTCAAGGTGAGAAAGGGTAATGCCTGTCAGCTCGTCAGTGGGCCAGATGTCGCCCGTCCAATGGAGGAGACATGCCTATGATACGTCGACACGTGGCTGGGCCCAACAGAGGCCCATATAGGTTAAAAAGGTTGGCCCAGTCAAAGGCCCGTAGTACTTAATCAGGTACTAGTGGGCCAACCCAATAATGACATGCTTAATAAAGGCCCATTTACGGCCCGAAGCCAGATCTGGCCTGTTAATTGTTCGCCCAATATTTGGGCCCATTTACGTCCCGAAGCCAGATCTGGCCCGTTAATTGTTCGCCCAATATTTGGGCCCATTTGCGGCCTGAAGCCAGATCTGGCCCGTTAATTGTTCGCCGAATATTTGGGCCCAACTACAGCCCAGTGACTTTCGGCATGTTAGATGCCTGATGTAGACTTGGGCCCATTTCAGCCCGGTGTGACTTTTGGCCTGGGAATGGCCTGTGCTACCCATGGCCCATATATGGTCCGACGGGACATCGGCCCCACTAACGGCCCTTGCTAAAGGTGGCAACAGTTAAGCCCAATGTGACTTTGGGCCTGTTAAAGGCCTATCGCATAATTCGGCCCGTTGATGCCTATACTAAGCTTTCGGCCTCTTAAAGGCCCATGGTATCAGTGGGACAACTAAGGCCCGAGATATGTTTTGGCCTGGTAATGGCCCGTGAGCTAACTGGGCCCAAAAAGGCCCGGTCTACATTTCGGCCTGCTGAAGGCCCGTCGATGACTAGTGAAAATTCAGGCCCAACATGCATTTTGGCGTGCTAAAGGCCCGTGATTTCATCTCGTCCGTAAAAGGCCAGCACAATATTCAGCCTGTTAATGGCCCAACGCTACCTGGGCCAAACTAAGCGCTGGGTCGACAAAAGGCCCAACTAAAATATAGGCTGGTGTAAGTTTGGGCATGGTGCAATGTGTGAAGGCCCCAATCATTCGGGCCCAAGAAAGACGCAGGCCGACCCAATTGTGGCCCGCTAAAAACCATTCCCGTTAGAGTCGAATGTTTCGGCCCGGTCGACTACATCTGATTTTTGTTCAGATAGCGAATGATGGCAGTAACTAGTAGGAATTAAGAACAAACCTACTATATACAATAAAGAAATTACGGCATAGTAACTAAGAATAAACCTACACTATACAATAAAGGATTAAAGGTATATTACATCCACTGGGCATCGAAGTTCGCCACCAGTGATCATAAAGCGCAACGAAGAAGCAGATTACAAAAACTGGGCACCATTGCAGCGTAACAAAATAATACTGAACCGAGACCACTTCCAAGACAGTTCAAGAAAGGTTAGCCTTGCGGGGGAACTGCTGTGTAAGCTGCTGAGCAAGGTTATGAGACCGGCCTAGCATGTCGGTCATAGCTTCCAGGTGTAGCTGTTTAGCGATGAGGTTCTCATTGGTGTTCTCTGCAATCTTTCTTAGAGATAGGACTTCAAGTCAAAGTTGAGTTGCAGAATGCCTTTCTGGTAGAACTTGGGACTGAATAAGTCGAACTGATTCAGCCAACGAATTTGATGAGCTTGTCTAACTGTTCATCTCAAGTAACTTTGACACTACATGAAGACAAGACTTTGGGGTTGTCTCGCTATCTTCAAGATGTTTTGCCTTCTTTCCTGCAATATATGTTGGGTTTGTCTCATAGCCTTCAGCAGACTCGTGCATGCCATCAGGAATATTGTCGTGGTGGGCGCACGGCAGATGCCAAGGGATGGCTAAAGAGAGGAGGAGGCTCGAGGGCGCTGGTGGGCTCCAGAGGCGAGGTTGGCATGCGCGGGCGCGGGACGCCGGGCATACCCAGGTTCGGGGCTCTCCGGAGAGATAACACCCCTAGTCCTGCCGAGTTTGGTTGGATGATTGATAGTACAATGTTGCGCCTGGAGCTATATGGAGGAGGAAGGAAGCTGGCCAAGGCTTGGGCTGCTCCTTCTCTCTGGTACTGCTGTTGGGTGGCTAGTCCTATGCTTCCGTTTCTTGCTTTTCGTCTCTGTGTGTCGCATGATGATGCCGATGCTACCATGCGATGCCCCTGTGGGCGAGGGTTCCTGGGGGGGTTTTATAGATCAACCCACGCAGGGTTACAATGGTAATATCCCGAGTCGGTGGGTCCGTATCGTCGGTGTCCGGGACACCGAGCTGGGTCCCGCTTGTGGGATCGTGGTTCGCCGGGTTCCCCTAGGCGCAAGCCTCGCGTTCCTAGGGGGACTATGCGTCGTCTTGTTGATCATCAAGGCATGGCCGAGTCGAGTCATGTACAGTGCTCTCCGTCAGGCCGCCGCTTGCTGTCGTTAGCGGTGAGGGGGGGAGCACTGTTGCTACGCCAGCCTTGGTCAGCGGGTAGGTGAGGGGCACTGTTGCCACGCTCCGGCTGACCATAGGCATGGGTGGTCATCGGTAGTTTAGGTCTCGTCCCACCGTACGGCCTAGATGGGACGGGAGCTGACCCGTGGCTGGGTTGCCATGGACGCCACGGGTGGTGCTGGCTTGCCGTGGAACCCTTGGTTGCACCGAGTCGAGTTGTCTTGCGCCAGTTGCTTGCGGTCGGGTTGACATACCTTGCTGTGTCGGAGAGTTTTGTCCGGGTTGCGGGCCCTGCCGGGTCAAGCGACGCGGCCAGACGGGTGCCGGCTTGCGGGGCGATGCGGGCCTCGCTTTTTTGAAAAGGATCCGGGTTCTGTTGCCTGCCCGGGGTTCATCCCCCCGACAGTAGTCCCCGAAGCTGTGAAGGTCCGCCATCTTCTGATGAGTGGCCTTCGCAGTTTCCCCCTTGAGCAAGGCGGATTCTACGAATGCTGGGCCCGACAACACCCGCTGTGTGCCAGTTTTGTCGGAAACCGGATCGCGGCATCCCGGTCGTGGTAGGAACCGCGGAGTCCGCCGAATCTTGAGGCGATCCCTTGGGCTTCGTGCATGCGCCACGTGGCGCCCGGAAGTCGGAGGGGCTTGACAAGCCACGCGCGTGACGGGACCGGGCGATGGGCTGGGGACCCGCCGCCGCGCGCCCTTGGGCCATGCGCGCGGATTTATTGTGGCGTCTGGGGGCCGGTTGCACTTCCCCGAGCAGTTAGTGCGCGCGTACGGGCGCACTTATTGCGGGGTAGTGGAACGGGCGTGTGGAGACGATCCCACTTCCCCACGTTTGAATTGGGGCTTATATATTGAGGGGGGCAAGGGGGCGGCGGACACCATTCTCGCTCGCGCCCTCCTGTCCCCCTCCTCGTGCTCTGCTCTTTGCGACCGATCCACAGCTGCGCCCGCAGCCCCGAGCAGAGCTTCCTTCGTCGCTCGTCTTCTTCTTCCCGCTTCTATCCATGGTGCTGTCGTCGAGCTCTTGGATGGGCTCCAACGTCACCCCCGAGGACATTACCTAGCTTCGAGCTTCGCGGCGCTTGCCGCGGGAGACGGACGTCGGCGTCCGCCTACCGCGCAGCGAGCAAAGTCCCCGGCCAGAGGGACGGGAGCGCGTCATCTTCCTTACTCATTTTGAGCGCGGGTTCAGGCTGCCGGTGAGCACCTTCTTCCGCGCCTTCTTGGAGTTCTTTGGGCTTCAACCGCGCCATCTTGGCGCCAGCGCCATCGTCCAACTCTCCGGCTTTGTGACCTTGTGCGAGGGGTACCTGGGGGTCGAGCCGACGATCAACCTCTGGGCGCGCTTCTTCTCCTTGAAACAGCAGGGCCCGTCGGCCGGGGAGTTCGCCGACTGTGGTGCCGCCGTCATCTCCAAGCGGTCGGGGCGGATTTCCCCAAGATCCCGCCTGAGGATTCTGCCAAGAAGTGGCAGAATTCTTTCTTCTACGTCCGCAACCATGGCGCGGACCATATCAATCTTCGCCCCTTCGTCATCGTGCCGCCGTGGGCGAAGACGAACTGGGCTACTCGCTCCGGCACCCGTCACAGGCGATCGTCAACCTCTACGAGCGGGTGACGGTGATGAGGATGCAGGAGGGGCTCACTGGCACGGACCTCCTTGCCGCATTCATCACCCACCGGGTCCTCCCGCTTCAGAGGCACTCCTGCCTCATCGGCGAGATGATGGTTCTGCAGGACCCCAACTGAATGGGGTCGACGCGGCTGTCTGCGGAGCAGGTCACGCGTGGCGTCAACGACATCTCCAAGGCCAACCTTGGAGAGGATTGGCGATTCGGCAAGGCTTCGTATAGCCAGTCGAACCCGGTGCCACAGGTGAGCCTCTAGTCTTCTTATTTTGCCGCCGCGCATCTTCTTGTTCATCCCGACGCGACGCGGGAGATTCTCTTGAACGCAATCCGGCACCCTTATGTCCGGGCTCCGTCGCAGGTGGCGCCGGTGGCACCTGAGGAGCTCGCGGCCTGAAGTGGCGAGGAGGTGGCCGAGTCCGACGCTGGCGCTAGGCGCCGTGCCGGTAAGTCTTGCATGTTTCCTTCTTTATTTTGTCTTGAATTGTTGATCATGTCGCGTTGAAGGCAATGCTGACGCCGGTTGTTGGTGTAGCGACGTTTGGTGGGGGAGGTGGTGACGAGGCCGGAGCCGGGTCCTCGCATGGGGCAGGGCCGAGCCGCCCACATGGAAAGGACAGCGTCGCGTCGTGACCCCGCGGATCGAAGCGCGCGGCAGACCCGGCCGAGCCTGGGAGGCCGGCCAAGAAGAAGCGCGGGAGGCCGACCCCGGTCCCGGTCTTGACGGGCTAAGTCTTATTTCCTGCTTGCGCCTGGATTTCTTGTCTCTTTTTCTTATTTTGCCTTCTTCTTCAGGTCGCCCATCGCGCTGGCGAGGGCGGTGGCAGAGGCTGCGGCCGCCGAAAGGGCCGCATTCCGCAGGACCTTGCCGGCCTGGCCGGGGAGGAGGGACGAGGCGACTCGGACCTTGGCCTGGATCCGGATGATGCAGAGGCCTTAGCCTGGCGGGACAGGAACCGGGCCGAGGCGGAGCTGGAGGCGGCGTCGGTCCAGGCTTGGACCGACGCGGCGGCGGCATGGGCGCGATCCAGCGTGGAGCCAACCTGGCGCGAGATGCCAGAGGGCACGGTGGTTGCTGATACGTCTCCAACGTATCTATAATTTTTGATTGTTCCATGCTATTATATTACCCCTTTTGGATGTTTATGGGCTTTATTTTACACATTTATATCATTTTTCGGACTAACCTACTAACCGGAGGCCCAGCCCGTATTGCTGTTTTTTTTGCCTATTTCAGTATTTCGAAGAAAAGTAATATCAAATGGAGTCCAAATGGAATGAAACCTTCGGGAGCGTGATTTTTGGAACGAACGTGATTCGGAGGACTTGGAGTGCAAGTCAAGAAGTAGCCGAGGCTCCCACGAGATAGGAGGGTGCCCCCCTGTAGGGCGCGCCCCTATCTCGTGGGCCCCTCGGGCGGCCACCGACGTACTTCTTCCTCCTATATATACATACGTACCCCGAAAACATCCAGGAGCACCACGAAACACAATTTCCACCGCCATAACCTTCTGTATCCACGAGATCCCATCTTGGAGCCTTCACCGGCACTCTGCCGGAGGGGGAATCGACCATGGAGGGCCTCTACATCAACATCCTTGCCTCTCCGATGAGTTGTGAGTAGTTTACCACAGACCTACGGGTCCATAGTTATTAGCTAGGTGGCTTCCTCTCTCTTTTTGGATCTCAATACAATGTTCTCCCCCTCTCTTGTGGAGATCTATTTGATGTAACCTCTTTTTGTTGTGTGTTTGTCGAGATCCGATGAATTGTGGGTTTATGATCAAGTTTATCTATGAATAATATTTCAATCTTCTCTGAATTCTTTTATGTATGATTGAGTTACTCATTAAAGCATACACTGAGAAGCATAAACCATATGACACACAATGTCACATGTCCAAAATAGCAGAACCAAGTCTGACCCACCACACAGATATAGGAAAGTTCATGACATAACTGACAGACAGAAAACACAAAAGAAGCAAGTTTAAGGGCCTGCCACACCCAGTAGACCAAGAGCAAACTAAACATCAAGGATGACGGAGGCAGAAGCAAGTGGGTCCACCATAAGTGCATCCACAGAGAGGAGAGTGGCATCAATTTCCAACTCTCGCCCAATTTCCTGAAGCAGCGCAATAGGTGTCGCCGGGGGGATTTCTTCAGAAGACGACTCTTCAGTCTCCTGGGCCGTGAAAGGCTTTGCTCTGGGCTTCTTCCTCTTGGGCTGAATAGCAAGCTCATGGAAAACGGGCTTGAAACCATCCCGCTGGACAGAACTCCTCGTGCAACGTCTGACAGAAGTATCAACAATTGGTGTTGGCGCCAAAGATTGTCTGGCCTTCTTGCTTTCACCACAGCCGCAGGAGGAATCGCCTGATCAGGATCAGGATCAACAAACAGAGCTCTAGCGACTGGACTGGCCACTTCCTGGTCCTTCCAAGTGAGACGTGGCAGCTCCAAATCAGAAAAAGCAAAATCCCAACTTCTCTTTGACAGTACAACTGGCGATAGAGGCTGCATTGAAACGGGCTTGGGGACAGAGAAACCCACAGAAGCTTGGAGCAGACTTTCAAAAGATCTTCTCCAAAGCATGTCAGGAGGTAGAGGAGGCCCATAAGGCACAACAGGCATAACGACTTCCTCTCTGATCACAGGAGGCTGGTAGACCACAATGGCCCATTGATCAGGAGCATTCTCCTCATTAATTGGAGGAGGAACAGGTGCTTCAGGCTGATCATCATCGAGCATAATAACAGCAGCAGGTGGCACCTGGGCATCAGCAGCAGAGCTTGGCTGTGCAGACAAATCCACCACCATGGATTCCTGGTCCTGCACAAGATCAGGGGCTACATTGTCATCCCAATTCCCCCAATTGTCATCAGCCATCTCATTGACCAAAGGTGCCGGTGGAGGAGGTGGCACTGCGTTCCATCCCAAAGCAGGAAAAGCAGGTAAATTGAAAGGAGGCATCTCAGGGAATGGAACTCCAGGCACTGGGTGGGGATTTCCATTGATGGGCATCCAATCCTCATCTTGGGGCATCTGCTCAGCAAAATTTGCACCCAAGATATATAGGGGAGCTGTCCAAGAAACTCTTGCACCTCCATAGGGTGCAAAATCCATGAACACCACATCACGTGGCACCATAATGTCTCCAGGGAAAGAGGCAAACACCAGAGACCTGACCAAGTAAGGATCCTCGCTAACCCAATGGTGGAATTTGCCGAAAGTATTGACAGAAGCTCTGATACACTCTGTATTGCGAAGATCCAAGGGAATGCCAAGGAACATGAGGAGGCCCTAATGAAACCCTGGACGCCGCGGAAGGACTCACCCTCATCGTTCTTCATAAAACGCACAAAGCGGTCATTACCCAGGGGCAGCGGCGGGAGCTGTAGCAGATGAAAACGAACAGCAGCGTCGCGAAGCTCAAAAAGTCCCACAGAGCGAATCCAAGGCTGAGCCGATCTGACTAGAACTCCATGCGCTTGCAACCACTGAACTACAGCCTCTCTAGCAGCGCCAATCTCATCTGGCTGCGGGATACTCATTACCTCAGCAAGCATAAACTCCTCATGGCAGCACACAATTGGGGTATGCGGCGTGACGAAAGTTCTTGGAAGACGATCTTCTCCACCATCGATGACATGGTGGCCAGCGGGGACGTACAGCAGAGGATCCAGATGAAAGTTCGCCATCGGAGCCGAAGGCTCAGCCTCCAACGACGGCGAGTGCAATGGCGAAGGAGGGGTGTTAGGCGGCGAGGCTGATGGAGTCTTGGGGCCAAGGCTGATGGAACTGGATGAGGGAGTTAATGCGGAAGTGGAAGAGAGGTCCAAGTGGTAAAAGTGTTGTCAGAGAGATATTCCCGCAGCGCGCCTCGGAAGCCGCAGCGTTAGTGGATTTGGGTTGCCAAACAAGCCCCAAAACCTGTGCAAATTTGTTGCAATCCTTCATGACGTGACCCGTCCGGAGGCAAGAGATGCACCACAACTTGGACGTGCATGCAACCACAAAGTGCCCCTTGCTCAAACACTTTTGACACATGAGAACCTCATCAACCATATTTGAAATTAAATCCTCAAAATCATCCTTGGCTTGCTGAGAAGATGGAATATCCAAATTATCCGCTGAAGAAGCCAGGCCAGCCCGGTCGGACCCAACAGAGAGCAGCCCAGGGCCTGTGGCACGTGCAGAATTGGACCCTGCAATATTTGGCACGTCCACATTCAAAGAACCCGAATTCCCACCCGAGATAGGCTGCGAGTGATCAGCTAACGGCAGGAGATCCTGAACCGTACCAAACAAGATAGATGGCCTCGCCGACATCCACCGGAGGCTCACCGGCGGCACGGGATGGATGACAACTCTCTCACGTGGAGGGATAGAATATCCAGCATCTTCAGTAGTCCGAATGCAATTTTCCGTAGCCGGACACCGATAGCCTCGAGAAGCATTATAATTTTGAAAGACCGCAAAAGATAATTTCTTGTCAACAGAGCTTGAAGATTTGAATGAAGATTTTGATGGCCTAGAATGCATGGCTAGAACCCCAAGAGTTGCACGCCGCTTAGAAGGACTAACGAGGATCCACTCGGCATCACATTCCAATTTCCAAATCTTAAACCCACGACTCCAATTCGGGCCACCGTTACTCCAAAGATGAAAGTAACATTTGAAATGATCACAAGTAAAAGATCTAAGACTAATAATGATCATGGCGATAGCCTTGCAAGATACCTGAAAGCCAAATACCTTATCCTTGATCAAGAAAACCATGAGATCAATGCCCGAGCCGCCAATTGCTGCCTCAAGAGCCGCTGCCACCGAATCTTCATTCAAACGGAAAGAATGATGTCCAAAAGAGACCACCATGGTGAAGATCTCTGAGTCTTCCATGGGATGCACCAAAAAACCCATAGATTGAAAAACCTTCTCAGCAAAAACCAAACCCTTGGTGAAGTCCAAGCCAAGGGTGGAACCATCATTAGAACCCATGAAAGATGGGTAGGAACGTGTAGATCTCAAGACGCCGGAGAGATCTATCGGAGAGAAACTAAAATTTGGTGGCTAGGGGTGGAGATCGTTGGAGATGGTGGAGATCGCTGGGGTGGTGGTGGGAGAGGGAGACATTGCTCAATTTGTTGTTAACTAAAGTTGAATCATGTATTGTATTGTTGCCATCGAGGATAACTAGATGGGGTTTATATCATATTGCATGAGTTTATCCCTCTACACTATGTCATCTTGCTTAATGCGTTGCTCTGTCCTTTGTGAACTTAATACTCTAGATGCAGGAAGGAGTCGGTCGATGTGTGTAATAATAGTAGTAGATGCAGGCAGGAGTCGGTCTACTTGTTATGGACGTGATGCCTATATACCTGCTCATGCCTAGATAATCTCATAATTATTCACTTTTCTATCAATTGCTCGACAGTAATTTGTTCACCCATCGTAATACTTATGCTATCTCGAGAGAAGCCTATAGTGAAACCTATGCCCCCCGGGTCTATCTCTTATCATATTTGCTTCCAATCTACCTTTATTTGCATCTTTACTTTTTGCATCTCTAATATAAAATACCAAAAAGATATTTATCTTATCATACTATATCTATCAGATCTCACTTTCGCAAGTGGCCGTGAAGGGATTGACAACCCCTTTATTGCGTCGGTTGCGAGTTCTTGGTTTGTTTGTGCAGGTGCATGGGACTTTTGAGGAGCCTCGTACTGGATTGATACCTTGGTTCTCAAAAACTGAGGGAAATACGTCTGGTACTATTGTTGCATCACCCTCTCCTCTTCGAGGAAAACCAACGCAAGCTCAAGATGTAGCAAGAAGGATTTCTGGCGCCGTTGCTGGGGAGGTCTTCGCTCAACTCAAGACATACCAAGTACCCATCACAAACTCATCTCCCTCGCAATTACATTATTTGCCATTTGCCTCTCATTTTCCTCTCCCCCACTTCACCCTTGCTGTTTTATTTGCCCTCTCTTTCCCAATCTCCTCCTCTCTTTTTCGCTTGCCCTTTTTTCTGTTTGCTTGTGTGTTGGATTACTTGTTGCCATGGCGCAAGATAATACCAAATTGTGTGATTTCTCGAATACCAATAATAATGATTTCCTTAGTACTCCGATTGCTCCTCTTAATGATGTTGAGTCTTGTGAAATCAATGCTGCTTTGCTGAATCTTGTCATGAAAGATCAATTTGATGGCCTTCCTAGTGAAGATGCCACTACTCATCTAAACAACTTTGTTGATTTGTGTGATATGCAAAAGAAGAAAGATACGGATAACAATATTGACAAATTGAAGTTATTTCCGTTTTCTCTTAGAGATTGTGTTAAAATTTGGTTTCCGTGTTTCCTAAAAATAGTATTGATTCTTGGAACAAGTGCAAAGATGGCCTTCCTATAAGTATTTTCCTCCCGCTAAGATTATCACTCTTAGGAACGATATTATGAATTTTAAACAACTTGATCATCAGCATGTTGCCCAATCTTGGGAAAGAATGAAATTGATGATTCAGGTAGGCCGCGTTGCGTGTGTCGTCGCCGAGGCTGGTGAAGACGATTTAGGCCGCGTTCTGGTCCAGGTAGGCGTCGTTCCGCATCGCGCCACCAGCGGGAGGCGGTGGTGGAGGCGGAGGCGGCTGCCCTGCGCCTAGAGCTGGAGCCGGAGCCAGAGAAGGCGGAATGTCTACCCTCATGATGCGCTTGGTGATGGCGCATTGTCGAAGAGTGTGCGTGGAGGGCCTTGCACCGCTGTGGTGCTTGAATGGGGCGTCGAGCATCTCTTCGAAACTCATGGCGAGTTGCCACACCATCTTGCCGGTCTGCCCGCGCTTCGCCGCCGGGTCCGCCATGGGCTCGGCCGCCACGACGAGCCAGTTGACGTGACGCTGCACCGGCTAGTCGGCCTTGCGCTTGTTGTTCTAGTGATGCTGTTGCCGGCTGCTTTCGCCGGCCGGCTTCGGAGGTGGAACCGGCTTCGTCCAGCGCCACCTGGATCTTCGAGGCGGAGTCGGCATTGGCGTACTTGTTCGCCATCACCATGAGCGCGGCCATGGTGGCCGGCTCAGAGCGTAAGAGCTTGTGCTTGAGGACGGTGCCATCTCGGAACCCGCTGACGAAGTATTGGATCGCCTGGACTTCATGGACGCCCTTGCAGCTGTTTCGGAGCTCGGTCCAGTGCGCGAGGTACTCGCGACCTGTCTCCATCGGCCTCTGCACGCACATGGCGAGCTAGCTAGGGTGATAGGGTCGCTTGTAGGCCCCCGTGAAGTTGCGGACAAAGGCCTCCTCGAAATCGACCCACGCGTTGATGCTGCCCATCGACAGACTGTTCAACCACGTGCGGGCCGACCCCTGGAGCATGAGCGGTGCGTAGCGCACGGCTAGACGATGATTGGCGCCGGTGATGCCAATGGCCGTGATGTAGTCGGTGAGCCAGTCTTCTGGCTTCATGGCCCCATTGTACTTGGGGTGTCGCGGGGGAGGACTTACCCTTTCGGAAAGGGCACCTCCCGGATGCGTGGGCCGAAGCACGCCAGCCCGATAGCACCGCTCTCCTCCACCGCCAGGGAGCGAGCGAGCTGATCGAGGCGGTGGCGCGCGTCGGTGTCGTTGATGGCGTGCGGGCCGAGTCAACTGGCGGCCAGGCCCCGAGGGGCCGGGTCGGTTAGAGCCGTATGCCGACCAAGTTGGCCGGGTCCGCGTTGGGTCTCTGGGGCGGGCTCGTTGCCCAGAGCGTCGGCGGCGGTGGTGGCTGGTATAACGCCCCGGATTCAATGCGACAGGTGTCTGCTAGTTATTCGCCGTCATTGCCATGTCATTTGCTTGCGTGTTGCATTTTATCATGTCATCATGTGCATTTCATTTTGCATACGTGTTCGTCTCATGCATCGGAGCTTTTTCCCCGTTGTCCGTTTTGCAATCCGGCACTCCTATGCCCTTCGGCGTCCCCCTTTTGTCTCCTGTTGTGAGTGGGTATTAAACTTTCTCGGAATGGCCCGAGATTTGCCAAGCGGCCTTGGTATAGCACCGGTAGACCGCCTGTCAAGTTTCGTTTCATTCGGAGGTCGTTTGGTACTCCAACGGTTAACCGGGTAACCGTAAAAGCCCTCTTTTGTTGCAGCCCAACACCCCTTCCAAAGTGGCCCAAAACCCAGAAAACTCCCCTCCATGCTCTCGGTAGTTCGATCACGATCGTGTGGGCGAAAACCGCTCCTCATTTGGACTCTCCTAGCTCCCTCTACCTATAAATATGTGTCCCTCCCGGATTTTTCGCGCAGTCCAACCCTAATTTTCCCCTCCGCGCCGCGCCGGACATGTCCGTCTCGGACCGGACGCGTCCGCCGCCGCCGCCCGACGAATCCGAGACTGCCACGTGGCGCTCCCCGCCGCCAG
>NC_041391.1:642166396-642172836 GCF_002162155.2 Triticum dicoccoides | reverse complement strand
GCCTCCCCGCGCGGCTCTCGCGCCCGCCGCCGGCCGGATCCGGCCGGATCCGGTCCGGGGCCACCTCCCCGCGCCTCCGCGGCCACCTCCGGCGCCGTCTCCGGCGAGTCTCTGGTCGTCCTCGAAATCTGTGCTACGAGGTTGACTTTTCCCCTTCCTCGAAACGCCTGTCCCGAAGTTTTTGTCATAATCATGCCATGTTCATCGCAATGTATCTTTGCACCCGTAGCTCCGTTTCGTGCGTGTAATATGTCAAATTGTTCGTCTCATCGAGAACTTAATTTCATTCCATTGTGTCATTTTGATTTGAGCTCATCTTCATGCCCGAAATGCTGTTGGAAGAGTGCATGTTGCTGCTAATGTGCTGAAACTGTTATAACATGCTCATTTGTCATTTTTGCCATGATTGATGTGTGCATCCTATGAGGTTGATGTCTACATGTGTTTTGATCTATGCCATGCCATCTTTCCAGTGGTGCTATCCATGTATTTTTGTGATTTGTGCGCTGAGTGCATCGACCTTGCTAAGTAGGGTACTTGCTGTTGCTGATTTCAGTCCCTGTTCTGCTATTATTTTTATGCCATGTAAACTTGTTGCTACAGAGAGATCCATGCATATTTTGAGATACTTCAGTAAGGGTGTTTTGTACATATGGTTATTCTCTGTCCATCCATGCCCTTGGTTGCATTTATAGCTTGCTGTAGCTTATTGTTTTCATGCTCCAAAGTTGCTAAATAATGTTGTTGTCAGCCTGTTAACATTAAGTTCAGTTGCTTCCATGCTTATTGTTAGTGATCCATGCACCCTATGAACTTGCTCTTGCCATTCTTAGCTGCTCAAACATGTCTTCTTACTGTTGGTTGCCTTGCCATGCCATGTATTGCTCTGTAGTGAGTGGTTCAAGCTCACCAACATGCCTACTTAATTCTGTTCCTGCCATGTTTGAATCTGTATTATAACTTGCTATGTTTACATGGGTGCCATCATATCTTCTTATCCTTTCTGGCTTATGGTCAGTAAAGGACTTTTGTTCTATGCAATTAGTAGATTCATGCCATGCCTTTGTTTGCCATGTTAAGTTCCTGTAACATGTTGTTTGATAGCTCTAAACATTGCAACCTGATGTTATTTCTGCTAGAGTCTGAAACTGTTATTATTTGCAATCTCGCCATGTCTTTTTGAGCATGATCTAGTGATTTCTGGAGATAGATCAGTGTTCATGTTTTGTTATGCTTTACCTGTACTTCATGCTCATGCCTTTTGTTATTATGTTGAGGTCCTCTAGCATGTTGTTTTGATGTTTGCAATATGCCTAGTTGTTGTTTTGGACAGATTGTTGTTATGCCTTGTATAGAGTGTATGTGTTGCACCGTTGCTCCATTTTGAGTGTGCTCTATATGAAACATGCTTGTTTTTGCATGTAGCTTCATATTATCATGTTGCATCCTTGTTTTGAGGTGTTTGCTTGATGTTTGGGTGCATTTTTGCATCAATGCCATGTTTATCTTGTTTTGCTCATATCTTCTAGGCCGTAGCTCCGAATCTAATGAACTTTTATATGTAACTTGACTAGAATTTTGTGTAGATCATCTTGGTGCTTTTTAACTTGCTGTTTAACAACTTGAACATAAGGTTTATTCAGATCTGGACCAATTTCTAAATTTGCATATGAGGACTTACCAGAATTGTTATATGTTGTTCCCGGCCTCATTTAAACTTGTCTTGATGTGTTGCTCTTGCTTGCATCATCTCTTGCCATGAGTAGCTTCATGTAGTCTTGTCTTGCATCATGCTTGGTTGTGCATAATGCCTTGTTCATGTGTGGTGTGTTTACCATGTTGTGTGCTTCTTCTCGATAGTTCCTGTTTCGTTGCGATCGTGAGGATTCGTTCGTCTACGCTTGGTTCGTCTTCGTGGCTTCCTCCGTTCATCTTCTTCATGGACTCGTTCTTCTTCCTTGCGGGATTTCAGGCAAGATGACCGCTACCCTGGATCTCACTACTATCATTGCTATGCTAGTTGCTTCGTTCTATCGCTATGCTACGTTACCTATCTTTTGCTCCTCAAGCCTCCCAAATTGCCATGAACCTCTAACCTTTGACAGCCCTCCTAGCAAACCATTGTTTGGCTATGTTACCGCTTTTACTCAGCCCCTCTTATAGCGTTGTTAGTTGCAGGTGAAGTTGAAGATTGCTCCATGGTGGACAGTATTTTGTTGGGATATCACAATATCTCTTCTTTTATTAATGCATCTATATACTTGGTAAAGGGTG
The DNA here is from genome assembly GCF_002162155.2 of Triticum dicoccoides. Lineage (NCBI taxonomy): Eukaryota > Viridiplantae > Streptophyta > Magnoliopsida > Poales > Poaceae > Triticum > Triticum dicoccoides. Next base: position 642,170,562 of record NC_041391.1, on the reverse strand, counting down.
GAAGGCTCGTCCTTATGCCTAGTGTTTTGTTCCACTCTTGCCGCCCTAGTTTCCGTCATACCGGTGTTATGTTCCCGGATTTTGCGTTCCTTACGCGGTCGGGTGATTTATGGGACCCCCTTGACAGTTCGCTTTGAATAAAACTCCTCCAGCAAGGCCCAACCTTGGTTTTACCATTTGCCTCACCACCACCTACATTTCCCTTGGGAGTAATTAACCCGAGGGTCATCTTTATTTTAGCCCCCCCCCCCCCGGGCCAGTGCTTGTCTAAGTGTTGGTCCGAACCGAGGAGCCTGCGGGGCCACCTCTAGGCAACTTGAGGGTTGGTTTTACTCGTAGCTTGACTTATCCGGTGTTGCCCTGAGAACGAGATATGTGCAGCTCCTATCGGGATTGTCGGTGCATCGGACGGCTTTGCTGGTCTTGTTTTACCATTGTCGAAATGTCTTGTAAACCGGGAGTCCGAGTCTGATCGGGTCTTCCTGGGAGAAGGAATATCCTTCGTTGATCGCGAGAGCTTATCATGGGCTAAGTTGGGACACCCCTGCAGGGTATAATATTTCGAAAGCCGTGCCTGCGGTTATAGGCAGATGGGAATTTGTTAATGTCCGGTTGTAGATAACTTGACACCAGATCCGAATTAAAACGCATCAACCGCGTGTGTAGTCGTGATGGTCTCTTCTCGGCGGAGTCCAGGAAGTGAACACGGTTTCTGTGTTATGATTGACGTAAGTAGGTGTTCAGGATCACCTCTTTATCATTGCTAGCTTCACGACCATTCCTTTGCTTCTCTTCTCGCTCTCATTTGCGTATGTTAGCCACCATGTATGCTTAGTCGCTGCTGCAACCTCACCACTTTACCCCTTCCTTTCCCTTTAAGCTTTGCTAGTCTTGATACCCATGGTAATGGGATTGCTGAGTCCTCGTGGCTCACAGATTACTACAACAACAGTTGCAGGTACAGGTTATGCGATGATCATGACGCTTGAGCGATGCTTTCTTGCGTTGAGTTCTTCTTCCGCTTCTTCTTCCATCACGGGATAGGTTCCAGGTCGGCAGCCTGGGCTAGCAGGGTGGATGTCGTTTGAGTTTCTGTTTATGATTCATCCGTAGTCGGATGTTGTTCTTGTATGTTGTATTGTTGTATTCATGTGTCATTGTATGTATTGGATGTATCCCCATCTATATTGAAATGTTGATGTAATGATATCCACCTGGCAAAAGCGTTCCAATATGCGGGTCTATCCTTGGTGGGACCTTCGAGTTTCCTTTTGGATAGGGTCGCATATTGGGCGTGACAAGTTGGTATCAGAGCCTCGACCGACCCTAGGAGCCCCCTTGATTGATCATGTAGTTTGGCCGTTGTTGAGTCTAGAAGAAAACTGTTTTCGGAGTCTAGTTATATCGGAGAGTAGGAATTCTTTTTACTCCTCAGCCCCTTCGTCGCTCTGGTGAGGAATCTTGACGTAGGTGTTTTGAATTACTCCTCTTCCCATTCAAATTTTTCTTTAGGATCACGCAGTTGGTTTTTTCGATCGTGGTTCTCAGCTCTTTTCATCCGGTGCATTTCTCGTCAAGTCGACTCGACTCTCTTCATCGTTGCCAAGTTCAATCCTCAGTTGTTTTCTTTCCCACCCGCCCTCCCTGTTCTTCTTCTCGGAACCGGAGTCCGTATTCGAGTATCCATTCTACTCGTGCGAAGTCTTTGCTTTCTTTCCTTAATTATTTCAACCGGTGTTTTTCTCTTCAAGATATTTGTCGGTTTTCCCCTTCCAAGTTGCCTTTGTTTTCCGACCCTCCCACCCTCTTCTTCCCAGAGTCTAAGTCTTTTCGAGCATCAATTTCATTTGTACGGAGCCTCTTCAGTCTTCCCTCAATTATTTCAACCGGTGAATTCTCGTCTCGATGGACATTCTTCATCTCTTTTTCTTTTCCGGTGGATTCAATTCAAGTTCTTCGGTAGTGATTACATTCTTTTCCTCGGATCAAGTGTCCCATTTGCTTGTTCGCCTCTCGCCAGTTTATCCTTCCAGAGTGTTCAAGACATCTCAGGAGATTCGTCAATGTTCCAATTAATTCGAGGTTGTCACCTCGTTCAAATATTTCAATTGTTCCGGTGCATCATCTATCTGTTCATCATACCTTTCCAACGGTGTTATCTCTTCAGTGGGCCCTAACCCACAGGTCTTTTCCCAGGATCTTACCTGACTCTTCTAATTCCCCCGGAGTTATTCTCAATTCTTTTCAAGTGTGACGTAAGAATGAATTCCATCAGTCACATGCCTTCTCCAAGATCAATTTCAAACTCTTTTCATTGTTGGCTCAACCTCTTTGCTTTTCATTCTCCCGGAGTATCTCAGTAATTTTGGTGGTGTTTCTCGTCGTCATTTGAAGATCGCAGAAGAGTTTCCTCTAAATCTTGTCCGTTCCCCGGAGATTCGCGGTGCTAGCTCGATGTTATCCTATCAAATTGTTTCAAGTCATGCAAATTCTTTTCATCCATCCGGAGTATTTCAGAAGTTGTTATCCCGTTTCTTTCACCGGAGGCCATCATTCCAGTTATCGTTCTCTATTTATCCTTGTGCTTCATTCAAGTGTTCTTTAATCAGCTCATGATCTCTTCGTTCTTTTGCATCTAAATCCCCTCAAGCATATTTGTTCTTCTAATTCTTCCCGATGATTTATTCTCTTTCATCAGTCATTTCCAAATTCTTACGGTGGTTCATTCAAGATTATTTTTCCTTCATTATCATTTTAATCCATTCGTTCTTTCAATCCTACCGGTGGTTCATGAAGACTTTCTCAAGTTTTGTGCTATATTCCCCCGTAATCCTTTTCAAGAAGAATAAGTAGTATGCAAAATCCATTGCGTGTCATCAATTTAATTTGATGAAGGATAAGCATACAATAAATCTTATTCTTGTTTCATCCAAGTGATTAATCCCTTTCTTCGGAGTTTGTCCTTGGTCAATAAATTCTTGTTCCAAGTGTTTCATCTTTTCTTTTCCGGAGTTCAAATTTTCCACGACCATTTCGTCGGAACCTCCATCTAAATCATCGTAAGATTTAATCTTATTCTTTCATCCTTCATTCTATCTCATCATCCTTTTTGTCACCGGAGTTCTTCATGGTGGTTCTTCATAATTTAAATCATTCTTCAAGAGTTCATCCAGTGTCATTCCATCTTGTGAAGTTCATGTTCTTTTCCTTCCATCTTCTGTCGGAGCGCTCTCTAAATCGTTTCAGTCTTATTCGTTTCTTTTCTCATTCTAACCACTCCGGTTAGAATGAGTTGTTCCATAGTCTATCTGAGTCCGTGCGTTTTCGATTCTCGTCATTCTCGTCGTTCTTCTCGAGTGCTCTCGATTATTTGATTCTTCTCTTGAGTTCTTGCTTCACCTCATCCCTTTTCCCTTCCGTCTCGGTCCTAAGATCTCGGGACGAGATCTCTTGTTAGTGGAGGAGTGTTGTAACGCCCCGGATTCGATGCGCCAGGTGTCTGCTAGTTATTCGCCGTCATTGCCATGTCATTTGCTTGCGTGTTGCATTTTATCATGTCATCATGTGCATTTCATTTCGCATACGTGTTCGTCTCATGCATCTGAGCTTTTTCACCGTTGTCCGTTTTGCAATCCGGCACTCCTATGCCCTCCGGCGTCCCCCTTTCGTCTCCTGTTGTGAGTAAGTATTAAACTTTCTCGGAATGGTCCGAGGTTTGCCAAGCGGCCTTGGTATAGCACCGGTAGACCGCCTGTCAAGTTTCGTGTCATTCGGAGGTCGTTTGGTACTCCAACGGTTAACCGGGTAACCGTAAAAGCCCTCTTTTGTTGCAGCCCAACACCGCTTCCAAAGTGGCCCCAAACCCAGCAAACTCCCCTCAATGCCCTCGGTCGTTCGATCACGATTGTGTGGGCGAAAATCGCTCCTCATTTGGACTCTCCTAGCTCCCTCTACCTATAAATATGTGTCCCTCCCGGATTTTTCGCGCAGTCCAACCCTAATTTTTCCCTCCGCGCCGCGCCGGACATGTCCGTCTCGGACCGGACACATCCGCCGCCGCCGCCCGACGAATCCGGGACCGCCACGTGGCGCTCCCCGCCGCCAGCCGCCACCAGCCCGCCCGGGCCCGCATCTGGCCCGCGCGGCCCACAAGCCCACGCCGCCGC
>NC_041391.1:642123193-642165988 GCF_002162155.2 Triticum dicoccoides | reverse complement strand
GCGCCCCGCGCCTCCCCGCGCGCCTCCCGCGCCCGCCGCCGGCCTGATCCGGCAGGATCCGGTCCGAGGCTACCTCCCCGCGCCTCCCCGGCCACCTCCGGCCCCGTCTCCGGCGAGTCTCCTGTCATCCTCGAAATCCGTGCTACGAGGTTGACTTTTCCCCTTCCCCGAAACGACTAAGTCCCAAAGTTTTTGTCATAATCATGCCATGTTAATCGCATTGTATCTCTGCATCCGTAGCTCCGTTTAGTGCGTGCAATATGTCAAATTGTTTGTCTCAACGTGTTCTTCACTCCGATCCATTGCATCATTTTCATTTGATCTCATTTTGGTGCCCGAAATGCTGTTGGAAGAGTGCATGTTGCTATTAATCTGCTGAAACTGTTATAACATGCTCATTTGTCATTTTTGCCATGATTGATGTGTGCATCCTATGAGGTTGATGTCTACATGTGTTTTGATCTATGCCATGCCATCTTTCCAGAGGTTCTATCCATGTATTTTTGTGATTTGTATGCTGAGTGCATCGAGCTTGCTAAGCAGGGTTCTTGCTGTTGCTGATTTCAGTCCCTGTTCTGCTGTTATTTTTATGCCATGTAAACTTGTTGCTACAGAGAGATCCGTGCATATTTTGAGATACTTCACTAAGGGTGTTTTGTACATATGGTTATGCTCTATCCATCCATGCCCCTAGTTGCATTAATAGATTGCTTTAGCTTATTGTTTTCATGCTCCAAAGTTGCTAAATAATGTTGCTGTCAGCCTGTTAACATTAAGTTCGGTTGCTTCCATGCTTATTGTTAGTGATCCATGCACCCTATGAACTTTCTCTTGCCATGCTTAGATGCTCAAACATGTATTCTTACTGTTGGTTTCCTTGCCATGCCATGTATTGCTCTGTAGTGAGTGGTTCAAGCTCACCAACATGCCTACTTAATTATGTTCCTGCCATGTTTGAATCTATATTATAACTTGCTATATTTACATGGGTGCCATCATATCTTTTGATCCTTTTTGGCTTATGGTCAGTAAGGAACTTTTGTTCTATGCAATTAGTAGATTCATGCCAGGCCTTTGTTTGCCATGTTAAGTTCCTGTAACATGTTGTTTGATAGCTCTAAACATTGCAACCTGATGTTATTTCTGCTAGAGTCTGAAACTGTTATTATTTGCAATCTCGCCATGTCTTTTTGAGCATGATCTAGTGATTTCTGGAGATAGATCAGTGTTCATGTTTTGTTATGCTTTACCTGTACTTCATGCTCATGCCTTTTGTTATTATGTTGAGGTCCTCTAGCATGTTGTTTTGATGTTTGCAATATGCCTAGTTGCTGTTTTGGACAGATTGTTGTTATGACTTGTATAGAGTGTATGTGTTGCACCGTTGCTCCGTTTTGAGTGTGCTCTATATGAAACTTGCTTGTTTTTGCATGTAGCTTCATATTATCATGTTGCATCCTTGTTTTGAGGTGTTTTCTTGATGTTTGGGTGCATTTTGCATCAATGCCATGTTTATCTTGTTTTGCTCATATCTTCTAGGCCGTAACTCCGAATCTAATGAACTTTATATGTAACTTGACTAGAATTTCGTTTAGATCATCTTGGTGCTTTTTAACTTGCTGTTTAACAACTTGAACATAAGGTTTATTCAGAACTGGACCAATTTCGAAATTTGCATATGAGGACTTACCGAAATTGTTATATGTTGTTCCCGGCCGCATTTAAACTTGTCTTGATGTGTTGCTCTTGCTTGCATCATCTCTTGCCATGAGTAGCTTCATGTAGTCTTGTCTTGCATCATGCTTGGTTGTGCATAATGCCTTGTTCATGTGTGGTGTGTTTACCATGTTGTGTGCTTCTTCTCGATAGTTCCTGTTTCGTTGCGATCGTGAGGATTCGTTCGTCTACGCTTGGTTCGTCTTCGTGGCTTCCTCCGTTCATCTTCTTCATGGACTCGTTCTTCTTCCTTGCGGGATTTCAGGCAAGATGACCGCTACCCTGGATCTCACTACTATCATTGCTATGCTAGTTGCTTCATTCTATCGCTATGCTGCGTTACCTATCTTTTGCTCCTCAAGCCTCCCAAATTGCCATGAACCTCTAACCTTTGACAGCCCTCCTAGCAAACCATTGTTTGGCTATGTTACCGCTTTTACTCAGCCCCTCTTATAGCGTTGTTAGTTGAAGGTGAAGTTGAAGATTGCTCCATGGTGGACAGGATTTTGTTGGGATATCACAATATCTCTTCTTTTATTAATGCATCTATATACTTGGTAAAGGGTGGAAGGCTCGGCCTTATGCCTGGTGTTTTGTTCCACTCTTGCCGCCCTAGTTTCCGTCATACCGGTGTTATGTTCCCGGATTTTGCGTTCCTTACGCGGTCGGGTGATTTATGGGACCCCCTTGACAGTTCGCTTTGAATAAACCTCCTCCAGCAAGGCCCAACCTTGGTTTTACCATTTGCCTCACCACCACCTACATTTCCCTTGGGAGTAATTAACCCGAGGGTCATCTTTATTTTAGCCCCCCCCCGGGCCAGTGCTTGTCTAAGTGTTGGTCCGAACCGAGCAGCCTGCGGGGCCACCTCTAGGCAACTTGAGGGTTGGTTTTACTCGTACCTTGACTTATCCGGTGTTGCCCTGAGAACGAGATATGTGCAGCTCTTATCGGGATTGTCGGCGCATCGGGCGGCTTTGCTAGTCTTGTTTTACCATTGTCGAAATGTCTTGTAAACCGGGATTCCGAGTCTGATCGGGTCTTCCTGGGAGAAGGAATATCCTTCGTTGATCGCGAGAGCTTATCATGAGCTATGTTGGGACACCCCTGCAGGGTATAATCTTTCGAAAGCCATGCCTGTGGTTATAGGCAGATGGGAATTTCTTAATGTCCGGTTGTAGATAACTTGACACCAGATCCAAATTAAAACGCATCAACCGCGTGTGTAGCCGTGATGGTCTCTTCTCGGCGGAGTCCGGGAAGTGAACACGGTTTCTGTGTTATGATTGACGTAAGTAGGTGTTCAGGATCACCTCTTGATCATTGCTAGCTTCACGACTGTTCCTTTGCTTCTCTTCTCGCTCTCATTTGCGTATGTTAGCCACCATATATGCTTAGTCGCTGCTGCAACCTCACCACTTTACCCCTTCCTTTCCCTTTAAGCTTTGCTAGTCTTGATACCCATGGTAATGGGATTGCTGAGTCCTCGTGGCTCACAGATTACTACAACAACAGTTGCAGGTACAGGTTATGCGATGATCATGACGCCAGAGCGATGCTTGCTTGTGTTGAGTTCTTCTTCTGCTTCTTCTTCGATCGGGGGATAGGTTCCAGGTCGGCAGCCTAGGCTAGCAGGGTGGATGTCGTTTGAGTTTCTATTTATGATTCATCCATAGTCGGATGTTGTTCTTTCATGTTGTATTGTTGTATTCATGTGTCATTGTATGTATTGGATGTATCCCCATCTATATTGAAATGTTGATGTAATGATATCCACCTTGCAAAAGCGTTCCAATATGCGGGTCTATCCTTGGTGGGACCTTCGAGTTTCCTTTTGGATAGGGTCTCATATTGGGCGTGACAGCGGGGTTGCATCGAGTCCGGGCTTGGCAGGAGTGCCCCTCGCCGGGTGGCGAGGAAGCCGTGTGCAAAACTTCGACGGGTCCGCCAGGACGGGCGGAGCCGGATCCCGCCGGCTTGGCGAGCTGGTTGAGGCGATCCTGCTGGATGTTGGCGGCATGGAGGAGCTCGCGCATCCGCCCGATGCGCTCCTTGAGCTCCTCGCCTGCGAGTTGGTCGATGCCGACCACGACTGCCTCCGTAGCGCGCATGTTCTTCACTGGTGTTTCGTAGACGGTCCGGACGGCGCCGAAGGCTCGGCCGATCGCTCCTCCCCGGGCGCGCGTGTCGGCGACCCGGACTGGCTCGGCCGTGGCGGGCGTAACTCCGTGAGCGGCCTCGTGCTCCATCTGAGCGGCCTCCAGGCGGCGCCTGGTGGCGGCAAGCGTCTCGGACAGGTCCAGCATCTGCTGGCGCCTATCCTCGAGATGGATTCGGGCTTCGGCGACGTTGGTGGCGTCGACGTTGGTGCCGATGGGGATGCGGAGGCTCTGCATCGCAGCATGCAGCGGGTCGGACGACTCGGTCCTTTCCGCGGTGGCCCTGGCCTCCGCGGCCTTCCTCGTTTTTCTCGACGAGGAAGAGGCGCCATCGCCCGTGGCGTAAACCTCCACATGGACGTCCATCCCTCCGACGGCAATGCTACGCCAAGGGAAAGGGGAGAGTTGGAGTAGCTGAGCACCTCGCTGGGGTACTCGTCGGCCGCGAGTGCATCGGAGATGCGGAGCGCTGCGAAGGAGGCGGCGAGCGCGCAGACGACGTCGTCCGCCAGCGCGACGGACTCGTCGGTGTAGGAGAAGGGCCCCGTCTGAAGCATGCTCCCGGCCAGCTCCTCGAGCTACCCCACGGTGGGTGCCAACTGTCGAGGTGGGCGCACGGCAGATGCCAAGGGATGGCTAAAGAGAGGAGGAGGCTCGAGGGCGCTGTTGAGCTCCAGAGGCGAGGTTGGCATGCGCGGGCGCAGGACGCCGGACATATCCAGGTTCGGGGCTCTCCGGAGAGATAACACACCTAGTCCTGCCGAGTTTGGTTGGATGATTGACAGTACAATGTTGCTCCTGGAGCTGTATGGAGGAGGAAGGAAGCTGCCCAAGGCTTGGGCTGCTCCTTCTCTCCGATACTGTTGTTGGGTGGCTAGTCCTATGCTTCTGTTTCTTGCTTTTCGTCTCTGTGTGTCGTATGATGATGCCGATGCTACCATGTGATGCCCCTGTGGGCAAGGGTTCCTGGGGGGTTTTATAGATCAACCCACCCAGGGTTACAATTGTAATATGCCGAGTCGGTGGGTCCGTATCATCGGTGTCCGGGACACCAAGCTGGGTCCCGCTTGTGGGCTCGTGGTTCGCCGGGTTCCCCTAGGCGTGGGCCCCTCGTTCCTAGGGGGACTGTGCGCTGTCTTGTCGATCGTCAGGCCATGGCCGAGTTGAGTCATGTACAGTCCTCTCCGTTAGGCCGCCGCTTGCTATCGTCAGCGGTGAGGGCGGGAGCACTATTGCCAGGCCAGCCTTGGTCAGCGGGTAGGTGAGGGGCACTATTGCCACGCTCCGGCTGACCATAGGCATGGGTGGAATCACTATTGTCTTGGTCATCAGTAGTTTAGGTCTCGCCCATCGTACGGCCTGGATGCGACGGGAGCTGACCCGTGGCTGGGTTGCCATCGACGCCACGGGTGGTGCTGGCTTGCCGTGGAAGCCTTGGTTGTGCTGGGTCGAGTTGTCTTGCGCCAGTTGCTTGTGGTCGGGTTGACATACCTTGCCATGTCGCAGAGTTTTATCCGGGTTGCGGGCCCTGCCGGGTCGAGTGACCTGGCTAGGCGCATGCCGGCTTGCGGGGCGATGCGGGCCCCGCTGTTTTTGAAAAGGATCCGGGTTCCGTTGCCTATCCGGGGTTCATCCCCCCGACACATCTCACCCTCGAACAAAGCAGAGAGATGACAGGTTTGGCACGTGTATAAACAAAGATGATAACTGTGCTATCAATTCCATCCAATTTCAAATTAGAAAATAAAGAGTAAGTTCAAAATATCAATCGCATAATTTGGCATTGTTCATAATGCGGGGAGCTTCACCACACTACTGGATTACCATGTCAACATAATAAGCATAGATGAAGGGCAAAGAAAATCATTGTATCTATTTTGGATAATGTGCATGTCATGTTGTTCATATCATCAGCCACATCAGTAAGATAAAACAGGAGATGACAAGGTGCAAAGGTGGGCCGCTTCACCACACACTGGATTATAGATCCACAAAAACAAGCATACATATAGGGAGTATTAAGTAATGTGCATGGTAAGAATATGGAATTTGGTTTTACAAGTAAAACCTAGAACTTACGGTTCTTGCGAACATGCATTTTGGTAGAAATAGCAAACTGAACAGCAGTAAACGATAGGGAGTATGAGCAAATTAAACAGCAGTTGAGGATAAAGGCTTTAGAAGGACTGACTTACATTAACAGTTAACACCGGCTTTATAATGCCCTTCTCCATGTCAAGGGAAGGATAACTCAAGAATTTAGCACATTATCTTCTTCATAAGCATTGCATGTACTCTACATTTTGTAGAGAGTATTTATAGATATGATAATACTGGAAGGGATAGAGAATAATGAAGATAAGATGCAGATTGATGCTACATAATCAACTACCAATCCCTGGAAGTACAAGTGTTACAGGACAAAATGTACTGACAAGAGCAATGGGCTACACTTCTGCACTGGCATTGTCTGTGTATTCTACTTGTTCGCAAGATTAAATATATATCTGATCTTTTTTAGTAAATGGTGGGCAAGGGAGATAAGATGCAGAATGCTACAAAATGAACCAATCCCTCTTCCCATAATACAAGAGTGTTTTGAACACTGGTGTACTGTACAAAACATTCTTATATTATCGGACGGAGGGAGTAGCTGTTAATGTAAGTACAGTGATAGACCACGTTCAGTCCTTACAAGAGGACTATAGAGCTAAACCTCTTCAAAAGCATTGGGTTGATTCTAAATTTATGTAAGAGTCCATACGGATCTTATAATGTCCACCAAATGGATGATTACAAGGCTAACATGTGAAGTGATGCTACATAATCAAACAACTATGAAAGTAAGTATGGTCGTACAGGGCAAGAGGCACTCACAAGAGCAATGCAGTGTGTAGTATAGTTGTGAGATTATGTGGTCCCTTGAGAATGAATGTTCTTCTGCTAACAATTTTTGTACAAGTGAGACATTAAGGCAAATGCAGAAATGTAGTTCAAATTGTGATGTGATATCATAGACAGTATCTTACGCTGCAGCCGAGAGCAATGTGTAACAAGATTATTCCAGTCACCGTCGGATAAATGTAGCACCGGAGACTTTACAGAAATTTCGTTGAGAGGCTTACCATCGAAGTGTGCTTGCCTCAGGTAGGAACGATACTTCATCAATGAGTGCTTGAAAAGCGCAATCAACCCTTGCTCGTCATCACAATCCAGTTTGCTCCTCGCCTATTTAAAAGAATGAAATATTGTGTCTTCTGTCACCAGTAACATATGCAATAATGACCATGGATAACATTAGTACACTACTTACGCGTAAGTTGCGGAGGAAGACTGGAAATTGTGCTGTGTCTGCGGTATAATCTTTCCATGAAGGAAAGATGCGCACAAAGTTCCTGCCTACAACATAAGCTTCGTCTTTTAAACTGGGAAGAAATGGAATAGGGGTCCTATTTGCTGCAATTGGGGCTCTCTCTGGTTCGAAAAGGGATTTGGCAATTGGATTTGGTGTACTCTTTGCTGGAATGGGGGTTTTGCATCGTACAGTTGGTGCTATGTCAATTGGCATGATCATATTGTTTGCTGCAGATGGGGTCTGCTGAGTTGGGGCATCATAAATGACCAGTGTAGTAGGGCTAGAGTCTGCTAGAGTTGGGGTGTTTTGTGGGTCAGGTGATATTGCAACTACACCTAATGGGCTATTTGATTTATCAGGTGCCACTACCTTTTCCAAATACTTTGCTTGTGCTCCTCCATGATCAGCAATTGCCCTCTTCCTTTTGAACATCTGATACACAAGAACAACATTTGAATGGATAAATATGGTATGATGACAGATGGAATATGTACTTAAAATGGATAGGCAGGGCGTATTCACATATACGATGTGTCAACTAAGCTAATGGCAGTTCAACAAAGTAGAAGCAATGCAAATCATCAGTTGCAAGATATGTGCGAGCAATGTAACCTTGGAATGTTAGAGCAAGTACCTTGATGGGAGAATAAGATAGGGCATCTTCCTCTGACTCCTCCACTATGGAGCTACATTGACTTAGGTCTCCCTCTAGCTCAGAATCACTGTTAGGATCATATTCTGAGCATGAATCCGTAGGTGGAGAGCGTTTGCATTGCATTGCATCCATACTTGATTTCAGTCCTTTAATGCCAAGTTTGACAGCCATGGCATTGTTCTGCTTTATTCTTTTCATGCGCGCAAGGTCATAATCACTATGATGCTGTTCAGAATCTGAGATTCATGAAAACATAAAAAGTAGTTAGATTATCTATGGAATGCATTGCGGATTCAACTCGAAGAGTGTCTCCTTATAAACCCCTGCATATGCAAAGTTCACCCCCCCAGTCGTGCTGACCAGACCACACACAGAAATACAAACCTCTTATGTCTCTATAACAGGCAGGCACACATTTCAAAACTGAAGTAGGAACATTAGAATCATATGAAATTCGTATTTGAACAAATAAACTAAGCAATTATGAGTGGCATAATGTTTAGCTTCAATGATGGAGTGTTGGTAGTGCGACACAAAGCAAGTAGGCAGATTGTATTCCATGTAAAAGATCGAAACCTATGTAAAAGCTGGAAATGACACTTTCTTTCTATACAATGCAGTGTTCGTTGCCCACACATGATGGCAGAGATCACATAGAGAAATACTATTCACTCATGTCTACGGTTCCAGTATTTAGAAACAGGGTGGTCCACCCTAAAAGAATATTGACAGCAAATATGACAAGGCAAGCATAGATGTAGTGAATCAATCATTTACTTGTGAGCTTACTAGGACAAGTATGCAGAATTGTAACTGCACTAAGAGACCGTCCAAAATCCGAATGAAGAAGTTTGTCTAGCACTTATTGTTTGCAACTAATCGACGTGAATAATTGGATATTATATCGAATGAGTACGAAAGACAAGTAAAATTGTCAACAAACCTGGCTTGCAGTAGTAATCTGGGTCAATGTCACTACGACCAACAATCCAAAATGACAAGTGTCTGTTCCGAGGGCCGGAATTTTGAAAACCCTGTGAACTTTAGAGGTACTAAAGATTACCAAAATACATCTGAACCATTAAGTGTAGGTAGCACTGAGCACACAACAAACCCTAATGACAGTCCTGCCTAATGACGAATGAATCAATTAAAAATGGGTGATGAGGAGTGGCTGCTGAGTGTTGAGGACGTATCTCAGGATAAATCGGGTTGGGTTGGTGGGTGCTGCACGCGTGAGCCCTGAACGGACTGGAAAGGTAGGCACGGCGGCGCGCCCGGGCAGCGGTGAAGCTGTTGGGCGAGCGGCTCCTGGCCTCCTGTTAGTCCGGCGTCTCCTCCTAGATTCATGTCGTCCGGGGATGGCAAGTCACCGGCGAGGCAGGCGGCTGGGGGCGAGTAGAGATCAAAAGCGCGCAGCAGAACAGAGGGGAATCGGGGCCTGGGACGACCCAAAATCCCAGGGTGGGCCGGCCCACCGTGGGCACCCTATAGAGATACACACCCGAGCGGCGAACATGCATTTTTGAAACTAATTTAGGAACAATTAGCTGACCAATTAAACAACTCTATTTTAATAATATTAGATTCGTATTTGAACAACTAAGCTTGTTTAGCTTGATGGGTGGAGCAGTGTTATTATGACACGAAGCACGTATTCTGATCGTATAGTGATCATAAAAGGGGGAAACTCTAATCATATTTTTTTTAGCAAAAGAGTGTTTCCCATCCGATTTCTATTAAAGAAACAACCACGAAACCAACAAGATAAATTAAACCCTAAGCATGATCAATTAAACCGTATTATGGTTGTGCCATGGCAGATTTGAAGCTGCAAACCGGAGAAATGATATTTAGCATCCATTGTTTGCTTCGAACTAAGAACTACATTCTAAGATCTGAAAAGAAAGTAGAGTAACCAAGTTAAGATCTATTTTCTGGTTGAGATCAAAAAGTTGAGGAGATATGAATTACCTCCTCTCTTGCGGCGTCGTGTAGGCATCGGGGGTGCGATGGTTGTTGGTGGTGTTGAAGCAGATCTGCGATGGTAGGCGGGTGCATCGGGGGATAATTCCCGTTGCGGTGGAAGAGAAGGTCATGTGAGCGGCCCCGGCAAAGAGGACGACGACACCGATGAAGCGAGAGGACGCGATGCAAGGCTATTGGTCCATCGCTGTGGATGAGAAACGTCCATCTCTAGCAGTGGATGACGCGGTCTTGGTAGGCGCTCCGACATGGTGGAGGACGGTGGCGATGGATGTGGTGAAGGACAGCGGCGGTGGATGGGGTGGCAGACGGAGGCTGGTGTGGGGATGGGGTGTTCTAGCGCGGACGGTATATGGATGGGAAAATGGAGGGAGAGTTATGGGGAACCATGTTTTTGGGACGCGGTTGTCTGAAATAGGGGAAAGTTACGAACTTAGCCCCCGTTTAAAATTTGGACGTCTCGTCGGTTGGGGATAGGATGGTAATCTCGCATCTCGCCAATATTTGCCCAGAGTGATTTCGGGCAAGGAGAGGGTGGTTGGCACCCATGGTTGGCGCCCACGGTGTATGAACGGGGCTGACAGGTAGGGCGGTTGTGTCATGTCTGAGTGAAGTTACAAACCTGCCCCTATTGAAAATATTTGCCTACATCGATTTCGGTCGAGTCGAGTTTGTTTTGCCTCCCACCCTGTATGAATGGGGAATGGAGGGAGAAACAGAGGTCTTTCGGACGAGCCTAAATCAAATGTGTTTTGCCGCCCATGTTTGACGACACCGTGTCGGAATGGGCTCAGAGGCGGTCGTGTCACGTCTAATTGAAGTTACTAACCACCCCTATTTAGAGCAGCGGAAATCGGGCCGATGGATTGTCCATGTAATGGGTAGACAGTAATTTCCATCTCCCAAACACTTGGCTTCGGGCAGCCGACGTGGGAGTGGACATTTTGCCGCTTCTTTCAAATTTTGGGACAATAAGCATCCATGTTTACCCTGGCAACTAAATTCGAATCCATTTTGTATTCCTATATGAATCTTTATAAATCATTCTATGTGTTTTTATATATCTTCAAAAGTACAACAAAGATGTATTCGACTGTCATATATGAATATGGTTTACAAATGCCGATACTCAAATTCAGAAGCTAGAATCCAGTTTAAGGTGAATTCGAATATTTGGAACACTTCATGTCCAACTCAAATGTCACATGCAGCATAATGTGTACTCCCATTTAGATATGTACACAAGCGATGTATCAAGATTCAAATACCGAGTCAATCAACCAAGAATGTACAGAACTAATAGACACATAAACACTTATAGAGTATATGGATCAATAATATCAACTAACACACATAAGCCAGGCTTTTTTTGCTACAACAACATCAATTTTTTTAGCCAGCATCTTGGCCCTTTTCTGGTGCGTGCATCCTATGGTCCATCTATACTTCTATTAGTGTTGAATGCACATTCAGCCCGATTGGCATATTTGTAGGTCTGCCACACCAATCCAAATAAAATGTCTCCGAGTCTTATCAATTAATACAAACTTGTGCTCAAATAAAATTACAAACCAAAAAAACAAAAAACAAAAAACAACTATTACATGATCTCTAAAACAAATGGTTTCATTGATTACATGAACAAACAACACAAAGGTTATTCAATGATGGAAAGAATGTTTCACCTATTATTTACCAAGTGGGAATTTAATTTCCTTTTTTCCTTCAGGACCTTAACAATGTGGTCAGTCTCAGCTTGCTTCGTTTTGAAATCCACCAAATATTTAATGGTTGTATTGAGTACTACTTGTGATTGTGTTGTTTGCTTCCTCAACATGTCAACTTCATCTCTAAGTGCAGAAGCAGAATCTCTTTCTACCACTAGTTTAGCCTCTAGAGCATCAGCAGTTGGCAATTCATAATGCACGATTGGGCCGGTGCCACTGTTGTGGGATGATGCAACGTCCATGGGGACCTCGCTCTTTGATCTTGGGCTAACCTGTTTTGCCATTAAAGTTCCAATTGGATTCAGAAAAGTTGAAGTTAGCAAAACATCTCAACTGGGAGTTATAACAGCAAACCAGTTAAACAAACAAGGAATTAAAGAGTTTCAATTGGATGCTGAAAAGTAGTTATTAACATCATTGTAACCCGCTGTTGCAGCAGCAAAGCAGTTAAACAAACAAGTAGATATTTAAGTTAAGGCAAACTGGTAATTCTTAACAGTTAGTATCAAACACATAGATAGGCGCAGTCTACAATAGGATTAACAGGCTGTGGCATTATGTAATCAGTAGTAAACTAAATTAAGCCAAGCAACATAATTGAACAATTTTACAATAATTGGTAACTAAAATTCCGAGAAGCAGGTAACTGAACTTACGCTAGTTCTTTGTACAGGCACACTGCAACTTCTTTTTCGCTTAAAAGGTTGTAGGAAGGAGTCCATGGCATCAATTGCTTGGATACGCAGTCCCAATACTTCTTTCTTCCCACAATGCATTGGTAAGTCGAATGGTTAATCTGATAAGATGGTGCGTCCTTGATATGTTATATGAGGACGTGTAGTCAGACTAGTTGTAGCCACACACATCACACTGGCTTTTACTGTATATTTCATGCAATTACTTTTGGCATATCGAGATCTAAGCTATCTACAATGGGATGAAAAGACTGGCATCCTTCACATTATTGGTGAACTCAGTTCATAGAAACAAGCAATTCAACCATTCTATGGGTAAATTAAAAGCGCCACTACAATATTTTTCACTACCCAATCATACACGCAAAAAGGGGGCGACGCCACCATAGGGGCTGGTATGGGAGGCCGCCTCAGGTGGCTGGAAAGTGTGCACCTAGTTTGAGTCGTCCAGGTTGGGCCTGGCTAGTTTTGTCCGTCCCAACGCACGAGCAGGCAATGTAAAAAATGAAGAAAAATGTTTCAATTTGGATGGTCCAAAAACATAAGTGCAAGGCAGGCCCAGGCTCGCGGCCCCAATGGGCGCCTCCCATATCGATCGGCAGCAGGAAAAATCCCAATTCATTCACTCCAGCCTCCAGTCTGGTTCGCTCCTAACCTAGCCGTCGCTGGACAGACCGGCACAGCACTTCCTCGCGCCATCGTTGGAGGGCGGTCGCCGGGCTTCAAGCGAACGGAAGGATAAGAAGATGAAGATCCAACTCTGGTTGTAGCCTGCATGGGAGGCAGCGGTGGCAGCACGGGCATGGCATCAAGCTTGCGCAAACGGATAATCGTAGCTTGCAAGAGTAGCATGCGCAATGAGCAGGTACATCACATCCCTGATTATATCTAATTCAACTCTTCAATTTCTCGCCAATAGTTAAACCTGACAGTGTTGTAAAACTACTTGTGAAACAAATTTCTACTTATTTTATAACTCCCCCAATCAATACTGAACTGACTGAATCTGATGTATCTAATGAAGTTTCTGATGCAAACATACAAGCTCATGTTGTTCTGGAGCCTGAAGTGTCTAATGAACAGACTGCTAATGAAGGATTTGATGCAAACATTTTACATGCTCCAGCTGATGAACATATAGTGTCTAATGAGAGATCTAATGCAAGCATTTTGCAAGCTCATTGAAGGATTTAGTGTCTAATGATGATCTGCTATGTTGAGAGAGACAGAGATTTGCAGGCATTGATGACAAGCAAATTATAGTGCATTTTCATAGCTTGAGGAAACGTCAAGGCCATCTACCAGAAAGTCTCTGTATCATGACAACATAACATAAATACTTTTCTAATATGTTGTTTGAAACTATTGGCATACTTGTGCAGGATAGATATATTGACATGGAGTTTGCGCACTAGTTATAGGTGCAATTACACTTCGATATTTTCAGCCAGAGAACGAATAATTCAAGCAGGTACAGACCATGTTTGTAGTCCTTGTACACCATGTTGCATTTTGTGTTTTTTGGTGCTTGCATCATTTAGTGTTTATAATCTGAACTACTTTGGAACATTAGCTGGTTTTCAAAGTGCATGTAGCTTCACATTTCTCAAGTTATGTTGATTTCCGAGTGCAAGTGCCTTCGTATTTTTTAAGTTAAATGTTCGCCCCTAGTAACTTGAATTCGTGGATCCGCCACTACACACAAATCATACACTAATGCCAATACGAATTAAATGAAATGCAGGGACTTACGCTAGCACGTTGTACAGGCTCACTGCAGCTCTGCTTGCGCTTGGGATGTTCCATGTACATGTCCATGTTACCACTTGCTTGGATGTGCAGGCCTTGTGCTCCTTGCATCCCCCTCTGCATTTTTGACACGGAGAATGGTTGATCAAATAAGAGGAATCGACCTTGATGTTGTACAGGAGGACAGATACTTACAAGGTTATACGGGTATGTAGGATGTGTACCAGATCCTGTAGCGCCATCATGCTTCGCTAAAAAATGGATTTGCTTGTTTCAGATGATATCTCCAGAAGAAATAACAGTTAAAGTCAGAGTTGCATAGGCGTGTAAGCAAAGAGAGCAGTGAAAGGATATCCAAACATCGTCGGAACATTGCGCAAGGGAGTGATGTGTGGATACCTAGTTCAGGCCGGTGTTTGGGCATGCTCGCCTAGCTAGAGTGCGGGTCACTTCAGAGCCATTGAGGGTGATGCGCTGGCGTTGGCTGGCCGCGCACGGATGCAAATCTTGAGTGGCAGCGGAGCACTACGATGTGGTGGACGAGACCGTTGGTGAAGCCCCAACGGCCTCGGGGGCGGAGGTGCGACGATGTGCTCGGTGAAGTAGCCCCGGTGAGCTAGGAGACAGCATTGGTGAAGCGCACCTGATGCGGTGGAACTCGGTGTCTGTGAGGCACGTCGGTTGCGGTGGCCGACGTTGTCGGTGGACCACCCGATGCGGTGGACGAGGGCGTAGATGAGGTAGCTCCGGTGAGGTGGTGAAGCGCGACCAGCGTCTTTGTCGTCATCGTCCGACATAGAGGTGGGGAAAGAGACGAGACGAGGGGCGATTCGAACTTTGCTTGGGTTGACGGCAAATTAGGGATTTGAGCAATCTGGGCGCGGTAGGGGACGGTGGAGAAGAGAGATTTTGCAGGGCCGGAATTGGGGTCGCCAGATATTTCAATCCGAAACATGGAAGCATGAATTTATTTTGTCGTTGTCCTATTAGGGGGGACTGGGGGAGGGAGGGAGGGGGTGGGTGGTTGGGTGCTACGCGTCCGTCCGACACACGCGACCACCCCGACAGGACTATGCTTCGGTGCCTTAAGGCACCTGCCTTTGTGTCCATGACATGTGGGCCCAACAGGTGGCTCTCCCACATGTGAGTGACCCAAAAGCAGGTGCCTTTAAGGCACCAAAGCAGCGTCCACCCTGACACGACCCTGGTCTTCCTGGTGCACCTACATTTGAGAATGCAAACGAATCTTCTTTGATTTGCAAATGAACATGTATGTATTACCATGCCCGTGTTTTCCTTGCAATAATTAGTCATTCGAAACGAGATACTCCCTCCGTTCACTTTTGTAAGTCGTTTCAGACAACTTAAAATGAAATGTTTTGCACATTGTCTATAATGTCTTCAAGGTCTTTATAAAGTGAACAGAGGGAGTACCATAAATTAATTAATAAGGAGTTATTTGAACAAAATCGAAACGGTATCCATGCTAAGGTGGATTAGAGTGTGTGTCACATAATTAGTTATTTGAATTAGAGTGTGTGTCATGTAGCGATCTCCAATTCTAACGTGGATTTCGCATTTCACTGTATCCACGCTACTTTTTTAATAAAAATTCATATGTATATGATGAACACCATGGTAGTGAGAAAACTTTTGGATGGATTCAAACATATGACCTACAAAAAAGGACAACAAATTGAGTTAATGTCAACTTTTCGAAACTTAGTATGGCACGAATTCGAAATAATTACCCGTATGCATGGTCCTCGGTTCAAATCATACAATGTACACCGAATTGAAACATCGATATTAAGTCTCGTACTATGTACATTCAAATGTTGCTTTTAGCCCCCCCCCCCTGCACACACGCTACATACTTCCTGTATCTGTCAATCTTCCTCTCCTAACCACCTTAGGAAGCTATCGGTTTCCAACACACGTTCATTCTTTCTCTCCATGTTTCGATCTCTAAGTCTCTCAACTACACAGCCCCTTTTTCCACTCTATTACCAAATGTATTTACCTCACACACCCGCCATTGCACCCCATGTCGATCTCTCTCTCTCTCTCTCTCTCTCTCTCTCTCTCTCTCTCTCTCCCCTCTCCCTCTCACCCTCTCACGCTAAATACATGCATTGCCTGTCTAGCCCCCCAATCTCTCGTGCGCACGCACGCACGTTGTATATATAGGTCACTCCCTTGAGACTGTCTCACTCTCTCTTCCGCACGGCGGGCCACACTCACTCAATCTCGCTCTCTTTATCTAAGTCTCGTTTAACCTCATTTTCTTTCACACACAAATGATATATCACCCTATTCGGGCCTCGATCGACACACTCTATATACTCTCTCATGCAGATTGTCTATCTAGGTCAGTCCATCCAAGCCGCCGCCACTCTTTCGACCTCATGGCGGGCCACACTCACTCAATCTCTCTCTCTCTCTCTCTCTCTCTCTGTGTGTGTGTGTGTATGTCTCGATTGACCTCGCTCTTTCTCGGACAAAAACGATATATCACCATGTTTGAGCCCAATTCGACCTATTCACACTGTATACTCTCTCACGCACATTGTCTATCTAGGTCACTCTCTCCAACCCGTCTCACTCTTTCGATCGCACGGCGACCCTATGTGGTTGATTGACCTTGCTTCCTCCCATGCACAAAATATATCTACACGTCTGTGACTGGATCATCTCTCAAGCTCTATCTTACTGCCCTAACCCTTGCCAAAAGCTCAATCGGACAATATCTTTCCAGAGCATATATATCTGTTCAATGAATGTTGGACCACACTCACTTTGTCTCTCTATCTATATGTCTCTTGATTGACCTCGCTTTCTCACACCGTATCTTCCACGCATTGAATCTAGTACTTCTCCATCCCTCGTAAAACCGGAGCTATTTACAATGCGAGGGGCACTCCAACCTTGGATTAATTTGTGTAGGCATTTATTCCGGTTGGTTTAGATTATATTTTCATAGCATTCGGCCCACAACTACTCCAAACACCGTTGCAACCCCCGCAACTCCCCTAGTTGATTTCCCTCTGGCTCGGTCATCGCTCTCTCGCACGTCCTTTCTCGCCTTCAACGTCGCACCATGGTATTATTGCAAAAAACTATGTTGTTCTCTTTAATTATTATAAATAAGCTACAAAACTACACACCGATAGTCCACTTGGAATGGAACAAATTTCAACCCACAAATTAAAGTGCTACAAACTACACACCGAGGGACCCACATGTCATGAAACAAATTTGGACCCATATACAAATTAGAAAATAAAGGACGAGGATCGAACATGCGACCAGGCCTTCAAGCCGCACGTCAATAGGCAACATATGTAGAACAACAATGTTTGTTGTACCCCCTTTGTTCACATAATGTTTTTATATTACCATAGCCTTTAATGGATAACATGTAATATTGTTTTGAGTACTACTCGCCTTCACTTACTGGTGGGTTCCATGTGCGCTCTCTCTCTCTCCTCCCCTTCTGCGTTTAGACGCACGGGCAAACACGAAGAACTCGTGGGCGATATTGCCTTTGACCATATCTGGACGCGTTCACAAGTCACGGCACCAGTTTCACGTACTAGCAGTTAATTTGGAAGTATATTAAGTGCATGCGGATATTAAGTACTAGGATATTATTTGCGTGTTATTATGTGATTAGCACTATTTTTGGCATGAAATTAACTGCACGCTAAACATGTTGAGCGCTCGACTTTGAAGCAGTCTAGGTTGTTGGATGACAAGGAATACATGTGGCTTGATGACGTTTTATATTTAATTTGAGACAGCTCTAGCAGAACATTCAATCGATCAAACCATAGATTTGGTTCAGTCTGACTCCGACTTTAAATTATACGACGATTGATATAAAATAAACGGAAATGATAAACGTTCAGATTTTAAGCATGGCAATCCGAACGTTTTTCATGGCAAATTTAGATTACACAGTGGCAGCAGGGGCATCTTGCGGTGGGAAGCGGCTCCTCTGCCGTGCTCTGTGTGTCGTCGGGCCACTGACCGACGGCGACAGCGACGCCTTGCGCCGTTGTTGGCGTACTCCTGGACATTGGCCTAGATTCAAGGAAGACCAAAATGTTCTGGACTTCGGAGCAATTCAACTGGTGGGACGAGGCGACTGGCGTTGGTGCAAGGAAATGGTCGACGGCGGCCATCCATGCCGCTGAGGGGGGCACTGGCACCCGCACGGGGACAGGCACTGTCAATGGCAGGGCGGAGACATTCATGTGCACACGCACCAGCACGGGCGCGCATGTCAGTGCATGCACAGGCGCATGCGCTGGCAGGTGCACGGGCACCGGCACGGGTGTGCGCGTCAGTGCACGCGCAGGCGCATGCGCTGGCAGGTGCACGGGCTCGTGAAAGTAGGCGGGGACCTCGTGGAACCCCGTGGGATCAAGCTCGGCGACAATGTGCGGCTCCCAGCCCATCAATGCCACAGGGACGGGCACTGGTGCAGTCGGGGCGACGGGAGCTGGAACGGGAGCGGAGACACGCGCGGCATCTTCCCGCAAGGCCAGTTCAAGCTCGTCCCAAAGCGCCTTATGTTCTTGAGACTCCGACTGGGTGTCTTCCTCAGGTAACTGGAACACTAAGGGCAGACCATCGTGATGTGGCATGGCGTCCGTTTGGGTCAGGCTAGTTGGAGGTACAGCAGGAAAATCGGAGAGGAACAGAGAAGATTGTAGTGATACCGGGTAGTGCGGGGTTGATTTTAAACTGCGGCACCGGCGACATTAAAACTGGGAGCAGTTGGGATGAAGGTGGGTGGTGGAGCCTCGTCAAAGGCCTCGCCTCCCGGTGAGCCTGCACAGTGGTCTACTCGCACGCCTCCCCGTCAGCCGGCACAGCGGTCTTCTCGCACGCCTCCTGTCGACTCACACGCTTGCTCGAACGGCAACTGCCGATGAGAAGCGGGGACTTGTGGCACGTAAACGCCCACGGTTTCAATAGTGAAAGCGTTCGCCTTAACGTGACAGGTCTTTGTTCCAAAATACCTTGGCTCTTCATTTGTGCAACTTGTCATAAGCAGGTTGTCTCAAATTGAAGAAAAAACTTACGAAGTAATATTTGTGCCATATCACGTGACCATGCTTAGTTTCAAGAATTTATGCTCACTTTTGGATTTTCTGAAATATAAGATCCAGGGTTCGAAAAAATATCATAACCTGCATCATGCAATAAATTTTCAAGCCGTACAACGGTCCTGTTGTATTTCTTAAGAAAGGATTTGGTCAAACATTTTGTTTAATTAGACTTCAGACAAGTTATATATGTAGAGTAAAAGGATAGTCCCTCCGTACCAGTGCATTGCCTGATATATTAACTCAAGTACTAGGCACGAACAAACGGGCCGAATTCTCTGCTTATCCTGGTGTAGTAGTAGTAGTACTAGGCAATGCAGTTGACGGGTGACCTTGACGAGCGGCGACCGAGGGAATTGAACCGTGCTCGGCACGGTAGGTAATGTTGTCTAGTTACTAAGGCATCCCTCCATTGTTCATCGGTAGTCATTATGGACCGGGGACATGAGGGGAATTTCCTAGGGCTGGAATTCTGGCCGCCAGATATTTCGAGTTGAAACGCTAAGGCTCGACTGGTTGGGGTTGCCTAATGTGCGTACCACACACGCCACCGAAGGACACGAGCCTGTTTTTTTTAGAATCAACATGAGCCAAGGTATGGCTGGTACACCGTTGGGTCCTAGCATTCGAGAATACGAAAGGAACCTTTTAAATTGCCGAACGAATCTATGTGTATTACAATACCCGTATTTTCCTTGCAAATACTAATCTCAACATGGTAATTGATTTATGACAAGTTGTTGAATTAGAGTGAGTTTGTGATATAGTGATCTCAACGTGGATTTCACATTTCATGGTATCCCTAGTAAGTTTTCCAATGCAAATTCAAATTTCAAAGATGATCAATATGGAGGTGAAAAAACTTTGTATGTATCAAGCATATGACTACACACAGAGAGAGAGAGAGAGAGAGAGAGAGAGAGACATGCACGAACACAACAACAATCCAATAAGTATAGTGCATCTATTTTTCCAAACTACGCATGTATGACACGAATTCAAAAATAATCCTTCTATTCCTAAATATTAGTCTTTTAGAGAGTTCAACAAGTGACTACATACGGAGCAAAATGAGTGAATCTACACTCTAAAATATGTCTATATACATCCGTATGTGCCAGTCGATTTGAAACCTCTAAAAAGACTAATATTTAGGAATGAAGGGAGTAAATTGTAAGACATGCATGGTCCTAAGTTCAATATTTAAAATGAACATGAAACTGAAACATGAATATTAAGTCTAGTACTATAGTACATGCAAATGTTGTGTTTAGGCGGAGCTATGATTGTTGGCGGTCAACCCCTCGACCTTAGATAAAATTGTGGAGCTCTGTTTAGGGTTGTTTCGATTATATTTGTCCCCACCCTCCCAACCACCGATTGGTTGTGCACCCCCACCCCTCCTCCCCGGGAGAATATCATGTGCCCCCATAGCTTAGATGCTATATGCCGGTACGAGTTGCTTGGAGCTCGTAGATCTGAGATATAGCAGCTCACATGATGTGTCTTAATATTTTCGCAGGAAACCTTGATGAGTTTGAGAATTGCACACAATTTGTATAAAAACTACTCAGATGCCCTTGGATCGCATATCCAACGACCTCGAAGCTCGTATCACCGTAGCATCTAAGATGAAGGAGGACATCATATTCTCCTGTATGTAAGAATATCATGTGCTACCATACCTTAGATGCTTTGGTGATACAAGCTCTTCGGAGCCGTTGGATTTGTGACCCAACACCTCCTCGGTGGTTCGAATGGTTTTTTGCAGAAAGGCCCCAAAAGAGTTCGGCCACTGCTTACAAGCACAAAGACTTCTCAGATGCCATTGGATCTCAGATCAAACGACCTCCAAGCTCGTATCACCATAGCATCCATGCTGCGATAGCACCTTATGTTTTCTCGCACGGGAGAATATGAGGTGCTCCCACACCGTAGATTCTATGGTGATACAAGTTCACTGAGATCTAATGGCCCACAGCAGGAGGTTTCAATGTTTTTGCAATATATGGCTGATAGAGTTTGGGAAATGCACAGAAAGTACAAGTACTACGCATGTGCCATCTGATCACTGATCATACGACCTAGATGTTCATATCACCGTAGCGGGTAATTAAGCTACGGTGAGCACCTAATATGAGCAACGGGGAGCCGTTGGATCGAAGATGCAGCAGCACACACGAGGCCTAAATGTTTTATTTGCAAAAAAACCTTTGGAGAGTTTGGAAATTGTGCATAATTACAAAGACTACTCCCAAGCCATTGGATCTCACTTTCAACGGTGTAAAAACTCGTATCACCATAGTATCTAAGCTGCGGGGTGGATGTGATATTCTATGCCGCTATCATTTTTGTTCGTAAACTTGCAAAATACATGTAACTCGTGCCGTTACTTGTCTAACCGTGCAAAGTGTTTGTTCAAAAAAACCATCCTACACTGAAATATCGGAACAACACACGGGGTTCCCACTTGTCATTAATCAAATTTGGACCTAAAACTAACAAATCTAAAAGACGGGATTCAAACTAGCAACCTGGACTACAAAGTGTAAGTCGATAGCCTGAAACAACAACGGTTGTTGGCTTTGCCCCATAACTTGATTTTATACAGTACTTACGTTGAGTAGAGTAGAGGGAGTGCCTCGTCAACACGTGCATGACCGTTGTCTCACTTACTGGTGGGGCCCAGGTCAGTCTGCGATCTCAATCTCCCTTCTCTCCATCGTCTAACCTTTGCACGGGCACAAACGAAGAGAGGCGCTATCTTGTCGTGGTGTTATTACAACTAAAAAAAGCTTGGAAAATAGAAGAATCGCCTAGAACAAGAGACATTGTGGCTGGTCGAGACGGAGCTAACCACACCTATCCTCCGTGCCACGTTTGCATGATGAAGCTATGTGGCTAGTGGGGAGTTTTCGACCGACTGGCTGGGTCCCGAGGTCGAACCATAGGTACTACATCTGATACAGTATATTTTTACACGCACATTTTTCCTCCGTGCTGAGACGTGGCACACCCTACCACACGGTTTCGGGGTCCTCCCGGGTGGTGCACGCATATATTCTTCCTGACGTGGGACGCCCTACCGCGTGTTTTCTGGGTCCTCCTCGGTCGTAGTGCCAAAGCAAGTAAATGAGTCGCCAAATCACGAAAGGCCACCTTTCCAGCCGAATACATCAGTGAAGCACGGTGGCTAGCTAGTTGGGCTAGTTCGACCGATTAGCTAGGCCGCCGCCACATTTGTTTTTTCACCCCTTTTTTTATCTACTTGCCGGCACGTAAATTTAGATATCCACTATGGCGTTGCTCTGGTGTTTGGGTGTGGCAGGATTTTTAATTTTTTGATTGACGGGAGCAGTCGCGGCAGGATTTTTAATTATTTGATTGACGGGAGCAGGCGTGGCAGCAATTAGTCATGATGACTCCGCCTGTAAAACCCACTGCTCCCTGATGTGAGAAGTCGTCGACTGGTGTTTTACCGTGGTGAAAACCAACAGATTCCCCGCTACTCGGCTGGCTCCCTCTGCCTTCCCGTAGATTGCATTGCCTTTTATTCGTTTCGTCCCCTTTGCTTCCTCTCCCCATTGCTTCTACCTGATGCCATGGCAGTGCAGCAGATCATGGAGTCCGAGGGGAGGCGCCTGGCACAGGAGCTCCATGCCAAGGATGCGGAGCTCAGGGCCAAGGACGTGGAGCTCCGTGAGCTCAAGGAGGAGAGGAGTGTCATGCTCCTCCGTTATGTGCGGGAGTTCACGGAGCTTCAAAGGCAGCAGGCGTCCACCACAAAGATGCTCGAGGCGTCGGTGGCATTGCTGCAGAAAGCGGGACGTATGATAGCCGTCAGGGGAGCCGACTGGAGCGCGAGCGGGCCGATCGTGACGAGGTCCAGGATAGCCTCAGTCACTTGGTGAACCAAGTTACCATGCACGTATTGCGGCTGCACGATGCCTACTGTCGTGCCAGCGTTACGATGCCGGCCGTCGGGCTAAACCCGTTCGACCACCCGGTCGACTTCAACGAGTTGCGGCTTCCTGACCTGGTCTCCTTCTTCACCTATATCTCCGAGGAGCTGAGTCATCTCCGTGCGATGGTGGGGGCTGGGCTGGACAAGGAGGGGTTGCGGGCTGCCGTCACCGTTGCCGGGCGAATCCTTTCAGGGCTCTGTCACCGGAATCCATTCGTGCCATTTGACGCCATCTTTGACGAGCTAGCTCCCGTCGACCGAGAGCGGGCTCTACAGGCGGTTGCACCCTGCATCACCAACGTCATGCGCCTCGAGAAGCAGAGGGACTTCGGTGGTGTTTAGGCGCCCTCTGCATGGGCATGTCCATGTCTCGGCGCAACATGACCGTTGGATCAAACTCAGATGGTGCAGATCAGCCACAGTAGCACAAAGCGTGTGGGTGTGTTTGGTTGCATTCTTATCTCAATATAGTTGTTTCCTCTTAGTGTATTTTTGTTAACCTACTAGTGTGGACTCATGCACCCTTCATAGTCAAACTTTTTAGTCCGCTTATTTTTAGTCCGCATATAAGATTTGTTCAAAGTCAAACTTTGTAAAGTTTGACTAACTTTATCAAAAAAAAATATTAACATCTACAATACTAAAGTTATATGTTATGAAAATCAATTTCATCATGCATCTAATATTATTGATTTCATAGTGTGGATGTTGATATCTTTTCCTACAAAGCTAGTCAAATTTAACAAAGTTTGACTTTGACCAAATCTTATATGCAAACTAAAAAGAAACGGAGGGAGTACTGACGTATGAACCACTGCACATGCCTAGTAGTAGGAGCACTATGTATGTTCAAGTGGCTGTCGTGTTTCGCACTCCTCCATCGTAAGAGTGGAAACGCTTGCTGTAATCATTTTTTTTCTTCAGAAAAATAGTGGACACGCTCTACCGTGCAGATCCTCCTCCAGCCATGCACTAAATTACTCACTTTCGCCGACGTGTCGGACAGCCAGCACCTGGGTCCACCAGCCATGCACTAAATTACTCCGTAGTAGAGTGATGGTAGACTACCCCGATAGAAGCGCGGTAGTAATGCCCAATGAGCCGTCAAATCACAAAACCCCCTCCTTTCCAGCAGTAAGTTGGGCGGACGAAGCAACCATCATTTCACTCTTCTCTCTCAGCTTCCTCTCTTGAAGAAAACCCCCACTCGCTTCGCTTCTCCCTCATCTCGTTCCTCCTTTCACTCTTCTCTCTCAGCTTCCTCTCTTGGATGGACGCTGGAGCACCGGCCGACATGATGTCTATGGCTCTGGCCAAAACCGTCGAGGCTCATGGTACGAAGAAGCGCACGCACCCCGCCGAGACTACCACAGACAAGCTCAAAGCCATCACCATGTCCAAGCCCCCCTCTCCGGGATCCCTCATTAGGCAAGTCCAGGTAATGTCTCTTGTTGACGATCTTTTTCTCGATCTTGATCGTGTTTTTTCATCTAACACGCAGTACTAGTACTGGTAGTAAAACTTTCTGGGTGATCTTGCATGTGATTTTAGTTTGCCAAATGACGGTTCTAAATTCCTCTTTTGACCAAAACATGCGAGAGGTTGACACTGATTTCTTATAGATTACTTTCAACTACTCCCTCGGTCCCAAATTTCTTGTCTTAGATTTGTCTAGATACATACTAAAATGTGACTTGATACATCCATATCTAGACAAATCTAAGACAAGAATTTTGGGACGGAGGGAGTACTTTATGAACATCAATGCTACCTTTGAAGAGGGTATATTTGCATTAGTAACTTGTCTTACGGATATTGCAAGTAATCCCTCTGCTCTCATGCCTTTGAAGACATGTTCTAGTGCCTTTGTTCACTCATTTCTGTGCATATATGTAGTCATATAGGGAGTATAATATCAAAAATCATCTTATATTTCTGAATGGAGGTAGTAACAAAATATGGTTTCTGTTTGAATTAGAACCAGGTCCGCGGTGGAGATGAAGTTCTCAAAGACATGCCATGTGAACTGGAAGACATGATGATGAGTTCTACTGCTGAACTATCCAGCTGATGTGTCCTTGTCGCCACGTGTCCTGAACTAGTGTTTTCCTGTAGCTTTGTTGTCAGGCATGTTCTCAAGGCTGTACTTGACCACAACAATTTCCTGGTTGTGCCTTCGATTACGAAGGGTGTGGTTCTTGTAAAGCTTCCCAACAAATCTGATGCGGCATGTCTTCATCATCATGTTTATGAGTGGAAAGTCCACTCAGTTAGGTTCTCCAAGGTTGACAAGATGGTGATGGTGCATGTAGACATCTTTCACGAAGTCCATGGCCTAGTCAATTATGCGGGGTTCATCCTATAGGTCGGTGGCAATAAATAGTCTGCAGAGTTTAGTTAGTGCAACTTTGCTTGTCTGTAGTAAGTACTATTGTTCAGTACTTGATTTGTGTTGGCGAACCCTGTATTGTTTATTAGTACTGCCGCTTTTGGTGTGTGGTCAGTCCTGAGAACGGTCTATGTTAATGTATGTCCACTCAATTCAGTCTATATTTTGAAGTATCCAGATCATATTTTTTGTGAGGACGGTTTATCAATTATGGTTACAGTCAAATATATGTATGCATTGCAGGGTTTATCGCACCCACCAGGATTTCCAGTCCCATGGATGTTCAGTCCATACGATTTGTCAAGACCATTGGACTGTCCTGCTTGTGGGAGTAGGCGGGGCCCCTGCATGCCACCCGTAGTGGGACGATCAATCTTCTGTTTAGTACTTCAACATAGTGATTTCCTGGTAAGGATTCACTCGTGTCACATCAAGTAAATCTTATTGATTTACTGTCTAAATCTTATTGATTTAATGTCATGTTTTCTGTCTTTTCCTGCAATTTTACGATGCAGGTTTTGCCATGTGACAATCATCATAGAATAAACAATTTGGTTTGCTCTACGATGGCTATTTTTGCAGGTTTCACTTCTTATGTCGTGTCAGTAATGAAGTCACTGTCCATCACTTATATTACTGGAAAAAATTGGATTAGTCTGTTATCTGAGTACAAGCCGAATCCCTACGGTGAACTGTAGTTTGGTTTAACAAAAACGCCACAATTAGTCCTTCTCGCGTTTAAAAGAAATGAAGAAAAAAACTGGATCACGATCATGGATCCTAGTCAAGTTAGAAAGCTGATCATAGCAGACCAGACACGATCACCGCTGCCTCGCACATAGGTACCACCTTCGGCAACGGATCGAGCACCGGCAGTTGCTCTAGCACTGACAGCGGCAACAGCTCAATCTGATGTAGCCGAGGATTGGGCACCGACCGCGTTAGCGGATCAGTCTAATCTACTGGAGGATTGGGCATCGACACCAGCACCAGCTCTACAAGGAGAACCATCTCTGACAGCAGCAGCGGCTTCGGCACCTGCACCAACACTTGCACTTGCATCTGCTCCGGCCCGTGTAGTTGCACCGGCAACAGACTGGGCTGCAGTTCACACTTCATATACCAAAGTCCTTACAAAAACCGACATGTCCACCTTCTTGGTAAGCATTGGCCTCCCAAGTGCTTCGTTCTTTTTTCTTTCCATGTTGTTTCACATGATTCACTATGTTGATCTAACTTTTTGGCTATGTCTTCTTGTTTGCAAACAGAGAATTCCTAGAGCAACGAGGTAGTCGTTCAACAATCCGGGCGACCGCGGCCAAGTTTCTCTTACCATGTGCAGCCTTGGTTTGAATGAACCTGCTGAATATACCATAAGTACAAAGGATGGTCGCATGATGATTGATGCTAAAGGATGGTCAAGGTTCAAATCTAAATCATATCTTGCGGTAGGGGATGATGTCAAAATCAAACTTTCTCGGCAAGGAGAGCTGGTCCAAATCAACTTTGAAATTCTTCAGTAGCAGCACGCAACTGCCGAACTGATATATCCTCTGAGAGATTTTGATGTAATAATCTGGCATGGTGAAACAAGTGTCCTGTGTGTATAAGTAGTACGACAGTATTATTTATCACATGGTATATCATTGATAGAATTGCAACTCTGATTGCTGGTTAGGAACTGTCGTTCGATTTCATTCCAACAGCTGCCATGCTTTATTCAATTTTGTGTATTCGCCTTGCGAAAACATCTAAAACCAGCGTCGTACCGTTCGCTTGCAATATGAAAAGCGCTGAGGTAGAACACATTGCCCCCCAAACATGCAAGGTCGGCCTGCGGCCCAAAGTCCAGAACCGTGAGCCTATCTGAGTATTATATTCTCAGTTGAACCCCCATAAAAAAAGTTGAACCCCATAATGTCAGTGCGTTGCAAAGGGAGTATATTTCTCTGCAAGGTGAGCCTGTCTGTGATATAAAAGATTTGTATATTTCTTTACAGAGGGAGTATCTCTCTGTCAAAATATATATTTATGTGTAACTAGTTACTCCTATCTTTCTACTTCCTTTCGCTGATATGTGGGGCAACCGGCAACGGGGTCCACGTGCCATATGCACAAATTAGAGTGCACAACTTCATGGTATACACACCCCGATCGTAGCGTCGCAGTAATGCCCAATAAGCCATCAAATCACAAACCCCCCCCTCTTTCTAGCTTTAGCAGTAAGCTGGACGGACGAAGCGGCAATATTTCACTGGGCCTGAATCCCCTTCTCCCTCGTCTGCTTGTTCAGAGAAAACACCCTCTCGGCGATTGCATAGGGTTTTCTCATGGAGAACCAGGTACGAATTATTTATCCATCCCCGATAAATCCAAGTCCCTTGGTCGCAGGTAATCCTAGGATGGCAGCCGCCGTTGTTGATGCATTTTTCTTCCTACTGAATCTAGTGTGTTTCATTTGCAGTGCCCAAAGTGCGAGTACCCTACAGGTTTCTGCACCCTTAGCGAGACGCCACACTTGTTCCTTCTCATCCTAACACGGGATTTTGAAACACGCACAGTATGTTCCTAGAATCCTCTTTTCTATCCGGGAGGGTGGGTTTTTTTTGAACATGATGTCGACTAATTTGGAAATTTGGATTGCTATATTCGGATAAAAGGTACTACTAGTACGATGATCAACACTGACGTGATGGAGGAAGTTATTTCTAGATTTGGATAGGGAATACATTATGTTCTCATATTATTTTTCCTGCAGTGTATTATTTGCTCTGCCAGAACACATGTACTCAAGATGCTCGGCCTTGCCATAACTGAATACACTAGTTTAATGGTCACAGTGAAGACAAGCCATGGATATAAGTTCCAAGTTGGGTTCATGAACCAAGAAGATCGCTGCTTTTTTTATGGCCGAACTTGGATAAACTTTCTCAAGTGTTATAGACTGAAAGTTGGCGCAAGAATGTTGATGGAAATAGTAGAACCTGGTCTCATCTTCACTGCGATCTTCCACCCCTACATCGCTCCAATTTTTCATCGATGTTAGTTTTGTATCCGTTTCTTGCTTGTTGCCTCGATTACTTCTTAATCAACCTATTCTGTCTAACTAATCACAATTTAACTTCAGAAGTAGCAACGAATCTCTCACGAAGATGCTACTTCTAACTAATATTTTTTTATAATTGGTGGCACGTGTAGGTTTTTTCAGAGTTAAGCAGTCTACTCTTTTGTTACTCTGTAATAACTCAGCTGTTACTGATGGCACTGAAGTTGACTGGGTCGACATCCACAAGTTCCTACACTTTATTGATCGTCTTGAGGTCCTTGTGGGGCGTTTCAATGGTGGAAGGTGTAGGTCCTTGAAGTATGTCTAGAGGGGGGGGGTGATTAGACTACTTGACCAATTAAAAACTTAACCTTTTCCCAATTTTAGAGTTTGGCAGATTTTAGCTATCTTAGGACAAGTCAAGCAGTCATCACACAATTCAATCAAGCATGCAAAGAGTATATGAGCAGCGGAAATTAAAGCATGAAACTTACAAGAAATTAAGGGAAGGGTTTGGAGGATTCAAACGCAATTGGAGACACGTATGTTTTTGGCGTGGTTCCGATAGGTGGTGCTATCGTACATCCACGTTGATGGAGACTTCAACCCACAAAGGGTAATGGCTGCGCGAGTCCACGGAGGGCTCCATCCATGAAGGGTCCACGAAGAAGCAACCTTGTCTATCCCACCATGGCCGTCGCCCACGAAGGACTTGCCTCACTAGCGGTAGATCTTCACGAAGTAGGCGATCTCCTTGCCCTTACAAACTCCTTGGTTCAACTCCACAATCTTGTCGGAGGTTCCCAAGTGACACCTAGTCAATCTAGGAGACACCACTCTCCAAGAAGTAACAAATGGTGCGTTGATGATGAACTCCTTGCTCTTGTGCTTCAAATGATAGTCTCCCCAACACTCAACTCTCTCTCATAGGTTTTGGATCTGGTGGAAAGAAGATTTGAGTGGAAAGCAACTTGGGGAAGGCTAGAGATCAAGATTCATATGGTAGGAATGGAATATCTTGGCCTTAACACATGAGTAGGTGGTTCTCTCTCAGAAATGGTAAGTTGGAAGTGTAGGTTTAGTCTGATGGATCTCTGCACGAATGAAGAGGAGGTGGAGGGGTATATATAGCCTCCACACAAAATCTAACCGTTACACACAATTTACCAAACTCGGTGACCGATTTAGTAAACCTAGTGACCGTTAGTGATTTTCGGTGGGACTGACATGCAACTCGGTGAGACCAATTCGGTTAGGGTTAGGGCATAACGTAATCTCGGTAAGACCGATTGCACAAACTCGGTGAGACCGATTTTGGTAATAAGCTTTCCAGAGAGTTGGTCAGGTAAACTCGGTGGGACCGATTTGCTCTTTTCGGTGAGACAGAAATGTTACAGAAGGGAAATAGAGAGTTTACATTGCAATCTCGGTGGGACCGATCGCTCACTTCGGTTAGACCGAAACGTTACGAAGGGAAACAGAGAGACTACAATCCCATCTCGGTGAGACCGAGATCCCTATCGGTAAGACCGATTTGCTTAGGGTTTGTGGCAGTGGCTATGACATTAGAACTCGGTGGCGCCAGATAGGAAGAATCGGTGTGACCGATTTTGGCTTTGGGTTTAGGTCATTTGTGGATGTGAGAAAGTAGCTGAGGGTTTTGGAGCATATCACTAAGCACATGAAGCAAGAGGCTCATTAAGCAACACCTCATCCCTCCTTTATAGTATTGGCTTTTCCTATAGACTCAATGTGATCTTGGATCACTAAAATATAAAATGAAGAGTCTTGAGCTTTTGAGCTTGAGCCAATCCTTTGTCATTAGCATTTTGAGGGATCCACTTTCATCATCCATGCCATGCCATTCATTGAGCTTTCCTGAAATAATAGTCTTGGAATAGCATTAGCTCAATGAGCTATATGTTGTTATGAATTACCAAAACCACCTAGGGATAGTTGCACTTTAAATCTCCCCCTTTTTGGTAATTGATGACAACATATAGATCAAAGCTTCGACAAATGATAATAAGATTAAAAACGTTGTCACTTTGAGAAGTATGTGATAAGGAAGAGCTCCCCCTAAATTTGTGCATAGTTTAAGATTTTCTTTGGACTACAAATGCACAAGGAATTAGGCTCATGGGTTACTCTTCCATGTCACATACATCTTGGTGGAGCGCTCAAAATGATAAAGATTGAATACATGCACTCATCACCAAGCAAAGTGAATGATCACATAGGATAGATAAGATAATATCATCAAACATGCATAAGTGTAGATTATGATCAAACACACGATCATCAATGTCTCACAAGAATAGCATAGTATCTCAAGCAATCAAAAGCAAACAAGTTTAACCACCAAATCAAAGCAAGAAAGAACAAAAGCAACACTCTCTCTCTCGAAGCCTATGATCTATACATTTTTCTCCCCCTTTGGCAACAAGTTACCAAAAAGTTCATAGAAAATGCATAGTGCTAGATTGACTCTAAGGCTTGATCTTCAGGTGGTGGTGTCCGGATAACTCCAAGAACGAAGGCTTCAGTTGAAGTAGAGGGTGCTGGAGTTGATGCTGGAGCTGGTTGCACTGGAGCTGTAGGAGCTGTAGCTGGTGCAGATGATGTTGCTCTAGTGTCTGTCAGAGGCACTATAGTTGACCTCTGGGCTCTAGGCACTCTGGCAAAAACGTTAGTGGTAGTCTTGCCCTGCCTCTCCTGCATGTCATCCTGCAGTTGCTCCACAACAGACTGAATCTCAGTTACTTTGACATCAAGATCATGAAATTTGAGTTCCATGATTCTTTCCAAGCTCTCCTGATTCTGAGTGAGGGTGGCCAATCCCTTCTCAATCCTCAGTGTTGATGCTATTAAGTAACCAAGCTGCTCCTGCTTGTTCTTCAAGAAATACTCAGATGCCTCCTCTTGAGTTGGCATCTTGGCAGCCTTCTCCTTCATTGCCTTCTCCTTCTTCTCTTGAGCATGTACAGATGATGGATCATTCTCATTCATGACAACCTCATTGTCCTCAAAGTCTGGATAAACTGGAAAATGTTCCTTATCCAATAGATATTTGCCTGTGCCCATCTTTGAGTTAATCAACTCCTGAATCTGAGGGGCATATCCACAACTCCTCTTCTGATCTGCTGCAGTCCTCTTAATGGTTTCAACCATAAGGCTCATGACCTTGAATTTTTGTGGCACATCAAATAAATGCAACATGTTGATTGCATGCCCTCTAATCATGTTGTGGTCACCAGACTTAGGCAACAAAGTATGCCTTAGGATCCAATTGATAGTTGGCAGCCCTGACAGAAGGAAGTGGACTGACCCAAACTTATGTGTCTCAACAGCTTTGTCTGGAATCTCCTTGTACATGTGTGCCATGGAATTGTGGTCCATCTTCTTCTTGGCATATATATCCAGGTCATGATCATTTTCCTTTGGGGCATTGATCAGTCTTGCCCATTCCTCAACAGTGGACTGGTACCTTGTACCTTCAGACATCCAAACTATCCTTCCATCTAGATAGAAGTGTGTTGTGGAGTAGAATTGCATGATAAGTTCATCATTCTAGTTGGTGAGCTTTTGCCAACATAATCTGCAACTCCACAAGCAACAAAATTGTCTTGCACTCCAGGATAGTGCTCTTCATTTTCCTTAATATAGGTCCAGTCGGCCCATCTCATATCACACACTATGGGCTTCTTATCCAACAAAATTGTCTCATAGAAGTCCTGTTGTTCCTTTGTATGGAACATGTAATCAACAACAGTTCTTCTCCTTGTGGCATATGGATCTGTCAGCCTCCATAGCCTCAACCCTGAGTCTCTTCTGATGTTCATGTCCTCAGCCACAGGATGGGCATCATTGTGGTCTGGTATCTTGGGCTTGAGCTTCCTTAGGATCTAATCCTTCTTCATCTTCTTCATTAGCAACATTAGGCACTGGGGCCTTGTTCTTCTCAGCAGCTGGAATACTTCTAGTATTCCTCTTTGGTGCAAGCTTGGCCTTGGGGGCAGCTTTGGGTGCTTCCTTGGGCTTAGATGTTGCAGCCCCTGATCTAATAGCATCACCCATAAGCTTTGGTGCCTTGGGTGCTGGTGTAGCAACCTCTTCTTCCTCTTCAGAATCTCTTCTCATTGAGGGCTTTCCAAGAACCTGGGCAGTTGTGGTTCTGGCTCTCTTATTCTTCTTATCCTGAGCACCTTCATCCTCTGATTCAATGGTAAACTTCATAGTTTCACCAGTGGGAACTTTCTTGGGTTTGGAAGATGTGACTTTCTTTGCATGCGCCTCTTTGGGTTCAGATGCTGCAGGCACTTGAGTGGACCTTCTGACCTTGGGCATTGGTGTCCTCTTGGCAGGAACCTTCTTATTCAGTCCAGGCTTTGTGCTATGTGCTGAGCCATACTCCTTTTTGAGCACTACTTTCTTGGAAGTAGCCTCATCTTCTTCTGCTCTATAGTCTTCATCTTCAGAGTCTGAGGTTCTCTTCTTCCTTTTCCTGGTAGCAGCCTTAGGCAGGTTGCTAGGAGTTCTTCTGCTGCCTTCATCTGAAGTGCAGGAGGGACTAGTGCCCTGACTCATGTCAATCTGCTCTTTTGACCTGTTCTGGCTGTCACTCTGGTCTGACATGCTGCAAACACTGACTGCTGACCCTGTGAAGAGTTATAGATGAGATAGAGTGGATGAGCATCACAAAATGCAGAGATTTTTGCAAAAGAATGATTCAAAAATTCAGTTTTAGTTTTCCACTGAAAGCATTTTGGATCAACCGATTTTCAAACTCGGTGATACCGAAGCAGTTTTGGAACCTAAACTGATGAACTCGGTTGGACCGAGTCACAGTTCGGTGGCACCGAGACTGCTAGGGTTTCACAAAGTCCTAAAATCGGTCTCACCGATTAGCAATTCTCGGTCAGACCGAGAGTTACTAGTGCAATGGCATAAGCCAAATCGGTGGGACCGAGTTTTTCAACTCGGTGGGTCCGAGATGATTTCGGCAGAAACCTAACACTAAAATTTTGAATCTCATCTAATCTACGGATTGCATTGACTGGATAGGAGTGTTTCAAACGTGGCAAGAATCAATAAGAACACAATGTGCTAGGAATCAAAACGAGGATAGCACAGTGATCGAGTCCATACCGTAGCTCGGCGATGAACTCACTACGGCGGCAACGGCGGGTTGACGGCGGCGGAGACCAGCAACAGGAGGCGGCTGGCGACGAGGAGACGATCCAGAGACCTTGGAGGCAGAGCGAGCTATTGCGCGGGTGAAGGGGTTCGGAGAAATTTCCAAATTTTTGCCTGTGACTATATATAGCCCGACCCTGTCGGTGTGACCGAGTGGAACAACTCAGTGGCACCGAGATGCATAACTGTGTACAGTTACAGCAACTCAGTGTGACCGAAAAGTTCAAATCGGTTGCACCGGGATTGAAAACTTAGATCGACTTAATGATCTCGGTAGGACCGAAATGGAGGAATCGGTCAGACCGAGAATCACAAAGAAGTTTTGGAAGTTTAAGTCTATGACGAATCGGGGACTCCGAGTCCTCCTCACACAGAGTGGTTCGAATCTGACTTGATCAAATTTTGTGATGTAGCATGAATAGAGTTTGAGAAGAGAAAAGCATTATAGCTAGAGAAGGTTCTTAGGCATTCTTGTCCATCCACTTGGCAAAAGGAAAAGAAACTCAAACAATCAAAGCAACAAGTGGATGTCCTCGAATGAGTAAAATATGCACCAACATGCTCATACAATAAGATGGCAAATGAAATATGTAGCAAAGCATGCACAACCAATTCTAGCATCTATCAAACAATTGGCGATGACTAGGTCATCTATATATTAGTATATTGACTTAGGAGTCAAATGATAAACATTTGATCATAGGTCATACTCATTGTTTAAGATCAAGTGGGGTTACCATTTTTACATAATGCATTGATGTGTTCACACCATTAGAGTTGCTTTGACTCAATTCTTAGAGTTAAGCTCCCCCTAGATGTGAGATCCCCCCTTAGAGGGATGAACTAACCTTGGTTTTTGTCGATGATGACTTCATGTAGGTGTTGAAGATGTGGATGCTCAATGTTGATGTAGATCATTTGGAGCAATCCTTTGGAGTGAGTTGCACTTTCAACTTGCCTACATGGGCTAGTCCCACAAGGAACAAACAAGAATATCCATAGACATAGAGTGATGCACACACACACAAGATGATGTCCATGAAATCATTAGGTTACCTTGTACCTTGCCTTACCAACATGAGGGTTTGTGACTCCTTGAACTAGTGCAAGATGTGGAAGTTGATTGCACTTGTTCTTGCCATAAAGATATGAGTGAAGAATGTTGGCGGAGTCACCCTCAAGAACTCTCTCGTTCTTCATCTTCGGGATCCACATCATCTTGATGGGAATCCTTGGAGTTGTAGTTGTACTTGATGAAGTTGAACTTGACGTAGTCCTGGGAAGCCACTTGAACGAGGCCTTAGGTGCTTCTTCAAATGCATCAATCTCTTCTTGAAGCTTGTCCTTGCCTTTGTTCTTGTGGTCTTGTGGTGGAAGATCATCTTGTGCTTGTGTTCCCTTCAAGGAAGTTGGATCATACTTCTCTTGTTGAGAAACAAACTTCGTCTTGGGGTATTGATCTTCTTCCCACTCAACTCCATTGGCATTGAACTTGCGTTCAAAACCAACACCTTGATTCTTCCGGTGTCTTCCTTGCTTGCGTACAATTTCCTCGAATTGCTTACTCCCGGCAAGGCTCTTGTAAACACCTTTCTCTATAATTCCCTTCAATAAGATATTTTCTTGCTCAAGTGTAACTTGGCTAAGAGAATCATTAGTGGAATCAAGAGAACTACTAGAAGCAACAATATTGGATTTGACATTAGTATTGTTACTACTAGAGGAAGTATCTTTCTTGTACTTGTTACTAGCCTTGACTTGAGGCATGTAAGTAGATAAGAGTAAATGCTTGGCAATGTAAGAAGAAATTTTCTTACAGAGATCATCATTGATTGCTTTTAAGAACTCATGCTCTTGCTCAAGATTGAGCTTTTCAAAGTGTAACTTCTCATGAGCCCTTAAAAGTTCTCGATGATCTTCGAAGATAGTTTCATGAGCCAACTTAAGAGTGTTTAGTTCTTTAGTTAGAAGCTCAATCTTCTCCTTATCATTGTCATTTGTTTTATCTTGATTGGCATGATTAATTGACGTTTCATCATAGTATTCATCACTAGAGTTGTCAACAAGTAAATCATCATCCACAAGCAAGTCATCTTCATCACTATTGAAATCAACATACTCAGGATGAGTTACCTTTGGACCTTTGGCCATGAAGCATATTCCAATTCCTTTATTTGGTGAATCAAATATGTCGTAGGAGTTGGTTGACACAAGTGCTAGACCGGCAACACCTTCATCTTGAGTATATTCGGAGTCGGAGTGATAGCTTCTCTCGGAGTGATTGTCGGAGTCGGAGCCGGATACCCATTCACCAACATGAGCTTGATGTCTTCGTTTTGTGTAGCTCCTTGATGACTTGTCCTTCCTTTCCGAATCCTTGCTTCTCTGTGAGGGTCTTCGTTCATAACGATCATCTCTACTCCTTCTCTCTCTTGGTGGTGATTCTTCTCTTTTGCTTCTTCTTTTTGGATAATCTTCTCTTCTTTTGTAGGGTGTCGTACACTCATTGGAATAGTGTCCGGGTCTCCCACAATTGTAGCAATTTCGCTCTCGACTAGAAGATCTTTTGTCATTGTAAGACCTTGACTTGGAGCTTCTTTCTTTGCTTCTACTCTTGTAGAATTTGTTGAAGTTCTTCACCATTAAGCTCAATTCTTCATTGAAGGTTTGTTTCTCACTTGATGATGTGGGGGCTTCACTTGAGGCTTTGTAAGCACCACTTGACTTGTTGTGAAGTTCCTCCTTATCCTTAAGTGACATCTCATGAGAAACAATTCTTCCAATGACTTCCGTCGGCTTGAGATCTTTGTAGTTTGGCATCATTTGGATCAATGTGCACACGGTATCATACTTTCCATCCAATGCTCTTAGGATCTTCTTGATGATGAATCTGTCGGTCATCTCTTCACTCCCTAAGCCGGCAATCTCATTTGTGATAAGTGCAAGCCTAGAGTACATTTCAGTGACACCTTCACCATCCTTCATTTTGAACTTGTCAAGCTACCTTTGGAGCACATCCAACTTGGATTCCTTGCCGGATTCGGTACCTTCATGCATATCAATCAAAGAATCCCAAATTTCCTTTTCATTCTCAAGACGGATGATTTTGTTGAATTCTTCGAGGCACAATCCGTTGAAGATGATATCACAAGCTTGAGCATTGTATTGCAGCATCTTCAATTCTTCCGCATTAGCTTCACGGTTCGGCTCTCTCCCATCAAAGAATTCACCTTGCAAGCCAATACAAATAATTTCCCAATCGGCGGGGTTATGTCCGAGAATATGCATTTTCATTTTCTGCTTCCAACTAGCAAAATTAGTACCATCAAAGTAAGGACCTCTACGGTGATAATTTCCCTCGCTAGACTACATACTCTCCTAGGTTGTGAAACCAAGTCTATGACCACCAAAAGCTATGGAAATCAAAGCAAATGGAGACCAAAGCTTTGATACCACTTGTATGACCTTGAAGTATGTCTAGAGGGGGGGTGATTAGACTACTTGACCAATTAAAAACTTAACCTTTTCCCAATTTTAGAGTTTGGCAGATTTTAGCTATCTTAGGACAAGTCAAGCAATCATCACACAATTCAAGCAAGCATGCAAAGAGTATATGAGCAGCGGAAATTAAAGCATGCAACTTGCAAGAAAGTAAAGGGAAGGGTTTGGAGGATTCAAACGCAATTGGAGACACGGATGTTTTTGGCGTGGTTCCGATAGGTGGTGCTATCGTACATCCATGTTGATGGAGACTTCAACCCACGAAGGGTAACGGCTGCGCGAGTCCACGGAGGGCTCCACCCACGAAGTTTCCACGAAGAAGCAACCTTGTCTATCCCACCATTGCCGTCGCCCACGAAGGACTTGCCTCACTAGCGGTAGATCTTCATGAAGTAGGTGATCTCCTTGCCCTTACAGACTCCTTGGTTCAACTCCACAATCTTGTCAGAGGCTCCCAAGTGACACGTAGTCAATCTAGGAGACACCACTCTCCAAGAAGTAACAAATGGTGCGTTGATGATGAACTCCTTGCTTTTGTGCTTCAAATGATAGTCTCCCCAACACTCAACTCTCTCTCATAGGTTTTGGATCTGGTGGAAAGAAGATTTGAGTGGAAAGCAACTTGGGGAAGGCTAGAGATCAAGATTCATATGGTACGAATGGAATATCTTGGCCTCAACACATGAGTAGGTGGTTCTCTCTCAGAAATGGTAAGTTGGAAGTGCAGGTTTAGTCTGATGGCTCTCTCCACGAATGAAGAGGAGGTGGAGGGGTATATATAGCCTCCACACAAAATCTAACCGTTACACACAGTTTTCCAAACTCGGTGGGACCGATTCAACAGACTCGGTCGGACCGATTTAGTAAACCTAGTGACCGTTAGTGATATTCAGTGGGACTGATATGCAACTCGGTGAGACCGATTCGGTTAGGGTTAGGGCATAACGTAATCTCGGTAAGACCGATTACACAAACCCGGTGAGACCGATTTTGGTAATATGCTTTCCATAGAGTTGGTCAGGTAAACTCGATGGGACCGATTTGCTCTTTTTGGTGAGACCGAAATGTTACAAAAGGGAAACAGAGAGTTTACATTGCAATCTCGGTGGGACCGATCGCTCACTTTGGTTAGACCGAAACGTTACGAAGGGAAACAGAGAGATTACAATCCCATCTCGGTGAGACCGAGATCCCTATCGATAAGACCGATTTGCTTAGGGTTTGTGGCAGTGGCTATGACATTAGAACTCGGTGGCGCCGGATAGGAAGAATCGGTGTGACCGATTTTGGCTTTGGGTTTAGGTCATTTGTGGATGTGAGAAAGTAGCTGAGGTTTTTGGAGCATATCACTAAGCACATGAAGCAAGAGGCTCATTAAGCAACACCTCATCCCTCCTTGATAGTATTGGCTTTTCGTATAGACTCAATGTGATCTTGGATCACTAAAATATAAAATGAAGAGTCTTGAGCTTTTGAGCTTGAGCCAATCCTTTGTCATTAGCATTTTGAGGGATCCAGTTTCATCATCCATGCCATGCCATTCATTGAGCTTTCCTGAAATAATAGTCTTGGAATAGCATTAGCTCAATGAGCTATATGTTGTTATGAATTACCAAAACTACCTAGGGATAGTTGCACTTTCAGAAGGCCACGTGGGATATGTGTGCCAGTGTTGCACTCGTTGAACAGGTCCAACTGTGTCGAGAAACTTATGGTACATGCTGTTTTCTGTTATATATGTTGTTCATAAACTATTGCTTATACACAATTTTACAATTGTGATCTTCTTGAAACAGAAACTGCCCAGTTCTATTGTTCCTATACAGATGCCTGACCATGGTCGGGTCAGACTTGCGCTTGGTCACAACATGATGTTTATGTCGACCTACTCAATTCCCCTTAGAGGTGAAAAGATACTTATTCATGGGTGGTCTCAAATAATGAAGGCCCATCCATCTTGGAGAATAGGACAGAAGATTATTTTCATGCTTTTCCATGGCTCTAAGTGAATATCTTGTTTATTGACCACATTGCGAGATGAAGCCGCTTTCAGAAGGTTGCGGATGCGCGGGGTGGCGCCTGGGCCTTGTCCTGGGGCGAGGCGGCCTTACCCTTGGTTAACTGTAGGCAAAGTAGCACTGCTCGAGGCGTGCTTTGTACGGTTGAACCTGTATAAGTACTCATACTGCTTTCAGCTTTGCTTGCTAAGTGCCCCTGCTGGTTTCAGTTAAGGTTGTTAAGTACTCCTGCTGCTTTTCTAGTCTTCCTCCAGCCACCAAAACCAAACCAACGCCAGCAGGGCTGCCTGCTTCCGCCTCCCATGGCTGGTTGCGCCTCAGTGCACGCATCGCCGCCCCACCGTCTCCTAAATCGTTAACGCCGACGTCCTCCGCGCACTTTGGTGCACTCGCCGTGGCGCCGCCCTCTCGCCTTGTCAACATGGGCAACAAACAACAGGAATTGGCAGAAGTACATGGAGAGGATGACAGTAGGGGCCCACCACGTCAGCGTATGGAAAAATAAAATGCTTCCTCCTAGTGTGTTCCTGATATCTGGGACCCACGACATTGTGAGCGTATATAGTCAATAGAAAAGAGAACAACACAAGATCAGCTGACACCTGGGACGTAGCTTCTCGAGCAGTATTTTTTTTGTTATTGTTGAGATGGAGCAGGGTTTGAACTGGGCTGTGGCCCGTCTAGCCCGGACTTATATTTTATGTACACCATGTGACTAGCCCAGCTATTTTTTCTTTGTGAAAATGAGCCCAGTTTATTTTTTCTGAAGAATACCCAATCTAGGCCTACTTATTTTTCTACACCCTGATGGGCTGCAACTCATTCAAGACGCCTGCAAATCTTGAAAGTAATATGAAATGGGTTGTAATATAAAAACAGATGACAAATTGGCAATTACTTTATAATTTCTGAATTTTTTCACATTTTCAGATTCCTATTTCACTGGGCATTAACCTAATTTAAATATATCTTCAAAGTACTTTAAATCTGGATCGACATGTCGGTATTGAAAAT
Source organism: Triticum dicoccoides (assembly GCF_002162155.2). Lineage (NCBI taxonomy): Eukaryota > Viridiplantae > Streptophyta > Magnoliopsida > Poales > Poaceae > Triticum > Triticum dicoccoides. The sequence continues at coordinate 642,125,701 of NC_041391.1, read as the reverse complement.
AGTTTGGAACCCACAGAAATATGCGAAATTGGCCCTGGCCAACCAAAAAAAATGACTGCAACAAATTGCATAAGAAGTTGCCATGAGCTATATATAAATTATAAAAAAAGAGGGAGTGGTCGGACTTGTGGGCCTATTTAGTTGACGCGTATGCAAGATTTTTTTAGTTATTATATACGTCAACAAATGATTCTAGCAGACGTAACCATTGGATGTCAGTCCAACGGCTGTCGTGTTTCTTCAATCTCTGATCTTCTTGCTCTAGCCGCCAAAGCAGCACCGGCGGGACCGCCTGCTCCGGCCTCCCGTGGCCGGCTGTGCTGTTGCGCAGGCCTTAGCGTCCCCTACTACTCCCACCGCTGGCCAGGGCATCTCTCTACTCACCCACACCCCCTGTTATTCTGCGGCGACGGCAGCCTCACACCGCAGCCGAACCGGTGAACCCTCGTACTCCTCTCCGCGCGGGCTCCCACTGCCGCGTCTTCCCTGGCTCCGTGTCGTCCCCTTCCTAGGCCTCGCCGTCGTCCACCGCCGTGGTGCTCTCAGCGCGGCGTGGTCAATGTGGTCAACGACCGGCTTCCATCGGAAGAGTACTATACGTGGAGAGTCTGACAGCTGGGTCTATGGCAGCCGCAAGGAAGTGCCTCCTTATTACGTGGAAAATAATTAGTCCTCCACCTGACAGCAGGGACCCACCAGACGGGCCACTAGTATTTCGTGAAAAAACACTTCCCCCTGACTGCTCGGACCCACCGGACGGGCCACCGTATTTCGCGAAAAAATGTTCCCCCCGCTGTCAGCTCGGACCCACCGGAAGTGCCTCCTTATTACGCACAAAAAAATGAATACCCCCTGCTAGATGGGACCCACCTTGGTGGGAGGCTGACTTGTGGGCCTACTAAGTTGACTGGGACGGAGGCCTTTGTCAACTTTAGTCAATATATGTACGATTCTAGCTCCAGTGACCGTACGATGTCCATCCAACGGCTGTAGTGCTTCTTCAACCTCTGGTCTTCTTGCTCCAACCGCCCAAAGCAGCGCCGGTCGTGTCGCATGCTCCTGCCGCCCGTGGCCGGCTGTGATGCCACGGAGGCCTCACCGCCCCTTACTACTCCCACTTCTGGGCAGGCCATCCCTCTACTCACCCACACCCCCTGTTATTCTACGGTAACGGCTGCCTCACACCGCAGCCGAACAAGTGAACCCTCATACTCCTCTACACGTGGGCATCCATTGCCGCGTCTTCCCCGGCTCCGTGTCGTCCCCTTCCTAGGCCTCAGCGTCATTCCACCGCCCTGGTGCTCTTGGTGCGGCGTGGTCAACATGGTCAAGGAACGTCTTCCATCAGACGTGGATTGTACATGGAGAGGCTAATAGCTGGGTCCACGACTGCAGCAAGGAAGTGCCTCCTTATTACGCGCAACATAATTATTCCTCCACCTGACAGCGGGGGCCCACCGGACGGGCCACCGTATTTTGCAAAAAAAACATTTCCCCCTGACTGCTGGGACCCACCAGCTCCATCTTCGCACGCAAGGAAGTGCGTCCGGGCAAAAAAAGATTCACCCCCTGACTGCCGGGACCCACCAGCTACATCTTCGTAGGCAAGGAAGTGCCTGACAGTCAGGACCCACCTGGTTGAAGCGTATGTAGCATTGTCATTCTGGTCGTGAATGTGTATGTACATACTGGTCGATGTAGAGGCGCGCACGTGTCGTAGTAGAGGCGCACACATAGCATGTACACGTACGTACAACGGCCAGGATGCAAGAAAAAAAATATGGCCACGTACGTACATACGGGCAGGGTCTCGAACGCCTACTCATGCATACGTACGTCAGGGTTCGTGTACATGGCTGGGTTGGAACGGAGAAACCGCGTCGTTGTCGTGTTCATGGGGAGGCAACGGAATGCGTCGTGTTCATGGGGAGGCAACAGAATTTGTCGTGTTCATCGGGAGGCAACAGAACGTGTGGGAGCCAACCGGCTTGGACGGAATAGGCGATGGAAAGGAGGCATGGCGTAGCGCAGAACGGAGGAAACGGCCTTGTGTTCGACCGGCCACGTTCGAAACAGGATCCTGTTCATCGGGAGGGGTCTGGCATACCGCAAAACGGAGGAAACGGACCTCCTACGGTCGAAACGGGGGTCCTCTTGATCTGGAGGGGTGTGGCGTACCACAAAACGGATGAAATGGACTTGTGTTGGAGCACTATGGTTGAAATGGCGGTCCTGTTCATCGGGAGGGGTGTGGCATACCGCAAAACCAGACTCCACGAGATACTATTCATCTCCACCGTCGACCTACTCCGGCCTCCACGGGCTACCGTCGACCTCCTCCAGCCTCCACGGGCTCCTGTTCATCCAGCCTCCACTGCGCGCTACTCCACCGGCTACTGTTCAACCACCCCTCCACCATCTGCTGTTCATCCAGCCCTCCACGGGGTCCTGTTCATCCAGCCCCAACCGGCTCGATCAAGGCAACACCACAGGGTCATGTTCATCCAC
>NC_041391.1:642064298-642123007 GCF_002162155.2 Triticum dicoccoides | reverse complement strand
CCCGCAACGCTCACTATCCAAACCCCCCTGCAACGATCACTGTTCATCCAGAGGCAGCATCGATCGGCTTTAGTTGGCAGCAGTAGCGAAGGAATCGCTCGATCGGGTTCAGTTAACAGCCATCGATCGATCGCATGGGTTCAGTAACGCGTAGCCTGTAGTGCAATCGCTCGGGTTCAGTTAGAGCCCAACGCCTCGCTCGGGTTCAGTTAGAGCCAATGCCTCGCACACATGCGTGTACGTGTATGAGAGAAACGCGCATCGCTCAGCCCCTGACCTCCCACCGTAACCGGGAACTCCTCGAAATTTTCCTCGCCCTCGCTTCTACCACGGTTTTTTCTGTCATGGACGGCCCAAAGAATGTCATGCAGCTGCGTCTCCGGCCCGCCCGGGACGAAAAGCCCATTTTCTGTCATGATTTTTTGTCATATAAGTAGGAGCCCACCACATCTATGATGATACCGGGTTTTGTCACAATTATCATCATAGAAGTGTCATAAGTATGACAAAAAAGTTTCGTTCGGCCCAAAATGTCACGGATGTTTCTTTTTTTTAGTGCTAGCAATGATGAAAGGGTAAGGGTGTGTATAATCCATGGACTCACATTAGTCATAAAGAACTCATATAATTATTGCAAAAGTTAATTAGCCCTCGAAGCAAAGTACTACTACGCATGCTCCTAGGGGAAGGGTTGGTAGGAGTTAACCATCGTGTGATCCCGACCTCCACTCATAAGGAAGGCAATCAAAAAGCACCCCATGCTACAAATTTGTCACACAACTTTTACCATACGTGCATGCTACGGGACTTGCCAACTTTAACTCAAGTATTTCTCGATTTCATGATTACCCAACTAGCATGACTCCAACATCACCACCTTTATATCTCAAAACAATTATCAATTATCAATTTTCTCATAGTATTCAATGCACTCTATATGATAGTTTTTATTATACCCAACTTGGATGCCCATCATATTGGGACCAATTTTATAACCATAGCAAATACCATGTTGTTCTAAAAGACTCTCAAAATAATATAAGTGAAGCATGAGAGATCAATATTTTCTACAAAATAAAACCACCGACGTGCTCTAAAAAGATATAAGTGAAGCACTAGAGCAACATTATCTAGCTCAAAAGATATAAGTGAAGTTCATAGAGTATTCCAATAAATTCCAATTCATGTGTGTCTCTCCCAAAAGGTGTGTATAGCAAGGACGATTGTGGTAAATTAAAAAGAAAAGACTCATATCATACAAGACGCTCCAAGCAAAATACATATCATGTGGTGAATAAAAATATAGCTCCAAGTAAAGTTACCGATAGACGAAGACGAAAGAGGGGATGCCTTTCGGGGCAGCGCCAAGCTTAGGATTTTGGTTGTCCTTAAATTTTACCTTGGGGTGCCTTGGGCATCCCCAAGCTCAGGCTCTTGCCACTCCTTATTCCATAGTCCATCAAATCTTTACCCAAAACTTGATAACTTCACAACACGAAACTCAACAGAAAATCTCATAAGCTCCGTTAGTGCAAGAAAGCAAACCACCAATTAAATTTACTATAATGAACTCATTATTTATATATATTGGTGTTAAACCTACTGTATTCCAACTTCTCTATGGTTCATACCCCCCGATACTAGCCATAGATTCATCAAAATAAGCAAACAACACACGAAAAACAGAATCTGTCAAAAACAGAACAGTCTGTAGTAATCTGTAACTTTCTAATACTTCTGTAACTCTAAAAATCCTACCAAAGTAGGAAGTCCTAGTAAATTTGTGTATTAATCTACCATAAAAAGAATCAACTAAAAATCACGTTTATGTGATTTATTAAAATTATTCTCGTGCGTGCAAAATTTTCTGTTTTTCAGCAAGATCAAATTAACTATCACCCAAGATGATCCTATAGATTCTACTTGGCTATATGAATTATTTATTACTAAACAGGAACAAAAAGTAAATAACAAAAATAAAATTGGGTTGCCTCCCAACAAGCGCTATCGTTTAACACCCCTAGCTAGGCATAAAAGCGAGAATAGATCTAAGTTTTGCCATCTTTGGTATTCAATTCATAAGTGGCTCTCATAATAGATTCATAAGGTAATTTGATTTTATTTCTAGGAAAGTGTTCCATGCCTTTCCTTAATGGAAATTGGAATCTAATATTTTCTTCTTTCATATCAATAACTGCACCAATCGTTCTAAGGAAAGGTCTACCAAGAATAATAGGACATGAAAGATTGCAATCTATATCAAGAACGATAAAATCTACGGGCACATAATTCCTATTTGCAACAATAAGAACATCATTAATCCTTCCCATAGGTTTCTTAATGGTGGAATCCGCAAGGTGCAATTTAAAGAGAAATCATCAAATTCACGAAAAGCTAACACATCACATAGAGTTTTTGGAATCGTGGAAACACTAGCACCCAAATCACACAAAGCATAGCAATCATGATCTTTAATCTTAATTTTAATAGTAGGTTCCCACTCATCATAAAGTTTTCTAGGGATAGAAACGTCTAATTCAAGTTTTTCCTCATAAGATTGCATTAAAGCGTCAACGATATGTTTAGTAAAAGCTTTATTTTTACTATAAGAATGAGGAGAATTTAACATGGATTGCAACAAGGAAATACAATCTATTAAAGAACGGTTATTATAATTAAATTCCTTGAGATCCAAAATAGTGGGTTCATTTCTATGTAAAGTTTTGACCTCTCCAATCCCACTTTTACCATATTTTGCATCAAGATCTAAAAACTCCGAATCATTGGGACGCCTTTTAACTAAAGTTGACTCATCTCCAGTCCCATTATTATCAAGATTCATATTGCAAAACAAAGATTTAATAGGGGACACATCAATCACTTTTATATCTTCATCATTATTATCATGAAAACAAGAAGAACACGCTCTTAAAAAGCAATCTTTCTTAGCACGCATCCTAGTGGTTCTTTCTTTGCACTCATCAATGTAAATTCTCATGGTTTTGAGAGACTCATTGATATCATTCTTAGTTGGAATAGATCTAAGTTTCAAATAATCAACATCAAGAGAAGTTCTATCCATGTTCCTAGCCAACTCATCAATCTTAGGCAATTTTTCTTCAAGCAAAGCATTGAAATTCTTTTGAGAGATCATAAATTCTTTAACACTAATCTGAAAATCTGATGGCATCTTATTAAAATTTCCATAAGAGTTGTTTTAGTAATTACCATAATTATTAGAGGAATTACTGGGAAACGTCCTAGGATTAAAGTTTCCTCTATACGCGTTGTTACCAAAATTATTCCTACCAGCAAAGTTCACATCCATAGATTCATTATTATTCTCAATCAAAGTAGATAAAGGCATATCATTGGGATCAAAATAGGAGCACTCTTATTAGCAAAAAATTTCATAAGTTCATCCATGTTTCCACTCAAAACATTAATCTCTTCTACCGCATGAACCTTTTTACTACTAGATTTTTTGGTGTGCCATTGAGAATAATTAACCATAATATTATCTAGGACTTTAGTAGCTTCTCCTAAGGTTATTTCCATAAAAGTGCCTCCCGCGTCCGAATCTAAAAGATTTCTAGAAGAAAATTCAGTCCGGCATAAAAATTTTGTATGATCATCCATAAATTTAATCCATGTGTAGGGCAATTGCGAATCATTAATTTCATCCTCTCCCAAGATTGTGCAACATGTTCATGATCAAGTTGCTTAAAATTCATAATATAGTTTCGAAGAGAGATGATCTTAGCGGGAGGAAAATACTTAGAGATAAAAGCATCTTTGCACTTATTCCATGAATTAATACTATTTTTAGGCAAAGACGAAAACCAAGTTTTAGCACGATCTCTAAGTGAAAACGGAAATAACTTCAATTTGAGAATATCATTATCCATGTCTTTCTTCTTTTGCATATCACAGAAATCAACAAAGTTGTTTAGATGAGTAGCGGCATCTTCACTAGGAAGGCCAGAGAATTGATCTTTCATAACAAGATTCAACAAAGCAGCATTAATTTCACAAGATTTCGCATCGGTAAGAGGAGCAATCGAAGTGCTAAGGAAATCATTATTGTTGGTATTGGAAAACTCACACAATTTAGTATTATGTTGAGCCATCGTGACAAACAATCCAATACACAAGCACAAGAGGCAAGAGAAAGATAGGCGAACGGGAAAGAGAGGGCGAATAAAACGGCAAGGGTGAAGTGGGAGAGAGGAAAACGAGAGGCAAATGGCAAATAATGTATTGCGAGGGACAAGAGTTTGTGATGGGTACTTGGTATGTCTTGACTTCTGCGAAGACCTCCCCGACAACGCGCCAGAAATCCTTCTTTCTACCTCTTGAGAACTGCATTGGTTTTCCATTGAAGACGAAAGGGTGATGCAGCAAAGTAGCATAAGTATTTCCCTCAGTTTTTGAGAACCAAGGTATCAATCTAGTAGGAGGCTACACGCAAGTCCCTCGTACCTACACAAACAAATAAGAACCTCGCAACTAACTTGATAAAGGGGTTGTCAATCCCTTCACGGCCACTTGCAAAAGTGAGATCTAATAGAGATAATAAGATAAGATAAATATTTTTGGTATTTTTATGATATAGAGTGGAAAGTAAAGGTTGCAAAATAAAGTAGATCGGAAACTTATATGATGGAAAATAGACCCGGGGGCCATAGGTTTCACTAGTGACTTCTCCCAAGATAGCATAAGTATTACGGTGAGTGAACAAATTACTGTCGATCAATTGATAGAAAAGTGCATAGTTATGAGAATATGTAGGCATGATCATGTATATAGGCATCACGTCCGCGACAAGTAGATCGAAACGATTCTGCATCTACTACTATTACTCCACACATCGATCGCTATCCAGCATGCATCTTGAGCATTAAGTTCGTAATAGCATAGTAACACATTAGGCAAGATGACATGATATATAGGGATAAACTAAATCAATATGATATAAACCCCATCTTTTTATCCTCGATGGCGACAATACAATACGTGCCTTGCTGCCCCTGCTGTCACTGGGAAAGGACACCGCAAGATTGAACCCAAAGCTAAGCACTTCTCCCATTGCAAGAAAGCTCAATCTAGTAGACAAACCAAACTGATAATTCGAAGAGACGTGCAAAGATAACTAATCATACATAAAAGAATTCAGAGGAGATTCAAATATTTCTCATGGATAAACTTGATCATAAACCCACAATTCATCAGATCTCAAAAAACACACTGCAAAAGAGTTACATCAAATAGATCTCCAAGAAGATCGAGGAGAACATTGTATTGAGATTCAAAGAGAGAGAAGAAGCCATCTAGCTAATAACTATGTACCCGAAGGTCTGTGGTAAACTACTCACACTTCATCGGAGAGGCTTTGGCGTTGATGTAGAAGCCCTCCGCGATCGATTCCCCCTCCAGGTACAAAAGGTTGCGGCGGTGGAAATAGGGTTTCGTGGTGCTCCTGGATGTTTTCAGGGTATGCAAGTATATATAGGCGAAGGAAGTCGGTCAGGGGAGCCACAAGGGGCCCACGACGGTGGGGACGCGCCCACCCCCCTGGGGCGTTCCCTCCTGCCTCGTGGCTTCCTCGTTTGCTTCTTGACGTCCACTCCAAGTTTCCAGGATTGTGTTTGTTCAAAAAATATCACTCCCGAAGGTTTCATTCCGTTTGGACTCCGTTTGATATTCCTTTTCTGCAAAACACTGAAATAGGCAAAAAGAACAGCAATTTGGGCTGGGCCTCCGGTTAATAGGTTAGTCCCAAAAATGGTATATAAGTGTATAGTAAAACCCATAAACATCCAAAACAGGTAATATAATAGCATGGAACAATAAAAAATTATAGATACGTTGGAGACGTATCACTGTTGTAACTTCGGCTTGGGCGAGGGGTCGAATGAATCCTAACTCGATTGTAAGAATATGCCTCCTACTGCACCAAAGTTGTCTGAAGAAGTTCTCTGACTCTTCATGTTTCAACCGCCGTTGGAGAGTTGCCATCCATCGGGAGAGCCGCCAATCGTGTCGCTGCAGCAATCATGTTCTCCAACGGATTAGAATAATGACCCGGTGGTGTTGGTACATGCTGATGCGGAGCAGTATTCAAATGAGGTGGTTCTGTCACGCGTGGTTGAACCGGCGTCCCAACTCTGGGTGCCGCAACCCGGTTTATCTCCGGCGGGTTACTGGGCCCCGCACCACGCGTGCAGAATAGGTTTCTAGCCTCGTAAACTGGAGGTAGGCGGGACTGGTGCCTCCTCCTCATGATCTCATTTGACGCATTCTAATCCATCGTAAGCTAGAAAGCCTCCGACTGAATCTGTTGGGCCTGAGCATCCAAAGCAGCCCATTCCGCGGCTAGTCTGATGTCCTCCGCCACCAGGTCTTCCTTGGCCAGTGCTACCTCATCACGTAACTTTGCCACCTTCGCGTCATGCTGAGCTTGATTTGCCGGGTTGACCGCGGCCGTTAACAGAGCCGTCAATTTATCCATTAACGCCATTAAAAACAGAGCCGGCAGGCGTGCAGGGCCTCCTACCCCGGCTGTCGTCATCGTCGCTAACTCGGAAGTCATTGCCGCTGCGGTTGAAGAGTTTTTGTAGGACCTTGAAGTATGTCTAGAGGGTGGTGATTAGACTACTTGACCAATTAAAAACCTAACCTTTTCCCAATTTTAGACTTCGGCAGATTTTAGCTATCTTTGCACAAGTCAAGAAATCTTCACACAATTCAAGCAAGCATGCAAAGAGCATATGAGCGGCGGAAATTAGAGCATGCAACTTGCAAGAATGTAAAAGGAAGGATTTGGAGGATTCAAACGCAATTGGAGAAACGGATGTTTTTATCGTGGTTCCGATAGGTTGTGCTATCGTACATCCACGTTGATGGAGACTTCAACCCATAAAGGGTAACGGTTGCACGTGTCCACGGAGGGCTCCACCCACAAAGGGTCCACGAAGAAGCAACCTTGTCTATCCCACCATGGCCGTCGCCCACGAAGGACTTGCCTCACTAGCGGTAGATCTTCACGAAGTAGGCGATCTCCTTGCCCTTACAAACTCCTTGTTTCAACTCCACAATCTTGTCGGAGGCTCCCAAGTGACACCTAGACAATCTAGGAGACACCACTCTCCAAGAAGTAACAAATGGTGCATTGACGATGAACTCCTTGCTCTGCTTCAAATGATAGTCTCCCCAACACTCAACTCTCTCTCACAGGATTTGGATTTGGTGGAAAGAAGATTTGAGTGGAAAGCAACTTGGGAAGGCTAGAGATCAAGATTCATATGGAAGGAATGGAATATCTTGGCCTCAACACATGAGTAGGTGGTTCTCTCTCAAAATTGGTAAGTTGGAAGTGTAGGTTTGTTCTGATGGCTCTCTCCACGAATGAAGAGGAGGTGGAGGGGTATATATAGCCTCCACACAAAATCTAGCCATTACACACAATTTACCAAACTCAGTGGGACCGAATCAGCAAACTCGGTCGGACCAATTCAGTAAACCTAGTGACCGTTAGTGATTTTGGTGGGACCGACATGCAACTCGGGAGGACCGATATGGTTAGGGATAGGGCATAACGTAATCTCGGTGAGACCAATTACACAAACTCGGTGAGACCGATTTTGGTAATTAGCTAACCAGAGAGTTGGTCAGGTAAACTCGGTGGGACCGAGTCGCTCTTTTCGGTGAGACCGAAATGTTACGAAAGGGAAACATAGAGTATACATTGCAATCTCGGTGGGACCGATCACTCACTTCGTTTAGACCGAAACGTTACTAAGGGAAATAGAGAGATTACATTGCAATCTCGATGGGACCGATCGCTCACTTCGGTTAGACCGAAACATTACGAAGGGAAACAGAGAGATTACAATCCTATCTCGGTGAGACTGAGATCCCTATCGGTGAGACCGATTTGCCTAGGGTTTGTGGCAGTGGCTATGACAATTGAACTCAGTGGGGCTGGATAGAAAGAATCGGTGGGACCAATTTTGACTTTAGGTTTAGGTCATATGTGGATTGGAGAAAGTAATTGAGGGTTTTTGGAGCATATCACTAAGCACTTGAAGCAAGAGGCTCATTAAGCAACACCTCATCCCTCCTTGATAGTATTGGCTTTTCCTATAGACGCAATGTGATCTTGGATCACTAAAATGTAAAATGTAGAGTCTTGAGCTTTTGAGCTTGAGCCAATCCTTTGTCCTTAATATTTTGAGGGATCCACTTTCATCATCCATGCCATGCCATTCACTGAGCTTTCCTGAAATATTTGTCTTGGAATAGCATTAGCTCAATGAGCTATATGTTGTTATGAATTACGAAAACCACCTAGGGATAGTTGCACTTTCAATCTCCCCCTTTTTGGTAATTGATGACAACATATAGATCAAAGCTTCGACAAATGATAATATGATTAAAAAACATCATTGCTTTGGGAAGTATGTGATAAGCAAGAGCTCCCCCTAAATTTGTGCATAGTTTAAAATTTGCTTTGGACTGCAAATGCACAAGGAATTAGGCTCATGGATTACTCTTCCATGTCACATACATCTTGGTGGAGCGCTCAAAATAATAAAGATTGAATACATGCACTCATCACCAAGCAAAGTGAATGATCATATAAGGATAAGTAAGATAATATCATCTAACAAGCATAAGTGTAGATTATGATCAAACACATGATCATCAATGTCTAACAGATAATAGCATAGTATCTCAAGCAATCAAAAGCAAACAAAGTTCAACCAAGAAGACAAGAGAGAACAAAAGCAAACTCTCTCTCTCTCGAAGCCTATGATCTATACATTTTTCTCCCCCTTTGGCAACAAGTTACCAAAAAGTTCCTCGAAAATGCATAGTACTATTTCGTCTCTCAGGCTTAATCTTCGGTTGGTGGTGTAGAGATGGCTCCTTGGACGAAGACTTTAGTTGATGTGGATGGAGCTAGAGGAGTTGGTGCTGGAGCTGGTCGCACTTGAGTTGTAGCTGGTGCAGATGAAGTGGCTCTGGTGTCTGTCACTGGCACTACAGCTGATCTCTGAGCTCGAGGCACTCTGGCAACTGCATCAGTAGTTCTCATGCCCTTCCTCTCCTGCATGTCTTCCTGTAGCTGCTCCACAACTGACTGAATCTCAGTTACTTTGACATCTAAATTATAGATTTTTTGTTCCATGATTCTTTCCAGGCTCTCCTGGTTTTGAGTTAGGGTGGACAACCCCTTCTCAATCCTCTGTGTTGATGCTATCAAGTAACCAAGCTGCTCCTGCTTGTTCTTCAAAAAGTACTCAGATGCCTCCTCTTGAGTTGGCATCTTGGCAGCCTTCTATCTCTTTGCTTTCTCCTTCTTCTCTTGAGCTTGTACTGATGATGATTCATTCTCATTCATCACAACTTGATTATCCTCAAAGTCTGGATAGAGAGCAAAATGTTCCTTATCCAACAGATATTTTCCTGTGCCCATCTTTGAGTTTATCAACTCCTGAATTTGTGGGGCATATCCACAACTCCTCTTTTGGTCTGCTGTTGTCCTCTTGATAGTCTCAACCATGAGGCTCATGACCTTGAATTTCTGTGGCACATCAAATATGTGTAGCAAGTTGATTGCATGCCCTCTGATCATGCTCTGGTCACCTGACTTGGGCAGAAGAGTGTGCCTTAGGATCCAGTTGATCGTTGGCAGCCCTGACAGAAGAAAATGGACTGACCCAAACGAGAAAGTCTCAAGAGCTTTGTTTGGGATCTCCTTGTACATATGTGACATAGTATTGTGTCCCATCTTCTTCTTGGCATAAACATCCAGGTCATCTTCACTCTCCTTTGGGGCGTTGATCAGATTGGCCCACTCCTCAATGGTTCATTGGTATCTCGTACCTTCAGACATCCAAACTATCCTGCCATCTGGATAGAAATGTGTTGTGGAGTAGAATTGCATAATGAGCTCATCATTCCAGTTGGTGAGCTTCTACCCAACAAAATCTGCAACTCCACATGCACTGAAGCTGTCATACACTCCAGGATAGTGTTCTTCATTCTCCTTTATGTAGGTCTAGTCGACCCACCTCATATCACACACTATAGGCTTCTTGTCCAACAAGATTGTCTCATAGAAGTCCTGATGTTCCTTTGTGTGGAACCTGTAATCAACAGCAGTCCTTCTCCTGGTGGCATATGGATCTGTCATTCTCCATAGCCTCAACCATGAGTCTCTCCTTATATTCATGTCCTCAGCCACAGGATGAGCATCATTGTGGTCTGGAATCTTGGGTTTGAGCTTCCTCAGGACTTGTCCTTCATCATCTTCCTCAGCAGCAACTTCAGGCACTGGGGCCTTGTTCTTCTCAGCAGCTGGTATACTCCTAGTATTCCTCTTCGGTGCATTCTTGGCCTTGGAGGCAGCCGTGGGTGCTTCTTTGGGCTTTGATGTTGCAGCCCCTGACCTTATAGCATCACCCATCAGCTTTTGTGCCTTGGGTGCTGGTGCAGCAACCTCTTCTTCCTCCTCCTCTTCCATCATGGAAGGTTGTCCAAAAACTCTGGCCATGGTCTTTCTGACCATTTCCTTCCTCTTCTTTCCTTCTGCAGCTGGCTCTATGGGATCAGGTTTTGCAGGTATTTGTGTTGATCCTCTGACCTTCAGCATGGGTGTCCTCTTAGCAGGGACCTTCCTATTAAGTCCAGGCTTTGTGGTCTCCGCTGAGCCATACTCCTTTTTGAGCACTACCTTCTTGGAAGTAGCCTCATCTTCAGCTGCCACATAGTCCTCATCCTTAGAGTCTGAGGTTCTCTTCCTTTTAGCTCTTGTGGCTGCTTTGGGCAAATTGCTAGGAGTGCTTCTGCTGCCATCATCTGAAGTGCTAGAGGGACTAGTGCCCTCACTCATGTGAATCTGCTCTTCTTCCCTGTTCTGACTGTCACTTTGGTCTGACATGCTGGAAACACTGACTGTTGACCCTGTGAACAGTTATAGATGAGATAGAATGGATGAGCATCACAAAATGCAGAGAATTTTGCAAAAGAATGATTCAAAAACTTAGTTTTAGTTTTCCACAGAAAGCATCTCGGATCAACCGATTTTTAAACTCGGTGATACCGAAGTAGCTTTTGGAACCTAAACATGTGATCTCGGTCAGACCGAGTCACAGTTCGGTGGCACCGAGACTGCTAGGGTTTCACAAAGTTCCAAAATCGGTCACAACGATTAGCAATTCTCGGTCGGACCAAGAGTTACTAGTGCAATGGCGTTAGCCGAATTGGTGGGACCGAGTTTTTCAACTTGGTGGGTCCGAGATGGTTTCGGCGGAAACCTAACCCTAAATTTTCAAATCGCATCTATTCTAAGGATTGTTTTGACTGGATGGAGGTGTTTCAATCGTGGCAAGAATCATAATGAACACAATGTGCTGAGAATTAGACGAGGATAGCACTGTGATCGAGTTCATACCCTAGTTTGGCGATGAACTCGCTACGGCGGCAACGACGGGGATGAATTCCGTTGACGGCAGCGGAGACCAGCGACTAGAGGCGGCTGGCGACGAAATCGACGATCCGGAGACCTAGGAGGCAGACCGAGCTATGCACGGGCGAAGAGGTTTGGAGAAAGTTTCCAAATTTTTGCCCGTGAGTATATATAGCCCGATACTATCGGTGTGACCGAGTGGAACAACTCGGTGGCACCGAGATGCATAACTGTTGACAGTTACAGCAACTTGGTGAGACAGAAAAGTTCAAATCGGTTGCACCGAGAATGAAAACCTAGATCGACTTAGTGATCTCGGTATGACCGAAATGGAAGAATCGGTCAGACCGAATTTGGAAGTTTAAGTCCATGACGAATCGGGGACTCCGAGTGCTCCTCACACAAAGTGGTTTGAATCTGACTTGATCAAATTTTGTGATGTAGCATGAATAGAGTTTGAGAGGAGAAAAGCGTAGATAGCTAGAGAAGGTTCTTAGGCATTCTTGTCCATCCACTTGGCCAAGGAAAAAGAAACCAATCAATCAAAACAACAAGTGGATGTCCTCGAATGAGTAGAATATGCAACCAACATGCTCACACAATAAAATGGCAAATGAAATATGTGGAAAAGCATGCACAACCAATTCTAGTATCTATCAAACAATTGGCGATGACTAGGTCATCTATATATGAGTATATTGACTTAGGAGTCAAATGACAACATTTGATCATAGGTCATACTCATCGTTTAAGCTCAAGTGGGGTTACCACTTTTACATAATGCATTGATGTGTTCACATCATTAGAGTTGCTTTGACTCAATTCTTAGAGTTAAGCTCCCCCTAGATGTGAGATCCCCAATTAGAGGGATGAACTAACCTTGGGTTTTGTCGATGATGACTTCATGTAGGTGTTGAAGATGTGGATGCTCAACGTTGATGTAGATCATTTGGATCAATCCTTTGGAGTGAGTTTCACTTTTAATACCTACACGGGTTAGTCCCACAAGGAACAAACAAGAATATCCATAGACATTGAGTGATGCACACGCAAGATGATGTCCATGAAAAGATTAGGTTACCTTGTCCCTTGCCTTAGCAACATGAGGGTTTGTGACTCCTTGAACTAGTGCAAGATATGGAAGTTGATTACACTTGTCCTTGCCATAATGATATGAGTGAAGAATGTTGGTGGAGTCACCCTCAAGAACACTCTAGTTCTTATTCTTCGGGATCCACATCATCTTGATGGGAATCCTTGGAGTTGTAGTTGTACTTGATGAAGTAGAATTTGACGTAGTCTTGGGAACCCACTTGACCAAGGACTTGGGTGCTTCTTCAAATGCATCAATCTCCTCTTGAAGCTTGTCCTTGCCTTTGTTCTTGTGGTCTTGTGGTGGAAGATCATCTTGTGCTCGTGTTCCCTTGAAGGAAGTAGGATCATACTTCACTTGTTGAGGAACAAACTTCGTCTTGGGGTATTGATCTTCTTCCCACTCAACTCCATTGGCATTGAACTTCCGTTCAAAACCAACACCTTGATTCTTCCGGTGCCTTCCTTGCTTGCGTAGAATTTCCTCAAATTGCTTACTCCCGGAAAGGCTCTTGTATACACCTTTCTCTATAATTCCCTTCAATAAGCTATTTTCTTGCTCAAGTGTAACTTGGCTAAGAGAATCATTAGTGGAATCTAGAGAACTACTAGAAGCAACAATATTGGATTTAGAATTATTATTGTTACTACTAGAGGAAGAATCTTTCTTGTTCTTGTTATTAGACTTGACTTGATGCATGTAAGTAGATAATAGTAAACGCTTGGCAATGTAAGAACTTTTCTTACGGAGATCATCATTGATTGCCTTTAAGAACTCATGCTCTTGCTCAAGATTGAGCTTTTCAAAGCGTAACTTCTCATGAGCCCTTAAAAGTTCTCGATGATCTTCGAAGATAGTTTCATGAGCTAACTTAAGAGTGTTTAGTTCTTTAGTTAGACGCTCAATCTTCTCCTTATCATTGTCATTCATTTTGTCTTGATTAGCATGATTAATTGACGTTTCATCATAGTATTCATTACTAGAGTTGTCAATAAGTAAATCATCATCACCTAACAAGTCATCTTCATCACTATTAAAATCAGCATACTCGGGGTGTGTTCCCTTAGGACCTTTGGCCATGAAGCATCTTCCAATTCCTTCATTTGGTGAATCAAATATGTCATAGGAGTTGGTTGACACAAGTGCTAGACCAGCAACACCTTCATCTTGAGTATGTTCGGAGTCGGAGTGATAGCTTCTCTCGGAGTGATGTTCAGAGTCGGAACCGGATACCCATTCACCAACATGAGCTTGATGTCTTCGTTTTGTGTAGCTCCTTGATGACTTATCCTTCCTTTTCGAATCCTTGCTTCTCCGTGAGGGTCTTCGTTCATAACGATCATCTCCACTCCTTCTTTCTCTTGGTGGTGATTCTTCTCTTCTACTTCTTCTTTTTGGAGAATCTTCTCTTCTTTTGTAGGGCGCCGTACACTCAATGGAATAGTGTCCGGGTCTCCCACAATTGTAGCAATTGCGCTCTTGACTAGAAGATCTTTTTTCATTGTAAGACCTTGACTTAGAGCTTCTTTCTTTGCTTCTACTCTTGTAGAATTTGTTGAAGTTCTTCACCAGTAAGCTCAATTCTTCATTGAAGGTTTGTTTCTCACTTGATGATGTGGGGGCTTCACTTGAGGCTTTGTAAGCACCACTTGACTTGTTGTGAAGTTCCTCCTTATCCTTAAGTGACATCTCATGAGAAACAATTCTTCCAATGACTTCCGTCGGCTTGAGATCTTTGTAGTTTGGCATCATTTGGATCAATGTGCACACGGTATCATACTTTCCATCCAATGCTCTTAGGATCTTCTTGATGATGAATCTGTTGGTCATCTCTTCACTCCCTAAGCCGGCAATCTCATTTGTGATAAGTGCAAGCCTAGAGTACATTTCAGTGACACCTTCACCATCCTTCATTTTGAACTTGTCAAGCTGCCTTTGGAGCACATCCAACTTGGATTCCTTGCCGGAGTCGGTACCTTCATGCATATCAATCAAAGTATCCCAAATTTCCTTTGCATTCTCAAGACGGCTGATTTTGTTGAATTCTTCGGGGCACAAGCCATTGAAGAGGATATCACAAGCTTGAGTGTTGTATTGCAGCATCTTCAATTCATCTGCATTTGCTTCACGGTTCGGCTCTCTCCCATAAAAGAATTCACCTTGCAAGCCAATACACACAATAGCCCAAACGGCGGGGTTATGTCCGAGAATATGCATTTTCATCTTATGCTTCCAACTAGCAAAATTAGTGCCATCAAAGTAAGGACCTCTACGGTGATAATATCCCTCGCTAGATGCCATACTCTTCTAGGTTGTGAAACCAAGGCTATGACCACCAAAAGCTATGGAAATCAAAGCAAATGGAGACCAAAGCTCTGATACCACTTGTAGGAGCTTGAAGTATGTCTAGAGGGGGTGATTAGACTACTTTACCAATTAAAAACCTAACCTTATCCCAATTTTAGACTTTGGCAGATTTTAGCTATCTTTGCACAAGTCAAGCAATCTTCACACAATTCAAGCAGGCATGCAAAGAGTATATGAGCAGCGGAAATTAGAGCATACAACTTGCAAGAATGTAAAGGGAAGGGTTTGGAGGATTCAAATGCAATTGGAGACACGGATGTTTTTGTCGTGGTTCTGATAGGTGGTGCTATCGTACATCCACGTTGATGGAGACTTCAACCCACGAAGGGTAATGGTTGCGCGAGTCCACGGAGGGCTCCACCCACAAAGGGTCCACGAAGAAGCAACCTTGTCTATCCCACCATGGCCGTCGCCCACGAAGGACTTGCCTCACTAGCGGTAGATATTCACGAAGTAGGCGATCTCCTTGCCCTTACAAACTCCTTGGTTCAACTCCACAATCTTGTCGGAGGCTCCCAAGTGACACCTAGCCAATCTAGGAGACACCACTCTCCAAGAAGTAAAAAATGGTGCGTTGATGATGAACTCCTTGCTCTTGTGCTTCAAATGAAAGTCTCCCAAACACTCAACTCTCTCTCACACCCCTCCCGATCAACAGGACCCCCGTTTTGACCGTAGGAGGTCCGTTTCCTCCGTTTTGCGGTACGCCAGACCCCTCCTGATGAACAGGATCCCGTTTCGAACGTGGCCGGTCGAACACAAGGCCGTTTCCTCCGTTCTGCAGTACACTAGGCCTTGTTTCCATCGCCTGTTCCGTCCAAGCCCTCCCGATGAACATGACCACGCATTCCGTTCCGACCCAGCCGGTTGGCTCCCACGCGTTCCGTTGCCTCCCGATGAACACGATGCATTCCGTTGCCTCCCCATGAACACGACGCATTTCGTTTCCTCCCAATGAACACGACAACGATGTTGTTTCTCTGTTCCGACCCAGCCATGTACACGAGCCCTCGCCGTACGTATGCGCGAATAGGCGTTCGAGACCCCGCCCGTATGTACACATACGTGGCCGTATTTTCTTTCTTGCACCCTGGCTGCTGTACGTACGTGTACATGCTACGTGCGCGCCTCTACTACGACACGTGCGCGTCTATACATCCACCAGTATATATGTACGTACACGTTTGCGACCAGAATGACAACGCTACGTACGCTTCGACCAGGTGGGTCCCGACTGTCAGGCACTTCCTTGCGTGCGAAGATGTAGCTCGTGGGTCCTAGCAGTCAGGGGGGCGAATCGTTTTTTTTGCACGGATGCACTTCCTTGCATGCGAAGATGTAGCCGGTGGGTCCCAGCAGTCAGGGGACAAATCGTTTTTTTTGCCCAGACGCACTTCCTTCCGTGCGAAGGTGTAGCTGGTGGGTCCGAGCAATTAGGGGGGGCGAATCGTTTTTTCTGTTGCCTGGACGCACTTCCTTGCGTGCGAAGATGAAGTTGGTGGGTCCCAGCAGTTAGGGGGAAACGTTTTTTCCGTGAAATATAGAGGCCCGTCTAGTGGGTCCCAGCTGTCAGGTGGAGGAATCATTATTTTCCGCATAATAAGGAGGCACTTACTTGTTGCGGCCATGGACCCAGGTGTCAGCCTCTCCACGTACAGTCCACGTCCGATGGAAGTCGTTCCTTGACCACGTTGACCAGGCCGCGCCGAGAGCAACACGGCGGTGGACGACGGCGAGGCCTAGTAAGGGGACGACGCAGAGCCGGGGAAGACACGGTAGTGGAAGCCCGCGCGGAGAGGAGTACGAGGGTTCACTGGTTCGGCTGCGGTGTGAGTCTACCGTCGCTGCAGGGCCTAGCCAGCTGTGGGAATAGTAGGGGGTGGTGAGGCCTCCGCGGCAGCACAGTCGGCCACGGGAGGCAGGAGCATGCGGCACGACCGGCGCTGCTTTGGGCGGCTGGAGCAAGAAGACCAGAGGTTGAATAAGCACTATGGCCGTTGGATGGACATCGTACGGTCACTGGAGCTAGAATCGTTCATATTGACTAAGTTGACAAAGCCCTCTGTCCCCGTCAACTTAGTTGGCCCACAAGTCATCCTCCCACTATGGTGGGTCCCAGCTAGCAGGGGGTATTCATTTTTGTGTGCGTAATGAGGCACTTCCTTGCGTGCAATGATATAGCTGGTGGGTCCGACATGTCAGCGGGGGGAACATTTTTTCTTGAAATACAGAGGCCCTTCCGGTGGGTCCCAGCTGTCAGGTGGAGGAATCATTATTTTGCGTGTACAGTCCACGGCCGATGGATATCTTTCATTGACCATGTTGACCAGGCCGCGCCGAGAGCACCATGGCGGTGGATGACGGCGAGGCCTAGGAAGGGAACGACACGGAGCCGGGGAAGACTCGGCAAGTGGGGAGTGCGTGGGTTTACTGGTCCGGCTGCCGTCGCCGGAAAATAATAGGAGTTGTGGGTGAGTAGAGGAATGGCCTGGCCAGCAATGAAGTAGGGTGGGGCGGTGCGGCCTGTGCGGCAGCACAGCCGGCCACGGGAGGCAGGAGCAGGTAGTCCCACCGGAGCTGGTTTGGGCGGCTGGAGCAAGAAGATCAGATATTGAAGAAGTAGCACGGCCGTTGGATTAACATCCAGTAGTCACTGCTGCTAGAATCGTTTGTGGACTAAGTAGACAAAGCCAAAGTACACGTCAACCTAGTAGATCCACAAGTCAACATCCAAATCTGTCCCAAACAGCATACAGTCTGAAATTTCTAGCTAGATTCAAATTAATTTTAAATCTAAATATACCTTAATTTAAATTCAATGAAATTTTACCCGCACAAAAACAATGAAATTTAAAATATCAAAATCCGAAAGAAAACAGTATTTTGGAACTAATTACCTATTTGCTATATTTTTTCATTTTACAGCCCATTTCTTATTACTTATAGCCCATTTCTTATTACTTATAGCCCATTTCTTCTTACTTATAGCCCATTTTCTGGGCAAAATGCATCCCTCCTCATCTTGAAAGATTACCGGCCCAGCAGGGCGTAGAAAAGCAAGTAGGCCTATGTTGGTTATTCTGCAAAAAACAAAATAGCTCGCTAGCCATTTTCAGAAAGGAAAAAACAAACTGGGATGGTCATGTGCTAAACATATGAAATAAAAGCCTGGGCTAGACGGGCCACGGGTCCCGCACAACCCAGTTGATACCCTTCTCCGTCCCGAAAAAACAAAATTACTACGCGCGCTGCTGGGTCCCTACTGTCATCCTCACCATGTACAGTCATCTCCTTATTCCTCTCGGCTGTTGACCATGTTGACAACACCGGAGGGCGGTGCCGCGGCGAGCGAACCAAGGCGAAGGACAATGGTGAGGCCTCGGACGGGAACGAACAGGAGCCGCGGAAGATCACAGCCAGCCGTGGGAGGCGGGAGTAGGCGGTCCCGCCGGCGCTGGTTTGGCTTTGGCGGCTCGAGGAAGAAGAGATTGAAGAAACGCGACAGACGTTGAATGTCAATCCAACGGTCAAGGTTGGCAGAATCATTTTTTGACTAAGCGGACACCAAGTAGCATACTTTTTTATATATAGGAAGAAAACTGCAAGGAAAATGCGTTCGTCTGCCATCCTCCTCACAGGGAATGTTCGCCACATAAGTGACTAGCACCCTTGGTTTTCAACCGAGAGGTCTTGGGTTCGAGTCCGAGGAACTCTCAATTTTGTCCTCCTTCCTTCCTCGCAAAAAAAGGGAAATAAAATCAAAGACTTGGGAAGCCGTACAGAATAAGCTAATGTACCAGTAAAGAGACGTTGCCGAGTTTTAGAAAAAAGAAAGACGTGGTCCTGTAGCTGGTTCGAATCCAAACCTAGACTATGACTATATTCTATATATGGTGATATGCTACCCTACAAGTAATGAAACTGACATATGCAATGTTCGCTTCTCCTCTTCTCTACTTACTCTACCTAGCATAAGAAGCTCTGGCCGCAGCAACCATGTCCGCTGGCTGCTCGTCCACCTGCTCTTCAGCAGGCAACAACCAGATATGTGCCAAGTCGCCACCCGTACCATCGCCTGTGGGTCTCATCCCACACCCGCCGGCACGCGCACCGCAGCCGATTTCTCATCGCAACCCACTGCCGTTGGTGTGGTGCCACTGCTGCAAATCATGCAGAGTCATCCGTCGCGTCTCAACCACAATCCGCAACTCTGGCCGAGTCTTCTACAAATGCCCGAATCATGGGGTAATAATATGTTTAAGTGTTGTTCTGCTGCTTTTAGTTGCTGATTTTTAAATAGTTTGGTTGATGATCTTCCAATTTGGTTCGTGCAGAAAAGGGAAGATTCGTGTGATTTGTATTTCTGGGAAGTTGCTGATGTGGGGGAATGCAACTACGCTGTTTATTTGGTTAGCCAAGGAATCCCAATACCAGCAGGTTGGGGTGTTGGACAAGTAACTGAAGGAACGACAGAAGAAGAAGATGCAGAGCAGAAGGTTAATGATGCAGTTCATCTGATCATGGCCAAGCAACACCTGCTGAACGGCCTTGACAGCAATGAGGAGATGAAAGAGTTTGTGAAGATAATTGGCAAAATCGATGTGCTCTGTAGGATGATTGTCTCTTTATTTGCAGTGTATGTAGCACTCGTGATGTATTCAGTGGCTACGACATGAGCACTTTGCTGAAACTAGTAATGAATGAAACCTGTGTAGCAGGCTGGGCATAGTGTTGTGAACATCTAATGATTTCTATTAACAGAAATCAGGGGGTATCCCCTTTTGCTCAAATAAATAAATAAATAGTAGAGGCCCTGTCGGGTCAGCTTCGTTCTCATTCGAAGACGTCAAGAAAATTGCAGTCCAACAACAAACTATGTCATCAAATTCAAGTTTCACAGCCAAATATGAGTACAACTACACAACAATGCCATCATGTTTTAGTTGTCATACAATCACAAAACACAAATCAGCATACATAACAAGTGATTTTCTCACAGCACAATACTAAACAACATGTTCATCAGGTTTCATTTGTCACAGCAAACACAATTTCACATAGTAGATAAAACAACATCTTCTGACAGGCAAATATGAAAAAAGCAGTGTAATCATCATCCGCAGCAGCAGCGTCAACATCTTCGCCATGTGTACCAGTCTGAATCGTAATTCCCCATGATGTCATTTTCTTCTTCGTCCTCAACGTCCTCGAACGTTGGCTTCTTCTTGATCAACTCTTGTATGTCCACAGCATGACAGGCAATCTTTTCGTCGGCGTCATTGACGTGATGGTTCTCAAAGATATTAGGAACATCTATGTTATCTTGTACATCAGGAGCAGTGTAAGCATCATCTTGTTGTGCAACTTCATTAAACGAATTCCTCTGCTCAAACCTTTGCAATACTCTCCAGTCATCACTATGAGCAAATGTGTCTTCCAAGAAAAATATATGTGTTGCTTGATTTGCCAAAATAAAAGGCTCGTTGGTCTGGTACGCCGCCTTGACATTGATGGATTTGAAATAATCATCAGCTCAGGGTTTTGTGATCCTGGAAAACAGGTTATACCAACGACAGCACAACAGAACCACACACCGATGATCCTCGAAATTGGAGATATACTGCAACTGAACAATGTCTGTTATGTTAGCATACATTTAGTTGTCTCTTTGTCATACGTATCCGTGCTCATGATGGCACTATTTTGTGTCTTCATGCCTTCGTCTCGTGCAAGGGTGTTGTAGCGTACATCTCCAACAACGCAAGATTCATAATGTCTTACCCGAGTATGAGGACCCATTGCTAGTGAGTAAAGGGCATCATCAACTGCCTGCCCATCCTCCCGCATCTTCTTAACCTATGGTTAGAAAATAGACAAGCTGATCATCTTATGTACTCAATATATTAAAAAAAACTGACAATGCACTTCAAAAGCTTACATGCTTCTTGAACCATTTCGTAAATCCTGCCATAACCAGTTTGTCAATGTTTCTTGGATTTTGCGGCAGTAACTCCTTTTTGTAGATGCTGGACAACATAGTGATCACGTCAAAGATCTAAATATATAAAAATGTGCTGCAAGTTTAGTAGATTACGATGTATAAGCTGCAGTACTGCACTTACTTGATATAAGGTACTATCTCAGGACAGTTATTCAACGCATACCAAACCATTTTGTCGAAATCTTTAGGTTTTTCCTCTTGTTGACTCTTCCCTGTAACTCGAACAGAATAATCGAAAACACTAAGCTCAGGATTGTCTTCACCCACCTCTTTGCTAAGCTGATCAGCTATTTCAATGTATTTTGAGCAGAATGTCAACGCTTCTGTAGGAATATAGGCATCTGTAATGGAACCCTCGAGTCTAGCTCTGTTCCTAACATAGCCTTTGAAAGTGCCTAGCCGCCTTTCAATAGGGTATATCCAGCCATACTGTATTGGACCTCTAGGTAGTGCCTCATCAGGTAGATGAACAGCCAAATGCACCATCACATCAAAGAAGGCTGGAGGATATATCATCTCAAGGTCACATGGATAGTTGGTATCTTGTCTCTAAGACGCTCCAAAGCATCTATCCTGATATTTCTACTGCAGAGTTCCCTGAAGAATTGTCCCAACTCTGCAACTACTTTGTATAAGTCAGGGCGGCCCAATCATCTAAGGATAACAGGTAAAACCCTTTGAAGTAGGACGTGGCAGTCATGAGTTTTCAACCCTTGTACCTTGTTTCCATCTGCATTGACTCTCCTTTCAGGGTTGGAAGCAAATCCATGTGGGAATCACACACGTGACAGGACCTCGCAGAATTCTTTTCTTTTTACCTTGTCCAAGACGTACACAGCTGGTGCCATATCCCGTGGTTTACCTTCATCTTGCACCTGCAAATCCTTTCTCATACCCAGGTGTGTCAAATCAATCCTAGATTTTAAGGTATCTTTCGTCTTGCCTTCAATGTTAAGAAGTGTGCTGATAATGTTGTCACATATATTTTTCTCGATGTGAATCACATCAAGATTATGCTGCAGATCCAAATCTTTCCAATACTCCAAGTCCCACAAAGTGGACCTACGGGTAAACAATAAGCTCTCTTCTACTGTGCCACGCTACCTTTTCCTGCTACCATTACCAGGATGGTTTCCTAGTGTAATATGCCTGACCTTCTCTAATTCCACTTGCAACTCATCGGCGGTGAGCCTCTTTGGCGCATCACGGTTTTCATGCTTTGCATTGAACACATGTCTTCGATATTTTCTAGGATGCGGCTTGTCCTTGGCAAGGAAACGGCAGTGTCCAATGTAACAGATCTTGCTAAGTATTGCGTATGACAACGGATTCCTGTCACAGCGAACACATGCATTGTAACCATGTGTCGTTCGCCCTGACATAGTGCCCAAAGCCGGATAATCATGGATGCACCAAATTACAAGAGCACACAGAAAGAAATCAGCTGGTGGGCTGCTATATAGGTCTCGAGTGAGAACACCCTTCCATAGTTGTTGAAGTTCCTCCACAAGAGGCTCCATGAACAAATCAAAATGCTTTCCAGGAATTTTTGGACCTGGGATGAGCAAGGCCATCATGTAGTTTGATTCTTTGGTGCAGACATTTGGAGGCATGTTGTAAGGGATAACAAGCACTGTCCACATGCTATATGTGGCGCTCTGGTGGCCAAATGGGTTAAATGCATCTGAAGCTAAGACAAGTCTAATGTTTCTCGGGTCAGCAGCAAACTCTTTGTGTTTATCATTGAAGCTTTTCCACTCACTACCATGAGATGGATGGCTCATTACATTCTGATCTCTATACTCCTGGTTCCTAGAATGCCACAGTACATCCTCTCTTGATTCAGCATCATGAAACAACCTCTGCAATCTTGGTGTAATTGGAAAATGTCTAATAACATTATGAGGAATCCTCTTCACAGCATCGCCGTCCTTCCATCTTGATGGTTTGCATTTCGGGCATTCACTTAAGTTGGCATAATCCTTCCGGAACAGAACACAATTATTCTTACAAACATGGATCATATCATATCCAATTCCAACTGCACGAAGGAAATTCTTCATTTTACTATAGGTGTGTGGCAGCTCAGATGCATCTGGCAAACATTTGCGGAAAGCAGCCAACATCGCATCGAATGATTTGTTGGTCATCCGCTCAGATGTCTTCACCTGGAGAAAGGTGACCATAGCTGAGAATAGTGACAGCTTATTTCCCGGGGTGACAGCAACGTTGCATTGTTCCAACATGCGGGCCCACCATTTTTCTTTTGCAGGTGAAAGTTCACGGAATGCACGAGCATTTCGTAGCATTGTTTCAATGTTGGTCAAATGCACTAGCTCCGCCACCACCACCTCCTCCTCCTCTTCCACCTAAGCATCAGGCAGATCAAGATGGTGATCTGCTGCTTCCACGTAGTCAATAACATTGACGTTCACAACTTCGCCATAATGAACCCACCTAGTATATGTGACCGACATCCCATACAAGTGTAGATGATTTTGCACAGTTGACTGGGGTCTTGTAAATGAATTCATACAACTGCTACACGGGCAGAGCACATCTGATTTCGGACCACCGTACTCAGCTCTGATAAAGTTCATGAAGTTTTCAACCAACTCGACATATGCAGCGAAGAATCTTCGAGCAGAAGTTATCCAAGTCCTGTCCATCTGTTAGACATACAAATTAGTTCTTCTACTAGATATTACAGGAAAAACATATATGCTTTTTTATGAAGTCCAGAAAAAAATACCTAGGTCGATGTCTAAAGCTATGGCAAGATATTTGGACAAGCAGATCTAAGTAACGAAATATATGTAAAGCTAATTCAGCAAACAGATTTGAGTGCTAAATTATGGCAGGTTGTTTCAGCAGTCAATGAGGCCGAGCACACAGCCATCGAACTATCGAAGGCCATCGCAGCAACAAAGATCGAGTATAAAACGGTGTAGAGCTATTTCACCTAACAGATTGGCTACTAGACCGTGGCAATCCACGTCACAATAAATATATGGCGGGATATTTTAGCAACTAATCGGCCTTGGCATGCCATCTCAGCTAAGCAGATTGAGTGCAGAACAGGGCAAGGAAGCTTCTTAAGCAGAGCATTTTGACAGTAAACTACTTGGCAAACAGTGAGATTAGCAGCGTCTATCAGCTAACATTCAACACTACACCGACATGAACGGGGCCTCGGTCTAGAATGCGCGTACCGTGGGAGAAGCTGACCACCGTGCGTCTCCACATGAACGTCGCCAGCGGTGGCGGCACTGACCGCCGTGCGCCTCCACAAGAACGTAGCTAGAGGTGGCGGCGCGGCTAGAGGACGGCAGTCTACGAGAGCGTACTATGGGAGCGAGAGGATCGCCGAACCGCGGCGTTGACGTATCGGCGCAGCGGGGAGGGCGGCTTTGGCCGAGCGAATGGAGTGGAGGGGGACAGGGGGGAGCGGGGTTTGGGGAATATTATTGGCTAGTTGGCCGAAGGGCGGATGAATCGGATTTGGGGGGAATTTTTGGGTGTGTGGGGGGAGGATTTTCACGCGGTGGGCGGCGGGAATTTGGCGCATGGTCGGTTTCTCCAAGTGCAGACCCACGTGTCAGTGAAGTGGCAAGCCAAAGCGTGTTCTGTTTGCGTGAGCCGTGTGTAGGACCGAACGTGTGTGGGGTGCAATGCGACCGCGACTGGAGTGCTGTGAGTATATGAACTTTCACAATATCTACTCGGGCACCGAGCCTCTTAACAACAATGCGAATGGACGGCATGAATGCGGGCAGCTGGCGCCGACTGGGAATGCACCGCGCGACGGCGCGAGGGACGACGGTTTTGGTGTGCCAGGGTAGTCAGCTGCGGTCGTGGCAACATTGGAGATGCCCTTTGCTCACATGCGATCCCCGCATGTCATTGAAAAAGCAAGACGACCCGGCATGGTCTCAGGTCCAGAGTATGTAGTTTGCCGCGCTACACCACTCCGCGGACGCGTCGCGGCGCCCCGTGCATCCTCGACGAGCCGGGTGTTGGGGTGTGTTTGGATTGTGGCCAAAATGCACCTTACCAAAATTTTGGTCATGACCCAAAGATTGGTCTTTGTTTGGATGGTTGCCATTTTTTTGGCATGCCAATGAACTCTAGCCAACTCTAGTTCATTCTTCTTGCCAATGTCGGCCAAATTATGGGCAACCAATACCTCAACCAACATTTTGGTCATGACCCAAAGATTGGTCTTTGTTTGGATGGTTGCCACTTCTTTGGCATGCCAATGAACTCTAGCCAACTCTAGTTCATTTTTCTTGCCAATGTCAGCCAAATCATGGGCAACCAATACCTCAACCAAAATTTTGGCTACCCAATGCTTTGATGGGGCAACCTTGGGCACAAACCAAACGCCACCCTCGCCACACTGAAACCGACTGTGTCTAGCGACGATATGAGCGTGCCGCTCACTGCAGTCGCCATGTCCAGAGGCGGTGCTGGAGCTGCGCCCCGTTGTTGGCCCCAACGACCCACATGAACGGTTGTCGGTGGCGAGGAGGTCGTGGGCCAGCTCCTCCATTGGACTAGTCTGCGCTACATCGTCCCAACGGGTGTGCCCCACATGTCGGTTTCCTGTTTTCCCGACCATATTCGAGCGTCAGTGCTCCCCATTGCGCATTAGGCCTTTCACTATGTAGGCCAAGCGAGACAACTTGTTGTGTATTTGAGCCATTCAAGTATAATCATGTGGCGTTTGCTTATTTCTCATTCCTCTCCAACCCTCTTCTCCATCGATCATGTCGCCCTCCAGTCGAGTCCATCCTCCCGCATGCCTCATTTGAACATTCCGCCGAGTATCATTCGCATGTACCCACCCTAGTCCTCTTTCAATAGATCTCCGGACCCCGAGATGAAATCAAGAGGGAAAGAGTGGGGGCACGTGATACCTAAGGCAGATTCAAAATTTTGAACCGGTGATCATAGCATCCGCAAATCATATATAAAGGGTATTCAATGTTCGTTTCGTTTTTGAACGTAAAATATACTCCCTCCTATCCTTTCTAGTTTACATATAAGTTTTATGTGTAGTCAAAGTATCTCAACTTTGACCAAAAAGGTATCAACATTCAACAACGCCCAATCAATATTGTTAGATTCGTACGTACTCCTAGATTTGTACTCGAGATGGTTTCCAATTTGACTATTGACAAGATTAATAGTACATGAGATGTATAATGTGAAAATTATATCAATGGAAACTCCTTTCACGTACGAATTTGACCGTATGCTTTGTGTAAGTTGCATGTCATATATTATTACTCTAACATTTGGTCAAAGTTAGCCTCGAAAAACGCATTAGACCCTGTATGCTTTGTGTAAGTTGCATGTAATATATTATTACTCTAACATTTGTGTAAGTTGCATGTCATATATTATTACTATAACATTTGGTCAAAGTAGTATAGTGGAAGTGGATCCTCTGACGAAGGTATCCCTGCCTTACCCTACCTTTTGGTCACTTACTGGCGGACACCATGCTTGCTAGGCCCCACATGTCAGTTACTCAATGGGTTCGGCCACGTCAGGGGATCCTCATCCATAGTATACTCCCTCTGTTTTGATTTACTCCGCATAAAACGGAGGGAGTGGTGGTATAATAAATGACGCGGGCGGGGGACGGGGAGGGACGTCGGTTTGCTCTCAACAGCAGTCCCACAAGACAAAGCGCATTCCATTCGGTGAGCGACGTGGACGGTCCAGTGTGCCGGGCTGCAACGCGAACGCGACAAGAGCGATGTACAGTCAAAACCGATTGACCGGTCGTCATCGGAACCACTATTCACACCAGAACCTTCGCTGCTCGGCCTATGCCAGCCACTGCCCTAAAACCACACCAAATCTCCAGCCCATTCCCCCACCTTTCGATCCCCTAGCCCGCATCAAGCGTCCCCTAGTTCGCCGGAAAGCCATGGTGCGCCGCTAGATCACTTACTACAAGATGCTGACGCCGGAGCGCCGCGCAGAAATCACGGCGGTGGTCGGCGCCACAGACTTCCGTTCCCAAGCTCGCTTTGCAGCGGGCCAATCCTCGAGTTCTCTAGAGCCAAACTATGAGGAGGAGGAAGCCGATCCAATGTTCATGGCGGAGTTCGCGGCGCAGAAGGCCACCGATGGGTATGAGACGATGGACGTCGACTTCGTGCCGGCGTCCGAGTCCCCCGTGGTGCAGGCGGACCAGCGGTTCAACATGGCGATACTAAAGGAGGACTGGGAGGCAGAGGCTCAACTCGACGCGGAGCGCGTGCATGCCGCTGCCATCGAGGCTCTCCTGCAGGCGGAACCGGATGTCGTGGATGTGAACCGGGCGGCGGAGGCTCAACTTGAGGCAGAGCGCGCGGATGCCGCTGCCATCGAGGCCCTCCTGCAGGTGGAACCGGACGTCCTGGACTTGAACCGGGCGGTAGAGGCTCGAATCAACGTAGAGCGCGCGCGCGGATGCCGTTCTCATCGACGCCCTCCTGCAGGCAGAACCGGATGTCCTGAACTTGAACCGGGCGGTGGAGGCTCGACTCAACGCGGAGCGCGCGGATGCCGCTCTCATCGACTCCCTCCTGCAGGCGGAACCGGACGTCCTGGACTTCAACCGGGCGGCGGAGGCTCGACTCGGCGCGGAGCGCACGGATGCCATTGCCATTGAGGCCCTCCTGCAGGCGGAACCGGACGTCCTCGACTTGAACCGGGTTGTGCTCTTGTTCGTGCAGAGCGCCCGCACGCTCCACTTGAACAAGTAGCTGGAGGCCAAGGACAACCACGATGCGGAGACACACGCCGGCAGCGACGGCTGGTTCGCGCCGGCAGCCAAAGACAACGAGGCCGTCTCTTTCCGCGAGAAGTGATAGTTTTTCATTATGTTGTTGTTTTTATGGATCTTTTGATGTGTAAAAACATATATTTGTTATGCAAGTCCCTTACTTGGGTCAGTCTACCATTTCAGGCGGTTGGATGAATATCCTACGTCTCCTAACCCTTCTTTCCTTCTTCCTCACTTCTTCTTCTTCCCCAACAGACCACCACAAGGGCCGTATGGATACTCCCCAACATGCGGCTGGATAAACATACTCTATGAACGAAAATTATGTGTCAGCGATAGGATGGCTGAGTTTTGTTTGTTCACATGCGACAACACGTGTCAGTGAGGGTGCGTTCCCTTGGTTGGGTTTGCGGCGTGCAGGAGCGACTGTGTGAGGGTGCGGTGCGACTGCGGCGTGCAGGAGCAACCGTGTGAGGGTGCAGTGCGACCGCGACAGCCGTGCGCAAGTGTACCTCCTTCTCATTTTGAAAACTTTAGGCAAGCTTGGCAAAAATGTGTGGGGAAGTTTGGCAATGCAAGGCCTAGACCCAAACAGGATAAGTACGTACATACTAGGAGTACTAGTAGTGTTAAAAAAGAAAGGTGGGGTTTTCCTTCGTGGGATTTAATCGATACAAATCCTCGTTTCACGTGTCAATTAATGTGTATTTTTTTCTCCAAAGACCAAAGAGCTAACCATCTCACTCCTCATCGCTTGATTAATGCAGCGCCATGCAAACCAACCTTCTCACTTCCGCATGCATACAGGGGATATTAATGTCCTTGGTTGCTAACCCCATCAATTTTGCCTCGATTATTGTTAGTGGCCCTTTGCAAATTGTAATTTTGATATAGTGGACTTGTGTACACAAAAGATGGAGAATATTTGACTTTCTTCCCCATTGCGGTGACGTCGACGATATCTTTTTTTGTGGTTTGGCGAAGTGCGTTCGACGGAGAACACCATTGAGGGAGACCACGGTAGGTCGTTCGCAAGTGCCGCCTGCAAGCCAAGACAACCGCCTTATTTGCATCCAGGAAGTCCTTTACTAGTACTATTAGGAGTACTAGTGCGGTGAGATGGTTTCTCGAAGAAGACGATGGAGAAGTGGAGTCAGCGAAGAGTGAAATGATGGTTGCTTCGTCTATGCTTTTGTGATTTGACGCCACACTGCTTTGTGATTTGTGATAGAAGGGACAGGGGAGTAGACTCTGGGCTCTATACTGTACTACATGCGTCCAAGCATGGGAGAAAGAGGAGAGACATTGCATTTTTCTATTACTACAATCAATCAATTAGGGAGCTTCGGTTCCATCTTTTTGGCTTTGGCAACACCGTCCACAATGGTTCCCATGATGCCAAAAGCTATTTTCACATTTGGCTACACATTGTGGATGCCCTTAACTGTACCACTTGGTTTTGCTCCTGTGTGCTATCTATACAAATCTCAATTATATTGATCTAAAAAATTATAGGATCAAGATTAGTAAAAAGGAGGTGATTTTGCCGCGCGGATGGCGGGGGAGGTTTCTTACTTGAGCAATGCTACATCCACGTAATGGTTTACGTAAAGTTACGAACTAATGCGATGTGGGACTATTTGATTGGATTAAAGGAGAGGATTAGGCCCACCCCACCTGAAAATCAAGGGGCGCATATATAGATTAGATGGAAAGTATACGTACCAGCTACGTAGCCCTTTGTAAGTTTAGGATTAGGCTTCTTATTTTTGGAGGATGTTGTCCTGGCGGTCTGCTAACATGTGGTCCCACGTGTCAGTGCTTTACCAAGCCGATCCGCGTCCCACATGAGGCAGAACAATGGCAGAAGCAGCACGTGGTTAAGTTGAAGAATATGAAGGAGAAGCAGATTTAGCAACGAGTGAAATGATGGTTTCTTCGTCCCTCCAACTTCTTTTTTTAGCATTATTACTTCATCCCTCCAACTTAACTGCGGGAAAGGTGCAGCTTTGTGATTTGACGCCTCATTGCTCATTACTACGCCGGCGCCATGACTGGGGTGCTTCACCCCGGCTGCTCTGCACTATATTCCGGTATGGCACGTGGACCCGGTAGCTTGATGTCCCACATGTCGGCGAAAGGGACTAGAAGATTTATGAAAACGAGCGCTCCACTCTTACGACAGAGGAGTAGACGACATGACGGCCCAGTGAACTGTCACTTGTACTGTATAATACTATAGTTTTGCTGTTTCGCACGATCCATCGATACAAACCCGATTAAACAGGAAAGGGCAGGATTTTTCCCGCTCGGTAGATGATACTGGCCATACATTTCAAAGGCAATTTTAATGTATGCAAACTGAATATCTAGTAAAACTAAAAACACATATGATTTATTGTGTTAGAGTGTAGTAGTAGTGCTGTATTGCATAGTTGTTAGATGTAACATGCGAGAACGTGTAGAGATGTAGTTTTGGAGGGCCTACAGAGAGAAAAGCGTAATACGGTCACCGAACTTCAGAATAAGCTGATTACGGTCACTATATATGTTTTGTGGTGATTATACGGTCACTTGCTCACAGTTCGGCATCAGATTGCACTCTGTTGACCGGCCAAATAGTCTGCGTGGTGCCATGTTGACTAGTTAAATTGACCACGTTCCTTGTGGGTCCCACCTGTCAGTTCGCATAGGAAAAGGTCAGATAAACACAATTTTACGCAGGCGCGACAAGGCTCCAACCCGTGCGTGGGAATCACCTGGTTGTGTATGTGTCTGTCAGGGCCTGATGTGTGCGCATGCACGTGTAGGTTGAGCACTTGAGCGTGAGAGTGTGTGTTAGTCATGTGGTGTACTGGTGTGTGCATGCATGCGTGTGTGTGTGCGTGTGAGTGTTGCGTGTGTGCGTGACTGCGTGTGTACATGTGAGTGTTGCGTGCGTGCGTGGGTGCATGTGTTTGTGTGAGTGTTGCGTCGATGCAGTTCATGTGCATGCGTGCGTGTATGTATAATCACCACACCAGCTCATGTGTGTTAAAACAGATGGCTCAGCATACCAATACAAGGCCACCTTGTCCGCTGTGCCCGCGGTCATGACTTCGAACCACCGTCCAAATATTTTTTTGTCGTTTGTTTTCATTCTTACTAGCAAGATGCCTGTGCGTTGCACGTAACATCAAGATGCATTTGTATGACTTGTTTATCTTGTGAGAGAAAAGGATGAACGAGGGAAGGCCTTATTTGCAAGTGTGGAGAGGTGTGTGGGTACCTTTTTGCAAAATTGCCATAGTTTCTTTCCTATCCGTCAGATATAAATCGGACGACCTATATTGCAGGATGGCAGGCACACCATCATCACCAACTCTGTATTTTATAAGAGTGTATTTTATGTATTTTATAAGAGTGTAGATGTAGAGTAGATACAAGTCGACAGGTGGGCACGATGGTAGTGACATAATGTGATGCAACACTAGAGGTGCCACATGGAGTGTTTAACTGGTCAACTAGTCATGTCATGAGCAAATACAGAGTTGTACGGTGAGCCCGTGACTGTATAATAACCACTAAACGTAAATGGTGACCGTAATGAGTGGATTCCGAAGTCCAATGTATGTATCGTGCTTTCGCTTCAAATCCAATGATAATCATTGCATATATCGCGAGAGAAAGATGAATCATGCGTGAATTTTCTGGGGGCTTACTTTTAGAGGACCAGGAGATAGTTTCGTGTGCATACGTCAAAGGGGCATACAGGGGCGTATGTGATGGAGAGAGAGATGCTCTTCGTTTCTCTTTATTGTGACTAACTTTGTATATAGTATAAAAATATACAAATTCATAGTGCGGAATAAATATCATTGTGGGCACCATAAAATGCAAAATAGCGTTCGTACTCCTCCATATAACTTTGTAATGTTGTATATATGTAGAAACCCTAAAATAATTTTTTGGCCACACTTTATTCAAAAGGAATGTTGTATGCGAAATAAACGTGAAGAGAGGGATTTTTAGATCAATGGGGTACGTGATGTAACATGTGTGAATGTGTAGTTGATGCATTTGGCGGGGCCTAGAGAGGTATGTGTGTGTATTACGTATTCGAGAGAGGCATGGATAGAGGGGCCGACGGGGGGGCGTGGGAGAGATAGCACGACAAATGAGAGTGGTCTAGAGAGAGAGAGATGAATATGACGTCATGACAAGAGGTTCCATTCCCTTGAGTGTGTATACGCAAGGGGGGAGGGAATAGAGGCACCAGGAGAATTTTTCTGTGTGTGTGGTGTTTGTGTTGGTATGTGTGGGTGTGAGAAGATAATGAGACGTGGGGCAGAGGGTGTGTCACCGCGTGAGGTCCGGTGGGTCGAGATGAGGCCCTTCGTTCGGTTCCATCCTGCGCCACATTGGTCGGCCCGTGACGCATTTAGGAAGACCCATGGATGACTAGTCGTACAAGACAAAGATAGCAGAATTGTGAAGGACTTTGTGTCCACTGACAAAGCCAGCTAGGATTTGTAACCCTAGGTTCTCGGACTAAGGTAACCCCTTTATCTCTGATATTACTATTCATCCAACCTAACTTTAAGGGGCATCCTACAGAATGCTCTGCTAGAATCATACTCGTCGATTAGGAAGAGAGGTGTGATACAATGCGTGAGAGACAGTCGTAAAGATAATGTGCGGACATGAGACGCGTAGGCAGGTCCATGTATATAGAAAGGGTCGATGAGGATTGTGCATGTGTATGTTTGCGACAGGAAGAGTGCTTGTGATAAAGGTTAGTGAAAACAGTTGTAAATGGTTATGAGAGAGAGGGAGGGTTATATCTAGAGCATGTGTGCGAGAAACACACCTCGGGAGAGTGTGTGTGAGCATGTGTGAGAGACGACCGATGGAGAGTGAAACTACACGTAAAAGAATGCTCTACACATTGATTAAAGATATAAATTGTATCCAAATATTAGGATGGGATCATGATATTTGCAATTCGTGTAAGGAGCGGTCGTTGATCCATCAGACATCTAGATTCTATCGAATTTGAGCTTGTCTATGTTATTATTCGACACAATTGATCCACATAGTTAGTATTCTGAACTCCAAACAATGCATCACTTTAGCAATGGAATATAAACGTGAGTATAGTTCATGTTGTGTGTGTAAAGCACATTATACATACGAAAGTTACACAATGGACATTATAAATAGCTACCTATGAACTACCATACATTTGAATTCAACTTAAGGTGGTTTAAAAAAATTGAATTCAACATGAAGTCCATTCAATTATTTGAATTTGATATCATGGCATTTGTAAACCATACCTAAATTATGGGGGCACCAATCTTTGCTCTGATTTTGTACATAATAGCATATGTAGTCGTGTACAAAATAGATTCAAATTTAGCTCCTCCATTCCAAAATAATCATAGTTACAGGATTTTCAAGTGTCAAAATTTCAAAAAGAAGTGGATAATTTAATGAGGTTTTCAAACATACAAGGTCAAATATAACGTTGTCTATTTACGTCAATCCTCATAGTTCAAGAGTACTCTAAACGTGAATGCTTGTGTTTCAAAATTTCGAATGAAGCGCCGAAAGAGCCTCTACTCGCCCGAAACCGCGTGAGACCAATGTTTTTTTAGCATGCGTGAGACCAATGTTTGGTAGTACAAGGAAATTACTTTTCTAATAACTCCGACCCGTGAAACCTACCGGCCCAACATCCAAATGTCTAAATCGGGGTAGGTTTGTAGCTTCATCTAGACGCCACGCAACCGCCTCCGAAAAACATTCATACACAATGGCCACCTAAGCACACATGCGCGCGGCCAAAATCGCTCCCGCCCACTATTTGGGACACCCGAGATTACCATCCTACCCCCGACCCGAAGTAGGTCCGAAATTTAAGAGGGGGCAAAGTTTGTACTTTCCCCACATTTCAAACAAGTGCGTCCCATCTTCTGTGCAAAAAAGCCAAAAACAAGCGCGTCCCAGACCGAAACATGGTCCCCCCCCCACCCGTCCGATCCCCCATTCGTACTCTGTGGGCGCCAAAACTACCTCTCCACCAGCCGTGAAACCCCGGCGTCCTTCGTCCGCCACCCCATCCCACCCATCAACCGCCGCCCTCCTCCATCACGCCGGAGCCGATACCCCGACGCCGGCGTCCATCGCAACCTCAACCGCAACGCCCTCCACGGCTAGTAGTTGAAGCCGAGGCCGAGTAGTCCGTACCCGAGCCAGTTCAACCGCGTCGTCCTGCGCCTCACCGCTGCCGCTCCAACTTCGCCACCATCCACCACACCAAAGTTGTTCCTTCTATGCCGTCCTTCGCCGCCTCGGATCTGCTTCCCCTCCGCCGATATACGGCCACGGCACCACAGTCAACTATTTGGCCATGGGTTTGTCCAAGGAATAACGGCTCTCCAAAACATCGGTTCCCCCGGGAAAAACAAGAAGATCGCTGCGACATATCGACACCACACTAGCAACCGATACGGGTACTCCTCTTCCCTTATTCGTGCAAATCTTACGTGTCTGCTTGCACGGTATTCATCCCACAGAAGACACTAGTTGACCGCTTCTTCTTCATACTAGATGTTCCTAGTAACTCGCGATGCACAAGGTTTCTCCTCATATACTATGTCACCTTAGCTAGAGGTCCGTCGCCCCCATGAATTTCAATTTCTGGCCAGTTGATTCCCAATTAACGGAAGCATTCCCAGTGTAATAGGTGCTAGTACCCTATTACGCTGGGGAAGCAGCACCTTGTTGTTTATCTTAGGGGCATGTGCGGCCTAGATCTACTGGCGCCCGATCTGGAGACTGGAGGTCGGCCGAGATTAAAGGGATGTCCTGGGGGCGCTGCCAATCACGACAGTGGTGTGAGGTCGAGGGGAGGGCGGGACAGCGGAGGCAGGGATCTGGGCCGGTGTTGGCTGGCAGTTCGAGAAAGATCGTCAACAGTGACTGGCGGGAGGTAGACGAAGGCCATCTGCCCATTCCTTATAGATCAGACAGTTCATTAAAAAAATTGACTGACCTATTTATTTTCAGTCAACTGTTATCTTAGATATGACCACATGTGGTGGTGTGCTGGCGGAGTACCTGCATTTCCTGTGCTCATATATTACAAAATCATATGGAGTAGAATCTAATTTTGTTTGCCATGCAATGTTGTAGAGCTATCATAAGTCTCATGTCATTTATTTTTCAGCCACCTGCTATCTGCTACTTTTACAGTGCACTAGTGTTGTACACACTTCACCCATACTCTCACTATTGTGTTTTTATGCAAGGGTATTTCAGAGTCTGTCGAAAGAGAAGCAGCAAAGAAAAGAGAGAAGTCGCGCCAGCTTTCTTCGCGGGTATGCACGACACGTTACAGCGCTATAAAGGGTGTAGTGTCAGCAGATGGAGACAGTAAACGTAGCTCTGGAGTTTATGACCTCGCTCACAATGAACAACCATCCCAGGTGCTTGCTTTAACTTCGCGGTGTCATATGTGGTTGCATGTTCCATATGGTGTCTAGCTTGTATTTGAAAGGCCGAAGTCGGTCTGATAAGGAAAGATATGTTTTTACATGAACCACCATCCGTGACACAAATACCTGTTAATGTGACATGCCTTCCTGTATTTAGTACATAGTACATCTGTCTAATAAGCATGTCCTTACATAAAACTATTGTTTTTTGTATCCCGCATCAATCAATATGACGAGACACCTTTAGTATATGAAGTGTGATCTTAATTGCATCTTCCATATGATTTATAGCATGCGCTGCTTCTAATTTGTTGAAATTCCATTTATGATGGGACGCTTTTAACTTGGCAGAGTCATATTGGTTGCATCTTTCATGTGGTGTCTAGCTTGCATTGCTTCTTATTTGCTGGAATGGTTTCTGCTTAGTTTACACAAATAGTTTGAACATGCCATGTCGTCCTGTTTTTCGTACATATTCCATCCTGGTATCATGTGTTTGCCTTACATCAAAGTAGTGATTGTCAATATCATGCATGAATGGGTTCTGAAGAGAGAATTTTATTGCTTTTTCTTGTCAGTTTTACTTGACAATTCAAAATCAATAAAGCGGAAGGAAGTTAGCAAGGCAGCGGATAAAGGTGCTCCTTCCGCTGCAAGTGCACAGGTTTGTAGGACAGTAGCAAATTTCCCTCAAGTGGATGACCTAAGGTTTATCAATCCGTAGGAGGCGTAGGATGAAGATGGTCTCTCTCAAGCAACCCTGCAACCAAATAACAAAGAGTCTCTTATGGCCCCAACACACCAATGGTAAATTGTACAGGTGCACTAGTTCTGCGAAGAGATGAAGATACAAGTGCAAAATAGATGGTAGATATAGGTTTTTGTAATCTGAAATAATAAAAAAGCAAGGTAACGAGCAATAAAAGTGAGCGTAAACGGTATTGCAATGGTAGGAAACAAGGCCTAGGGTTCATACTTTCACTAGTGCAAGTTCTCTCAACAATAATAACATAGATAGAACATATGACAAGCCCTCAACATGCAACAAAGAGTCACTCCACAGCCAATAATAGCGGAGAACAAACGTAGAGATTATGGTAGGGTACGAAACCACCTCAAAGTTATTCGTTCGGATTGATCTATAGAAGAGTTCGTACTAGAATAACACCTTAAGACACAAATCAACCAAAACTCTAATGTCACCTAGATACTCCATTGTCACCTCAAGTATCCGTGGGCATGATTATACGATATGCATCACACAATCTCATATTCATCCAACCAACATAGAAGTACTTCAAAGAGTGCCCCAAAGCTACTACCGGAGAGTCAAGAACGTGTGCCAACCCCTATGCATAGGTTCCCAATGTCACTAAGCCCGCAAGTTGATCACCAAAACATACATCAAGTGGCACATGATATCCCATTGTCACCACAGATAATCACGGCAAGACATACATCAAGTGTTCTCATAAAAGACTCAATCCGATAAGATAACTTCAAAGGGGAAACTCAATTCATCACAAGAGAGTAGAGGGGGAGTAACATCATAAGATCCAACTACAATAGCAAAGCTCGGGATACATCAAGATTGTGCCATAGAGGAACACGCGAGAGAACACGAGAGAGAGATCAAACACATAGCTACTAGTACATACCCTCAGCCCCAAGGGTGAACTACTGCCTCCTCGTCATGGATAGCGCTGGGATGATGAAGATGGCCTCCGGTGATGGGATCCCCCTCTGGCAGGGTGCCGGAACAGGGTCCCAATTGGTTTTTGGTGGCTACAGAGGCTTGCGGCGGCGGAACTCCCGATCTATCTTCTGTTCTGGAAGTTTTAGGGTACGTAGGTATATATGGGTGTAGGGGGTACGTCAGTGGACCTCCGGGGTGCTCACGAGGTAGGGGCGCGCCCCCCACCCTCGTGGGCAACCCAAGACTCCCCTGACATGCACTCCAAGCCCATCAGGTTGCTTTCCTTCCAAAAATAACTTCTCTAGTTGATTTCGTTCTATTTTGACTCCGTCTGATATTCCTTTTCCTCGAAACACTGAAATAGGCATAAAACAGCAAATCTGGGCTGGGCCTCCGGTTAATAGGCTAGTCCCAAAAATAATATAAAAGTGGATAATAAAGCCCAGTATTGCCTAAAACAGTAGATAAAGTAGCATGGAGCAATCAAAAATTATAGATACGTTGGAGACGTATCAAGCATCCCCAAGCTTAATTCATACTCGTCCTCGAGTAGGTAAATGATAAAAAGAGAATTTTTGATGCGGAGTGATACTTTGGCATAATTTCAATGTAAATCTTCTTAATTGTGATATGAATATTCAGATCTGAAAGATTCAAGATAAAAGTTCATATTGACACAAAAATAATAATACTTCAAGCGTACTAATCAAAGCAATCATGTCTTCTCAAAATAACATGGCAAAAGAAAGTTCATCCCTACAAAATCATATAGTTAGGCTATGCTTCGTTTTCGTCACACAAAGATGTTCCCAACTTCTATACCCCCGATGACAAGTCAAGCAATTTTTTCATACTCAAATAAACTCAAACTTTTTCAACCTACACGCAATACATGAGCGTGAGCCATGGATATAGCACTATGGGTGGAATAGAATATGATGATGGGGATTGTGTGGAGAAGACAAAAAAGGAGAAAGTCTCACATTGACGAGGATAATCAACGGGCTATGGAGATGCCCATCAATTGATGTCAACATGAGGAGTAGGGATTGCCATGCAACGGATGCACTAGAGCTATGCATGCTCAACAAAAAAACTAGTGGGTGTGCATCCAACTCGCTTGCTCATGAAGACCTAGGGCATTTAAGGAAGCCCATCGTAGGAATATACAAGCCAAGTTCTGTAATGAAAAATTCCCACTTGTATGAAAAAGACAACTTATGAGACTCACTACATGAAGAACATGGTGCTACTTTGAAGCACAATATATGAGACTCACTACATGAAGAACAAGGTGCTACTTTGAAGCACAAGTGTGGAAAAAGAGATAGTAGCATTGCCCTTTTTTCTTCTCTTTTTTTTCTTTTTCTTTTTTTTCTTTTTTTTGGGCCTTTCCTTTTTTTGGCCTTTCTTTTTTCTTTTCTTTGGGCAATGCTCTAATAATGATGATCATCACACTTCTATTGATTACAACATAAGGATTACAACTCGAAACTTAGAACAAGATATGACTCTATAT
Source organism: Triticum dicoccoides (assembly GCF_002162155.2). NCBI lineage: Eukaryota > Viridiplantae > Streptophyta > Magnoliopsida > Poales > Poaceae > Triticum > Triticum dicoccoides. Next base: position 642,084,590 of record NC_041391.1, on the reverse strand, counting down.
GAATGCCTCCGGCAGTGTACCGGGATGGTGCAATGAATCAAGACTGACATGTATGAAAAATAATGCATGGTGTCTTTGCCACAAATACGATGTCAACTACATGATCATGCATGGCAATATGACAAAGGTAATGAATGTCATGATGATGATGATGGAAGTTGCATGGCAATATATCTCGGAATGGCTATGGAAATGCCATAATAGGTAGGTATGGTGGCTGTTTTGAGGAAGATATAAGGAGTTTATGTGTGATAGAGCGTATCATATCACGGAGTTTGGATGCACCGGCGAAGTTTGCACCAACTCTCAAGGTGAGAAAGGGCAATGCACGGTACCGAAGAGGCTAGCAAAGGCGGAAAGGTGAGAGTGTGTATAATCCATGGACTCAACATTAGTCAAAAGAACTCATATACTTATTGCAACAGTTTAGAAGCCATCAAAAATCAAGTACTACGCGCATGCTCCTAGGAGGATAGATTGGTAGGAAAATACCATCGCTCGTCCTCGACCACCACTCATAAGGATGCACAAGCCAGGTACACTTCATGTTTCAAATTTGTTACACAACTTTAACCATACGTGTATGCTATGGGACTTGCTAACTTCAACACAAGCATTCTTTAAATTCATAATCACCCAACTAGCATGACTTTGATATTATCACCTCCATATCTCAAAACAATTGTCAAGCATCGAACTTATCTTAGTATTCAACGCACTCAAAAGAAAGTTTCACATATCTTGAATACCAAGTATATTAACATTAAGCAAACTACCATGCTATTAATGACTCTCAAAATAATCTAAGTGAAGCATGAGAGATCAGTAGTTTCTTTAAAACAAATCCACCACCGTGCTCTAAAAGATATAAGTGAAGTACTAGAGCAAAAATTATCACGCTCAAAAGATATAAGTGAAGCACTATGAGCAAAAGTATCAAGCTCAAAAGATATAAGTGAAGCACATAGAGTATTCTAGCAAATTCCAATTTGTGTAAGGCTCTCTCTCATTAAAGAATTTCAGATCTTGATACTTTATTCAAACAGCAAGCAAATTTAAGGAAAACTACATTGCAAGGATAGCACAACTCATGTGAAAAAGCAAAAACTTAGGCTCAACCGATACTAACCGATAGTTGTTGAAGAAGACAGGTGGGATGCCTACCGGGGCATCCCCAAGCTTAGATGCTTGAGACTTCTTGAACTATTATCTTGGGGTGCCTTGGGCATCCCCAAGCTTGAACTTTTGTGTCTCCTTAATTCCTCTCATATCATGGTTTCTCTTCTTTTTATCAAAAGCTTCATTCACAACAAACTCAACAAGAACTCGTGAGATAGGTTAGTATAAACCAATGCAAAACCTTATCATATTCTACTGTAACAAATCACTAAAATTATTATTCAACATTGCATACTAAATGCCTCTGTATATTTAATACTCCTATCCTCAAATAGAATCATTAAACAAGCAAACATACACAAATAATGCAACCATAACAGCAATCTGCCAAAACAGTACAGTCTGTAAAGAGTGCAAGAGTATCAATACTTCCCTGACTCCAAAAATTATGAACTAAAATTCCCACTGTAATAAATTTATCAGAGCTCAATATGCAAAAATATTCAACATTAGACCGTGCTCTGACTTTTCTAGGGAATTTTTGCAACAGAGGTAAACTTTCTGTTTTCAAACAGCAACATGCAATCTAGCAAAATAAGCATGGCAATGGCTATCCTTGACTTTTTTATTGAAATTAAAGAAGAAAAACATTATTATAATAACAGCAAGAAAAAACTAACAAAAGAAAATGATGCTCCAAGTAAAACACATATCATGTGGTGAATAAAAATATAGCTCCAAGTAAAGTTACCGATGAACGAAGACGAAAGAGGGGATGCCTTCCGGGGCATCCCCAAGATTAGGCTCTTGGTTGTCCTTGAATATTACCTTGGGGTTCCTTGGGCATCCCCAAGCTTAGGCTCTTGCCACTCCTTATTCCATAGTCCATCGAATCTTTACCCAAAACTTGAAAACTTCAACCACACAAAACTCAAAACAAAACTCGTAAGCTCTATTAGTATAAGAAAATAAAACCACCACTTAGGTACTGTAATGAACTCATTCTAAATTCATATTGGTGTAATATCTACTGTACTCCAACTTATCTATGGTTCATACCACTTAATACTAGCCATAGATGCATCAAAATAAGCAAACAACACATAGAAAACAGAATCTGTCAAAAACAGAACAGTCTGTAGTAATCTGTATCAAACTTATATTTCTGGAACCCCAAAAATTATGTAATAAATTGCTGGACCTGATCAATTTGTCTATTAATCATCTTACAAAAGAATCAACCTAAAAGCACTCTCCAGTAAAAACTGGCAGCTAATCTCGTGAGCGCTAAAGTTTCTGTTTTTCACAGCAAGATCACATAAACTTCACCCAAGTCTTCCCAAAGGTTCTACTTGGCACTTTATTGAAACAAAAGCTATAAAAAATGATTACTACAGTAGCATAATCATGTGAACACACAAAAACAGTAAGGATAAATATTGGGTTGTCTCCCAACAAGCGCTTTTCTTTAATGCCTTTTAGCTAATGATGACAATGATGCTCACATAAAAGATAAGAATTGAAACATAACGGGAGCATCATGAAGCATATGACTAGAACATTTAAGTCTAACCCACTTCCTATGCATAGGGATTTTGTGAGCAAACAACTTATGAGAACAATAATCAACTAGCATAGGAAGGTAACACAAGCATAGCTTCAAAAGTTTAAGCACATAGAGAGGGAACTTGATATTATTGCAATTCCTACAAGCATATGTTCCTCTCTCATAATAATTTTCAGTAGGATCATGAATGAATTCAACAATATAACCAGAACCTAAAGCATTCTTTTCATGATCTAAAAGCATAGAAAATTTACAACTCTCAACATAAGCAAATTTCTTCTCATGAATAGTAGTGGGAGCAAACTCAACAAAATAACTATCATGTGATTGAAAATTAAGATCAAGATGACATGTTTCATGGTTATCATTATTCTTTAAAGCATACGTGTCATCACAATAATCATCATAGATAGGAGGCATGCTTTCATCATAGTAAATTTGCTCATCAAAGCTTGGGGGACAAAAAATATCATCTCCATCAAACATAGCTTCCCCAAGCTTGTGGCTTTGCATATCATTAGCATCATGGATATTCAAGGAATTCATACTAACAACATTGCAATCATGCTCATCATATAAAAACATTCTATAGATTTCTTCTTCTAGCACTTGAGCACAATTTCCTTTCCATCATACTCACGAAAGATATTAAAAAGGTGAAGCGTGTGAGACAAACTCAATTCCATTTTTTTGTAGTTTTCTCTTATAAACTAGACTAGTGCTAAAACAAGAAAGAAAAAGATTCAATTGCAAGATCTAAAGATATACCTTCAAGTACTCACCTCCCCGGCAAAGGCGCCAGAAAAGAGCTTAGTTGACGGAGTGTGAGTACCCTTTACCTATCCTCCCCGGCAACGGCGCCAGAAAAGAGCTTGATGTCTACTACACAACCTTCTTCTTGTAGACGTTGTTGGGCCTGCAAGTGCACAGGCTTGTAGGACAGTAGAAAATTTCCCTCAAGTGGATGACCTAAGGTTTATCAATCTGTAGGAGGCGTAGGATGAAGATGGTCTCTCTCAAGCAAGCCTGCAACCAAATAACAAAGAGTCTCTTGTGTCCCCAACACACCCAATACAATGGTAAATTGTATAGGTGCACTAGTTTGGCGAAGAGATGAAGATACAAGTGCAAAATAGATGGTAGATATAGGTTTTTTTAATCTGAAATAATAAAAACAGCAAGGTAACAAGCGATAAAAGTGAGCGTAAACGGTATTGCAATGGTAGGAAACAAGGCCTAGGGTTCATACTTTCACTAGTGCAAGTTCTCTCAACAATAATAACATAGATAGAACATATGACAAGCCCTCAACATGCAACAAAGAGTCACTCCAAAGCCACTAATAGCGGAGAACAAATGTAGAGATTATGGTAGGGTACGAAACCACCTCAAAGTTATTGGTTCGGATCGATCTATAAAAGAGTTCATACTAGAATAACACCTTAAGACACAAATCAACCAAAACCCTAATGTCACCTAGATACTCCATTGTCACCTCAAGTATCCGTGGGCATGATTATACGATATGCATCACACAATCTCAGATTCGTCCAACCAACATAAAAGTACTTCAAAGAGTGCCCCAAAGCTACTACCGGAGAGTCAAGAACGTGTGCCAACCCCTATGCATAGGTTCCCAATGTCACGAAACCCGCAAGTTGATCACCAAAACATACATCAAGTGGCACATGATATCCCATTGTCACCACAGATAATCACGGCAAGACATACATCAAGTGTTCTCATAAAAGACTCAATCCGATAAGATAACTTCAAAGGGGAAACTCAATTCATCACAAGAGAGTAGAGGGGAGTAACATCATAAGATCCAACTACAATCGCAAAGCTCGGGATACATCAAGATCGTGCCATAGAGGAACAAGAGAGAGAACACGAGAGAGAGATCAAACACATAGCTACTGGTACATACCCTCAGCCCCGAGGGTGAACTACTCCATCCTCCTCATGGATAGCGCCGGGATGATGAAGATGGCCTTCGATGATGGGATCCCCCTCCGGCAGGGTGCCGGAACAGGGTCCCGATTGGTTTTTGGTGGCTACAGAGGCTTGCGGTGGCGGAACTCCCGATCTATCTTCTGTTCTGGAAGTTTTAGGGTACGTAGGTATATATGGGTGCGGGGGGTACGTCGGTGGACCTCCGAGGTGCTCACGAGGTAAGGAGGCGCGCCCAGGGGGAAGGCGCCCCCCCCCCCACCCTCGTGGGCAGCCCGGGACTCCCCTGACATGCACTCCAAGTCCATCAGGTTGCTTTCCTTCCAAAAATAACTTCTCCAGTTGATTTTGTTCCGTTTTGACTCCGTCTGATATTCCTTTTCCTCGAAACATTGAAATAGGCATAAAACAACAAATCTGGGCTGGGCCTCCGGTTAATAGGTTAGTCCCAAAAATAATATAAAAGTGGATAATAAAGCCCAATATTGCCTAAAACAGTAGATAAAGTAGCATGGAGCAATCAAAAATTATAGATACGTTGGAGACATATCATGCATCTACCACGGAGGGCTTCTACATCAACACCATAGCCCCTCCGATGAAGTGTGAGTAGTTTACTTCAGACCTTCGGGTCCATAGCTAGTAACTAGATGGCTTCTTCTCTCTTTTTGGATCTCAATACAATGTTCTCCCCCTCTCTTGTGGAGATCTATCCGATGTAATCTTCTTTTTGCGGTGTGTTTGTTGAGACCGATGAATTGTGGGTTTATGATCCAGCTTACCTATGAATAATATTTGAATATTCTCTGAATTCTTTTATGTATGATTGAGTTATCTTTGCAAGTCTCTTCGAATTATCCTTTTGGTTTGGCCAACTAGATTGATAGTTCTTGCAATGGGAAAAGTGCTTAGCTTTGGGTTCAATCTTGCAGTGTCCTTTCCCAGTGACAGAAGGGGCAGCAAGGCATGTATTGTATTGTTGCCATCGAGGATAACAAGATGGGGTTTTTTATCATATTGCATGAATTTATCCCTCTACATCACATCATCTTGCTTAAGGCGTTACTCTGTTTTTAACTTAATACTCTAGATGCATGCTGGATAGCGGTCGATGAGTGGCGCAATAGTAGTAGATGCAGAATCGTTTCGATCTACTTGTCTCGGACATGATGCCTATATACATGATCATACCTAGATATACTCATAACTATGCTCAATTCTGTCAATTGCTCAACAGTAATTTGTTCACCCACCGTAGAATACTTATGCTCTTGAGAGAAGCCACTAGTGAACCTATGGCCCCGGGGTCTATTCTCATCATATCAATCTCTATCACTTTATTATTTGCTTTGTTTTTACTTTGCCTTTTACTTTTCACTTTGCATCTCTATATCAAAAATACCAAAAATATTATTTATCATCTCTATCAGATCTCACCCTCGTAAGTGACCGTGAAGGGATTGACAACCCCTAATCGTGTTGGTTGCGAGTAGCTATCGTTTTGTGTAGATACGAGGGACTTGTGTGTGGTCTCCTACTGGATTGATACCTTGGTTCTCAAAAACTGAGGGAAATACTTACGCTACTTTGCTGCATCATCCGCTCCTCTTCGGGGAAATCCAACGCAGTGCTCAAGAGGTAGTGAGGGAGTCCTGGACTAAGGGGTGTCCGGATAGCCGAACTATCATCATCGGCCGGACTCCAAGACTATGAAGATACAAGATTGAAGACTTCGTCCCGTGTCCGGATGGGACTTTCCTTGGCGTGGAAGGCAAGCTTGGCGATACGGATATGTAGATCTCCTACCATTGTAACCGACTTTGTGTAACCCTAGCCCTCTCCGGTGTCTATATAAACCGGATGGTTTTAGTCCATAGGACGACAATAACAACAATCATACCATAGGCTAGCTTCTAGGGTTTAGCCTCCTTGATCTCGTGGTAGATCTACTCTTGTAATACCCACATCATCAATATCAATCAAGCAGGACGTAGAGTTTTACCTCCATCAAGAGGGCCCGAACCTGGGTAAAACATCGTGTCACTTGTCTCTTGTTACCATCCGCCTAGACGCACAGTTCGGGACCCCCTACCCGAGATCCGCCAGTTTTGACACCGACATTGGTGCTTTCATTGAGAGTTCCTCTGTGTCGTCACCAATAGGCTCGATGGCTCCTTTGATCATCAACAACGACGCGGTCCAGGGTGAGACTTTTCTCCCCGGGCAGATCTTTGTATTCGGCGGCTTTGCACTGCGGGCCAATTCGGTTGGCCATCTGGAGCAGATCGAAAGCTAAGCCCCTGGCCGTCAGGTCAGATTTGGAAGTCTTAACTTCACGGCTGACATCCGCGGAGACTTGATCTTCAACGGATTCGAGCCACAGCCGAGCGCGCCGCACTGTCACGATGGGCATGATTTAGCTCTGCTGCCGGACAGTAACCTGGAGGCCGCACACGAATCCGCTCCGACCCTCGATTCAGAGCCGGCTGCGCAGATCGAGGACGGATGGTTAGACACCGCCTCGGGGGCTGCAACCTCTACAGTGATAGAGCCGAATACTGACTTTGTCCCTTCTGAAGCTCGTGACTCCAAGGTGTCGGACTCCTTGCCGGACTCCGAACCTCCCGCGCCCCCTCCAATCGAATCCGATTGGGCGCCGATTATGGAGTTCGTCGCCGCGAACATCTTTCAACACTCACCTTTTGGCGACATTCTGAGTTCGCTAAAATATCTCTCGTTATCAGGAGAGCCCTGGCCGGACTACGGTGAGGACAGTTGGGATGCGGACGACGAAGAAATTCAAGGCCCACCCACCACCCACTTAGTAGCCACTGTCGACGATTTAACTGACATGCTAGACTTCGACTCCGAAGACATCGACGGTATGGACGACGATGCCGGAGACGACCAAGAACCAGCGCCTACTGGGCACTGGAAAGCCACCTCAACTCACGACGAATACATGGTGGATACACCAAAAGGAAGCGATAACGAGGAACAACGGGATGCGGCGAAGGATAATTCCCCCGAAAAACAACAAAAATGGTGACACAAGCGCTGCCCGAAGTCCCGCCTCGACAACAGCGACACCCATAATGACCCAGCCGTAGAGCAGGGCGAACCAGTGGACGAGCATCCCATTCCCGGCGAAAAAAATAGTCCAGACGATCACACGCCGGACACATCACCGGAGCATAAGAACCTGCACAGAAGGCTCGTCGCCACTGCAAGGAGCTTGAAGAAACAAAATAGAAAGCTCAAAACAGCGGAAGACGTACTCAGAACAAGATGGAGCAAAGTACTCAAGACCGCAGACAAATACGGCAATAGTCAACAAGCAAAAAGCTACCCGAAGCGCATGCTGTTGCCCGAATTTGACGACGAGGCCGTAGAGCCCCCACAGTCAAAAAAGAAAGAGGCCGCCTGGCCGGATAGATGAGCAGACAACAGTTTAAGAGCGGCAAACAGCGCCGCACATAATCCGGCACACGATCCAAATAAGGATCCGCGCAAAAAGGATGGCCTGGTCAGGTCCATCTATGGGCCAAAAAAGAAGGCTCCTGAAAGCAACACAACCCACCGAGTGTCTGAACATAACGGCACACCTAAATATAGGAGCGCCGCACACCCACTATGTTTCACCGATGAGGTGCTGGATCACGAATTTCCAGCTGGATTCAAGCCCGTAAACATAGAGGCATATGACGGAACAACAGACCTCGGAGTCTGGATTGAGGACTATATCCTACACATACATATGGCTAGAGGAGATGATCTCCACGCCATAAAATACCTACCCCTCAAGCTCAAAGGGCCAGCCAGGCATTGGCTCAAAAGCCTCCCAGAAAATACCATTGCAAGTTGGGAAGAGCTTGAGGATGCATTTCGAGCAAATTTTCAGGGAACTTACGTCCGCCCTCCGGACGCAGATGATTTAAGTCACATAACTCAACAGCCCGGGGAGTCAGCATGCAAATTCTGGAACAAGTTCCTCACCAAAAAGAACCAAATAGTCGATTGTCCGGACGCCGAAGCCTTAGCAACCTTTAAACATAACGTCCGAGACGAATGGCTCGCCAGACACCTCGGCCAGGAAAAACCAAGAACAATGGCCGCACTAACAAGCCTCATGACCCGCTTTTGCGCGGGGGAAGATAGCTGGCTAGCAAGATGCAGCACCAGCGACCCGAGTACATCCGAGGTCAGGGATGGAAATGGTAAATCACGACGCAGAAAAGATCAGCGCAGGAATAAGGGAAGCGGCCCAGATAGCACGGTGGTCAACGCCGGATTCAAAATCTCACGGCCGAATAACAAAACAATGCCCCTTAAAGACAACAGTGACGAGCTATCCAACCTAAACAAAATCTTGGATAGGACATGTCAAATCCACATTACCTCCAGGAAGCCTGCAAACCACGCCCACAGAGATTGTTGGGTCTTCAAGCAGTCCGGCTGACTTAACACCGAAGACAAGGGGCTCGACACACCAAGCGAAGACAATGACGAATCCCACAAGCAGCAGACCGGAGAACAGAAGACTTTCCCACAAAAAGTCAAAACAGTGAACTCACTTCATGTGATAAATTGTGCGGAAGCGATATAAACCTGCTATAACAGGACACCATCCGAAGAATGGGGATAGACCCTACAAAAATTCTCCATAACAACACTTCCTTCAAAGGAGTGACGCCAGGACTTTGTGCCAAGTGTACAGGACCTATACTACTAAAAGTTGTGTTCGGTTCGCCCGACAACTTCCGTCGCGAAACACTAGTCTTCCATATCGCCCCATTCAAAAGTGGCCATTAAGCACTGCTGGGACGCGAAGCTTTCGCCCGCTCTAACGCAATACCGCATTACGCGTCTCTCACACTCAAAATGCCCGGTCCATGCGGCATAATCTCATTAAAGGGAAAACTCCGAGTGTTCCTCGACCACGGAAAGCGTGAGACTGCCTTGACAGCCGCACGGTAATCCAACCTTGCTGATCAAAGCCCCTCAAAATAGGTCATTTAGACCTCGGACACGGTTAGGCGAGTCCGGCACAAATAAACAAGGGGCTTCCCAGCCACATACCTTTTTAAAAGGGGCTGCACGTATAAACAATGAGAGCCAATAAAGCTCAATTTTATTCATCTTCCAAATCGTACTCTGTTTTCAATACATCTTTTGCACGATATCTTTTCCAAACTAAGTTCTTCTCTTTTACAGATGAACCACGTGCTACACCCATCCAGGATACAGCACAACGGAGACACAGGCGCAGACGTGTAGCAGGGACCCGTTACAAGGATTCTTTTCAGATTAAGACCCTGCGTAAACCTTTCTTACTGTCTCTTGTTGATACTCATCCCCCGGTTTCTTACCATAACCGAGGAGGAGGCTGGCGTTTTGGCATCGTCTGCGTAAGAAGTTCTCGCCTGTGCCTGGACACTAGGGCCTTCGGGCACTGTTTTGCCCGTTATCATAAAGCCCGAATACCTTAGGGAGTGTTCGGCGTCTCGAGTTAGGCCTTATATGCATCAGCTCTAAATCATGTCTTTGGTCAAATGGTGGGTTTGCCCGGCTCCTGTGTTTTGCTGCCTTACGTTCTGCTCCATTGGCTAACGCGGCACCAGGAGAACTACTGCGATTGTGCCCCGGTTCGGCCGGGCGAGCACCTCAGTAGAGAAAGCCGAAAACGACTGTCATGATATAGCGAGAGACTGGTCAACCACTCGATCGACCATTGGAATGTTTAGAATTCCTCCGCTTTAATGAAGGACCGCTTCCCGGTCAGGCACACACGCGCCCCGAATTCGGAGAGCGCGGTGCCTTTAGGGCCTATATCGTAGCCCCACCATCGAGCTCCTATGGCTAAGTGAAAGTGATAAAGCATTATAGTCCGGTTGCCTAGTTTTCCTATGCTATCACCTCCTTCAAAGGACCAAGACATTGGATTAAGTGTGAAAATGCGCTTTTTTTTGCAAACACCCACGCACTATGTGCGTGGGGGCTGAAGCCAAAGACTGCCATCTTTCAGTTTATAAATACATATACATTAACGGCCGCACAAGAGATATTTCCATACTTGAAAGCACAAGTCTAAAAGGTCGTTACATTATAAATATGATCTCACAAATCATACAGTCATTTGAACATGACATTTTTCGAGCACTGCGACTCTATTAAACGAGCGCCCTGCAGGACCTCCTCAAAATAGTGCTCGGTGGGTAATCGGCTCTCGTCCGAACCCGGGACGCAACATTGGTGGCATTCATCTCTGCCTAGTATGTCTTAACACAGGCAAGAGCCATCCGTGCACCCTCTATGCAGGCCGACCGCTTCATCGCCTTGATATGCGGCACCGCCCCAAGGAATTACTGCAATAAACCAAAATAACTCTTCGGCTTGGGCCTTTCTGGCCACAGATGAGCCACCACATCCATCATGGCTAGTCCGGACAATCTATTCAGATCAGCCCACTCAGCCAACTGATCGGTCAATGGCAGTGGACACTCTGGACTATGGAATTGAGACCAAAACAGCTCTTCCATTTCATGATCCTTCTGACTTCGGAAGTGCCGAACTGCATCCGCCGCACTCGCCGCCAAATCCAGATAAGGATCCTCTGCACTCCACAACTGGCCCAACCGAGCATACTTCGGATCCGTGAACTTCCTACGCAACAGAAAGAGCTTTCCAGCCGCAATGTCTTCGGCCTGACGCAGTTCCTCCTTTATAGCCCGCATTGCAGAACAAGCATCCTTGGCTTCGGCGGTGGCCTTTTTCAGGCCCTCTTGCTCCGCTTGGCGTTCTCTTTCAAGAACCTCATAGCGGTCGGTAGCATCCTTTAATTTCATGGCCATTACGGCCATTTCTTCCCTGCTTCGGCAATGAGCAGCCTTCTCGGCTTTTAGCTCCTCTGCTGCCTTCGAGGCAGCCGCATCACTTCTTCTGGTTTGCTCCTTGGCTCGGGCAAGTTTTGCCCGGAGGTCTTCCACAGCAGCTGCACCATCTGCATCAAGCATGAATGTTGTAAGGAGTGGGTATCAGCTCCCTCACCAGGCGACCGCAGAGAAACCACCTACCTTGCGACTCGTCAAGTCGTTTATTGACAAGCGCGATGTCCGCATCCGCAATGTCGAGTTGCCGCTTCAGTTCGGCAACTCCATCAGTCCGGCTGGCCACCGAACGCTCCGCCACCTGCATAGGAAAGGCGACATTACGTAACTGAGATTATGATCCTCGGCACGCTGTCAGTCTCGACAACATACCGAGTCTCAGGGGCTACTATCTATACAGGGTGCACTCTATGTGCAAAACTGTCAAAAGGTATGTCATTTTTTGCGTACCTCAAACCCTGTCAATAAACTTCCAACGGCCTCATGAACCCGCTCTCGGCGGATGAGATCTTTGCAATCACCGCACTCATTAACGCGCGGTGATCTTCTGAGAGAGACACCCTCTCGAGCAAACCCTGCAGCTCCAACGACCGCACTCTAGTGGGTGCCGAACTTCCAGGCCCCGCCGGATTCGGGGAGACCCTCCGTGACGACACCTCCGGGTCGTCCGCCCCGCCTGATGGGACGGCAAATGGAGGCGTTTCGCTCTCCATCATCTCCGGACGAAGGTCCCCCGAGGATGAGCTCTGCTGGGAAGGGCTGAGATCCGAACTACAAGGTAAAACCTTCAGTTATCCTTAGAAATAAAATAGGGATGTCCTTTATAATAAAACTTCCCTTTTTTCTACTTACGGCTCGCTGGAGGGCTGATTCCTTTGGGGAGACTGTACGGCCGGGACTCCTCCCGGCATAGGACCTTCCGATGCAGATTTCTTTCCCCTCTTCGAGGCTTTGGCCTCCGGGTTTTCGGAAGCGGTCCTCTTCACCCCCTCGAGGGAGGGATTCTTGATTCCCCCCTTACTGAGAGCCTCCTTGACAGAGGTGGTAGTTTCCCTGTTCCCCCCTTCGCCTTCCTCCGAAGGCGCAACCTCCAACATTTTGATTAACACGGGATCCGGCGTGGTCTCAGGGAGGGGGGCCGGACACCGTATCAGTTTTGCTTACGCTATCCACTCCTGTTCAAGGGATAGCCGGTTAAAAGGCAAATCCATGATAAATAAGTGGATGATATATCTGGTCATAGGGCTACTTACTTGAGTATCCGGGTGATTGCAGCTTAGGCCGGCATCCTCGGTCAAGTCCGGACACACTTCTTGTGATCCAAAGAACAGTTTGTACATCTCTATGGGTTTTGTACCCATAAAGTGTTGGAGAGCTCGTGGTCCCTCCGGATTGAATTCCCACAGGCGGAGGGGGCGACGTTTGCAGGGCAGAAGACGCCGAATCAGCATCACCTGCGTCACTACGACCAGATTAATCTCCCTCTCTTGGAGATCTCAAATCCGGCCCTGCAATAGGCGAACGTCCTTGGATGCCCCCCAGTCAAACACCTTGTTGACCCACGTTGTCAGCCGTGGTGGAGGGCCCTGGCGAAAGGCGGACAGCGGCCTTTTCCTGCTGCCCCTAGGAGCGGTGATATAGAACCACTCCTGCTGCCACAAACCGAGCTCCTCCTGAAAAGAGCCCTCGGGCCATGGAGCATCGGCCCTCTTGCTTATAACTGCCCCTCTGCACTCTGCCTGACGCCCCTCAATCATCTTCGGCTCCACATTGAAGGTTTTGAGCCACAAGCCAAAGTGAGGGGTAGTGCGGAGGAAGGCTTCGCAGACGACAATAAATGATGAGATATGGAGGATAGACTCCGGAGCCAGGTCGTGAAATTCCATCCCATAGTAAAACAGGAGCCCCGAAGGAAGGGATCCATCGGGAAGCCTAAACCCCGACGGAGGTGAGGCATGAACATGACACTCTCGCCAGGCTCCGGGGTAGGAGTGACTTGCCCTTGGGCAGGCAACCTATGTGAAATCTCGTAGGTTAAGTACCTGGCGTCCCTAAGCTTTAGCACGTCCTCTTCCGTGACGGAGGAGGGCATCCACCGGCCCTGAAGGTCGGAGCCGGACATTGTCGAAGGTCCAAAGTGCCCGAGTCTAGAGCCCTGGGTGTTGGAACTCGGGGCGAGGGGTGGATTTGATTGAGGATTGAAGAAAAGGAACGGGCCTTGGTCTCATTATAAAGGGGGAGAATAGCAAGAGCCGTCTCCGTGGCCGTTTAGAACTCGCCCTCGATGGAGGGGGCATGGCAACGGGCGTGGTTGGGTTACCCACGCCTGTATTGATTAGAATCCCGGAATAAGGGGAACACGATCTCTGCTTCGACAAGACGTGCCAAGGAAACCGCTTCGCTAAACGCGCTGAGGCACTATAATAAAAACGATTCAAGTAAAGGCTTGGTTGTGGTGTGACGTCACGCCACGAAATATGTCAGCAGATTGACCTTGTGTAAATATTATTTTCTCTACGGTGGAATATGGAATTTATTTTGCAGAGCCGAACACTATCCTGGTGTTCACAATCTTCTACAAACTATTCGGAGAAGGAACCCGCCTTGCAATGCCGAAGACAATATGCGCGCCGGACTCGTCGTTATTGAAGCCTGGTTCAGGGGCTACTGAGGGAGTCCTGGACTAAGGGGTGTCCGGATAGCCGAACTATCATCATCGGCCGGACTCCAAGACTATGAAGATACAAGATTGAAGACTTCGTCCCGTGTCCGGATGGGACTTTCCTTGGCGTGGAAGGCAAGCTTGGCGATACGGATATGTAGATCTCCTACCATTGTAACCGACTCTGTGGTACCCTAGCCCTCTCCGGTGTCTATATAAACCGGGTGGTTTTAGTCCGTAGGACAACAATAACAACAATCATACCATAGGCTAGCTTCTAGGGTTTAGCCTCCTTGATCTCGTGGTAGATCTACTCTTGTAATACCCACATCATCAATATCAATCAAGCAGGACGTAGGGTTTTACCTCCATCAAGAGGGCCCGAACCTGGGTAAAACATTGTGTCCCTTATCTCCTGTTACCATCCGCCTAGACGCACAGTTCGGGACCCCCTACCCGAGATCCGCCAGTTTTGACACCGACAGGTAGCAAGAAGAATTTCTGGCGCCGTTGCCGGGGAGGCGCACGCAAGCAAGTCAACCATACCAAGTACCCATCACAATCCCTATCTCTCGCATTACATTATTTGCCTCTCATTTTCCTCTCCCCCACTTCACCCTTGCCGTTTTATTCGCCCTCCCTTTCCCAATCTCCTTCTCTCCTTCCCGTTTGCCTTTTTCCCGTTGCCTTTCTGTTTGCTTGTGTGTTGGATTACTTGTTGCCATGGCGCAAGATAATACCAAATTGTGTGACTTCTCGAATACCAATAATAATGATTTCCTTAGTACTCCGATTGCTCCTCTTAATAATGATGAGTCTTGTGAAATCAATACCGCTTTGTTGAATCTTGTTATGAAAGATCAATTCGCCGGCCTTCCTAGTGAAGATGTCGCTACTCATCTAAAGAATTTTGTTGATTTATGTGATATGCAAAAGAAGAAAGATACGGATAACAATATTGTCAAAATAAAGTTATTTCCGTTTTCACTTAGAGATCGTGCTAAAGCTTGGTTTTCGTCTTTGCCTAAAAATAGTATTGATTCTTGGAACAAGTGCAAAGATGCTTTTATCTCTAAGTATTTTCCTCCCGCTAAGATCATCACTCTTAGGAACGATATTATGAATTTTAAACAACTTGATCATGAGCATGTTGCCCAATCTTGGGAAAGAATGAAATTGATGCTTCGCAATTGCCCTACTCATGGTTTGAATTTATGGATGATCATACAAATTTTTTATGCCAGATTGGATTTTGCTTCTAGAAATCTTTTAGATTCGGCCGCGGGAGGCACGTTTATGGAAATGACGTTAGGAGATCCTACAAAATTGCTTGATAACATTATGGCCAATTATTCTCAATGGCACACCGAAAGATCTTCTAGTAAAAAAGTGCATGTTATATAAGAAATCAATGTTTTGAGTGAAAAGATGGATGAACTTATGAAGATGTTTGCTACTAAAAATACTTCTCTTGATCCCAATGATATGCCTTTGTCAACTTTGATTGAGAATAATAATGAATCTATGGATGTGAATTTTGTTGGTAGGAATAGTTTTGGGAACAATGCGTATAGAGGGAATTTTAATCCTAGGCCTTATCCTAGTAATCCTTCTAATAATTATGGAAATTCCTACAACAACTCTTATAGAAATTTTAATAAGATGCCCTCTGAATTTGAGAGTAGTGTTAAAGAGTTTATGAATTCACAAAAGAATTTTAATGCTTCGCTTGAAGAGAAATTGCTTAAAGTTGATGATTTGGCTAGGAACGTTGATAGAATTTCTCTTCAAATTGATTCTTTAAAGCTTAGATCTATTCCTCCTAAGCATGATATCAATGAGTCCCTCAAAGCCATGAGAATTTCCATTGATGAGTGCAAAGAAAGAACCGCTAGGATGCGTGCTTCCAAAGATGCCTTTATTAAAGCGTGTTCTTCCAATTCCTATGAAAATCAAGATGAAGATCTAAAAGTTATTGATGTGTCCCCCATTAAATCTTTGTTTTGCAATATGAATCTTGATGAAACTGAATATGATCTTCCTTTACCTAGAAGGCGTTCTAAGAATTTGGAGTTTCTAGATCTTGATGATGAAATTGATGAAAGTGGGATTGAAAGAAATAAAAACCTAGATGTTGCTAAACCCACTATTTTGGATCTCAAGGAATTTAATATGAAAATTGCTCTTTGATTGGTTGTATTTCCTTGTTGCAATCCGTGCTAGATTCTCCTCATGCTTATAGTCAAAATAAGGCCTTTACCGAACACATTGTTGATGCATTGATGCAATCTTATGAAGAAAAACTTGAGTTGAAAGTTTCTATCCCTAGAAAACTCTATGATGAGTGGGAACCTACTATTAAAATTAAAATTAAAGATTATGAGTTTCATGCTTTGTGTGATTTGGGTGCTAGTGTCTCTACTATTCCCAAAACTTTATGTGATTTGTCAGATTTCCGTGACTCTGATGATTGCTCTCTAAACTTGCATCTTGCGGATTCCACTATTAAAAAACCTATGGGAAGAATTAATGATGTTCTTATTGTTGCAAATAGGAATTATGTGCCCGTAGATTTTATCGTTCTTGATATAGATTTCAATCCTTCATGTCCTATTATTCTTGGTAGACCTTTCCTTGGAACGATTGGTGCAATTATTGATATGAAGGAAGGGAATATTAGATTCCAATTTACCTTAAAGAAGGGCATGGAACACTTCCCTAGAAAGAAAATAAAATTACCATATGAATCTATCATGAGAGCCACTTATGGATTGCCTACCAAAGATGGCAATACCTAAATCTATCCTTGCTTTTATGCCTAGCTAGGGGCGTTAAACGATAGCGCTTGTTGGGAGGCAACCGAATTTTATTTTTTGTTTTTGCTTCTGTTTAGGAATAAATAATCCATCTAGCCTCTGGTTAGATGTGGTTTTATGTTTTAATTAGTGTTTGTGCCAAGTAGAACCTATAGGATAACCTACGATGATAGTTGATTTGATTCTGCTGAAAAACAGAAACTTTGCACGCACGAATATAATTTTGTTAAATCACAGAAACGTGATTTTGCGTTGATTCCTTTTGCTGCTGTTCAGTAGACAAATTTTCCAGGACTTCCTATTTTGGTAGGATTTTTAGAGTTCCATAAGTTTGCGTTAGTTACAGATTGCTACAGACTGTTCTGTTTTTGACAGATTCTGTTTTGCGTGTGTTGTTTGCTTATTTTGATGAATCTATGGCTAGTAAAATAGTTTATAATCCATATAGAAGTTTGAATACAGTAGGTTTAACACCAATATAAATAAAGAATGAGTTCATTACATGTCACGCCCAATATGCGACCCTATCCAAAAGGAACTCAAAGGTCCCACCAAGGATAGACCCGCATATTGAAACACTTATGCAAGGTGGATATCATTACATCAACATTACATAATAGGTAGGGATACATACATAAGGCATACAATGCCACATGGATACAACATCACAATACATACCAGCATCATCCGACTACTGATGAAACACAAACAGAAACTCAAACAACATCCACCCTGCTAGCCCAGGCTGCCGACCTGGAACCTATCCCCTGATCGAAGAAGAAGCAGAAGAAGAACTCCAAGACAAGCAACATCGCTCTCGCGTCATGATCATCGGATAACCTGTACCTGCAAGTGTTGTTGTAGTAATCTGTGAGCCACGAGGACTCAGCAATCCCATTACCATGGGTATCAAGACTAGCAAAGCTTAATGGGAAAGGAAGGGGTAAAGTGGTGAGGTTGCAGCAGCGACTAAGCATATATGGTGGCTAACATACGCAAATAAGAGCGAGAAGAGGACAAGCAGAACCGTCGTCAACTAGTAATGATCAAAAGGTGATCCTGAACTCCTACTTACGTCAAACATAACCCAGAAACCATGTTCACTTCCCGGACTCCGCCGAGAAGAGACCATCACGGCTACACACGCGGTTGATGCGTTTTAATTCGGATCTGGTGTCAAGTTGTCTACAACCGGACATTAACAAATTCCCATCTGCCAATAACCGCAGGCACGGCTTTCGAAAGTTTAAACCCTGCAGGGGTGTCCCAACTTAGCCCATGATAAGATCTCGCGATCAACGAAGGATATACCTTCTCCCAGGAAGACCCGATCAGTCTCGGAATCCTGGTTTACAAGACATTTCGACAATGGTAAAACAAGACCAGCAAAGCCGCCCGGATGTGCCGACAAATCCCGATAGGAGCTGCACATATCTCGTTCTCAGGGCACACCGGATTGTCCAAACTTCCGGTAGGCCAACCCAGAGTTGCCACTGGTGGCCACCGGCGGTTGACAGGTTGGACCAACACTCACAACGAGCACTGGCCAGGGGGGGGGGTAAAAATAAGATGACCCTCGAGAGCGCGACTCCCAAGGGAAAAGTAGGTGGTGGTGAGGCAAATGGTATAACCTTATGTTCAAGTTGTTAAACAGCAAGTTAAGATGCATCAAGATGATCTACACGAGATTCTAGTCAAGTTACATATAAAGTTCATTAGATTCGGAGCTACGGCCTAGAAGATATGAGCAAAACAAGTTAAACATGGCATTGATGCAAAATGCATACAAATATCAAGCAAACACCTCAAAACAAGGATGAAACATGATAATATGAAGCTACATGCAAAATCAAGCAAGTTTCATATAGAGCACACTCAAAACGGAGCAACGGTTCAACACATGCACTCTATACAAGATATAGCAACAATCTGTCCATAACAGCAACTAGGCATATTGCAAGCACTAAAACAACATGCTACAGTACCACAACAATAAAACAAAGGGCATGGACAACATGTACAGGTAAAGCATAACAAAACATGAACACTGAGCTATCTCCAGAAATCACAAGAACATGCTCAAACACACATGGCAAGATTGCATATATTAACAGTTTCAGACATATCAGGAAATAACATCAGGTTGCAATGTTTAGAGCTATCAAACAACATGTTACAGGAACTTAACATGGCAAATAAAGGTACGGCATGAATCTACTAATTGCATAGAACAAAAGTCCCTTACTGAACATGAGCCAAAAAGGCACGGAAAATATGATGGAACCCATGTAAACATGGCAAGTTATATGACAGATTCAAACATGGCAGGAACAACAATAAGTAGACATGTTGGTGAGCTTGAACCGCTCACCACAAAGCAATAAATGGCATGTCAAAGCAACCAACAGTAAGAAGACATGTTTATGAAGCTAAGCATGGCAAGAGCAAGTTCATAGGGTGCATGGATCACTAACAACAATCATGGCAACATTGAACTTCATGTTAACAGGCTGACAGCAACATCATTTAGCAAGTTTGGAGCAAGATATGAACAATCTACAGCAAGCTATAAATGCAACCAAGGGCATGAATAGATAGCTCATAACCATATATACAAAACATCCTTACTAAAGTATCCCAAAATAAGCATGGATCTCTCTGTAGCATCAAGTTTACATGGCATAAAAATAACAGCAGAACAGGGACTGAAATCAGCAACATCACGAGGCCTAGTTTACATGCTTGTGCTAGTCACCACATTGATCACAAAAATACATGGTAAGCACCTTTGTAAAGAAGACATGGCATAGTTCAAAGCACGTGTAGACATCAACCTCATAGGATGCACACATCAAACATGGCAAAAATGACAAATGAGCATGTTACAATAGTTTCAGCAGATTAACAGCAACATGCACTCTTGCAACGATGATTCGGGCACCAAGATGGACTCAAATGAATATGGTGCAATGGAATGAAATGAAGTACTCGTCGAGGCAAACAATTTGACATATTACACGCCCGAAACGGAGCTACGGATGCAGAGTTATGATGCGATGAACAGGGCAATATTATGCAAAAATATCTCGGGAAGGGAGTTTCGGGGTCAACCTTCATTTGACCGGATCCAGATCTGACGCGCGCGGATCGAGGATGGCTGGGGCTCGCCGGAGACGACGACGGATGGCAGCGGGGAAGTCGCGAGGCAGGGCGGCGGAGGCGGCCGGCGCCGGAGAGGAGGCCGGGCGGCAGTCGGGCGCCGGCGCGGGGCGCGGCCAAGGCTGGCGG
>NC_041391.1:641990445-642063731 GCF_002162155.2 Triticum dicoccoides | reverse complement strand
GGCCGTGGTGGCCGCGGGCAGGGTACGGCGGCACGGGACACGTGGCGCTCTGGGATTTGTCGGGCGGCGGACGCGTCCGGCTGCTGGACAGACATGTCCGGCGTCGCGAGATGGAGGGGGCTAGGGTTTCGGGAGGATTAGACCGCGAATTTGGACGGGGAGGGCATATTTATAGTTTCTGGGAGCTAGGAGAGTCCAAAAGGAGCATGGTTTTTGCCCACACAATCGTGGTCGAACGACCGAGAGCATGGAGGGGAGTTTGCTGGGTTTTGGGCCACTTTGAAGGGGTGTTGGGCTGCAAAACAAAGAGGGCTTTTACGGTTACCCGGTTAACCGTTGGAGTATCAAACGACCTTCAAATGGCACGAAACTTGACAGGCGGTCTACCGGTGTTATACCAAGGCTGCTTGGCAAACCTCGGGCCATTCCGAGAAGGCTTAACGCCCGCACACGCAAAGAGGCAAAAGGGGAACGCCGGAGGACATAGGAGTGACGGATTGCAAAACGGACAACGGGGAAAATGCTCGGATGGAAGAGATGAACACGTATGCAAAATGAAATGCACATGATGACATGACAATATGCAACACACAAGCAAATGACATGGCAACAACGACGAATAACTGGCAGACACCTAGCGCATCGGATTCGGGGTGTTACATTACAGTACCTTGAAGTAGTCTTTTGTTTTCTTTCTCTACCGGAGCTCACGAGATTTCTATTGAGTTTTGTGTTGTGAAGTTTTCAAATTTTGGGTGAATTCTTTTGATGGATTATGGAACAAGGAGTGGCAAGAGCCTAAGCTTGGGGATGCCCATGGCACCCCCAAGATAATCCAAGGACGCCAAAAAGTTAAAGCTTGGGGATGCCCCGGAAGGCATCCCCTCTTTCGTCCACTTCCATCGGTAATTTACTTGGAGCTATATTTTTATTCACCACATGATATGTGTTTTGCTTGGAGCGTCTTGTATCATTTGCGTCGTTGCTTGTTAGTTTACCACAATCATCCTTGCTGTACACACCTTTTGAGAGAGCCATACATGAATTGGAATTTTCTAGAATACTCTATGTGCTTCACTTATATCTTTTGAGCTTGATAGTTTTGCTCATAGTGCTTCACTTATATCTTTTGAGCGTGATAATTTTTGCTCTAGTGCTTCACTTAGATCTTTTAGAGCACGGTGGTGGATTTGTTTTAAAGAAACTATTAGTCTCTCTTGCTTCACTTAGATTATTTTGGGAGTCGTTAATAGCATGGCAATTTGCTTAATATTAATATACTTGGTGTTCAAAATATGTGAAACTTTGTTTTGAGTGAATTGAATACTAGGATAAGTTTGATGCTTGATAATTGTTTTGAGATATGGAGGTGATAATATCAAAGTTGTGCTAGTTGAGTAATTGTGAATTTGAGAAATGCTTGTGTTGAAGTTTGCAAGTCCCGTAGCATGCACGTATGGTTAAAGTTGTGTAACAAATTTGAAACATGAAGTGTACCTGGCTTGTGCATCCTTATGAGTGGCGATCGGGGACGAGCAATGGTCTTTTCCTACCAATCTATCCTCCTAGGAGCATGTGCGTAATACATGATTTTTGATGACTTCTAAATTTTTGCAATAAGTATATGAGTTCTTTGACTAATGTTGAGTCCATGGATTATACGCACTCTCACCTTTCCGCCTTTGCTAGCCTCTTCGGTACCATGCATTGCCCTTTCTCACCTTGAGAGTTGGTGCAAACTTCGCCGGTGCATCCAAACCCCGTGATACGATACGCTGTATCACACATAAACCTCCTGATATCTTCCTCAAAACAGCCACCATACCTACCTATCATGGCATTTCCATAGCTATTCCGAGATATATTGCCATGCAACTTCCATCATCATCATCATGACATACATTACTTTTGTCATATTACCATTGTATGATCATGTAGTTGACATCGTATTTGTGGCAAAGCCACCATGCATTATTTTCCATACATGTCACTCTTGATTCATTGCACCATCCCGGTACACCGCCGGAGGCATTCATATAGAGTCATATCTTGTTCTAAGTTTCGAGTTGTAATCCTTATGTTGTAATCAATAGAAGTGTGATGATCATCATTATTAGAGCATTGCACAAAAAAAAGTCCCAAAAAAGGGCAATGCTACTATCTCTTTTTCCACACTTGTGCTTCAAATTAGCACCTTGTTCTTCATGTAGTAAGTCTCATATATTGTGCTTCAAAGTAGCACCTTGTTCTTCATGTAGTGAGTCTCATAAGTTGTCTTTTTATACTAGTGGGAATTTTTCATTATAGAACTTGGCTTGTATATTCCTACGATGGGCTTCCTCAAATGCCCTAGGTCTTCATGAGCAAGCGAGTTGGATGCACACCCACTAGTTTTCTTTTGTTGAGCATTCATAGCTCTAGTGCATCCGTTGCATGGAAATCCCTACTCCTCATGTTGACATCAATTAATGGGCATCTTCATAGCCCGTTGATTATCCTCGTCAATGTGAGACTTTCTCCTTTTTTGTCTTCTCCACACAATCCCCATCATCATATTCTATTCCACCCATAGTGCTATATCCATGGCTCATGCTCATGTATTGCGTGAAGGTGGAAAAAGTTTGAGATTATTTAAGTATGAAACAATTGCTTGGCTTGTCATCGGGGGTATAGAAGTTTGGAACATCTTTGTGTGACGAAAATGAAGCATAGCCTAACTATATGATTTTGTAGGGATGAACTTTCTTTTGCCATGCTATTTTGAGAAGACATGATTGCTTTGATTAGTATGCTTGAAGTATTATTATTTTTTATGTCAATATGAACTTTTGTCTTGAATATTTCGGATCTAAATATTCATGCCACAATTAAGAAGATTTATATTGAAATTATGCCAAACTTTCACTCCGCATCAAAAATTCTTTTTTACCATTTACCTACTCGAGCACGAGCAGGAATTAAGCTTGGGGATGCCTGATACGTCTCCAACGTATCTCTAATTTTTGATTGCTCCATGCTACTTTATCTACTGTTTTGGACTATATTGGGCTTTATTTTCCACTTCTATATTATTTTTGGGACTAACCTATTAACCGGAGGCCCAGCCCAGAATTACTACTTTTTGCCTATTTCAGTGTTTCGAAGAAACGGAATATCAAACGGAGTCCAAACGGAATGAAACCTTCGAGAACGTGATTTTCTCACCGAACGTGATCCAGGAGACTTGGACCCTACTCCAAGAAGTAACAGAGGCGGTCACGAGGGTGCCCCCCCCTAGGGCGTGCCCCCCTATCTTGTGAGCCCCCTGTTGCTCCACCGACGTACTCCTTCCTCCTATATATACCTATATACCCCCGACAGATCAAATATGGAGCCAAAAACCTAATTCCACCGCCGCAACTTTCTGTATCCATGAGATCCCATCTTGGGGCATGCTTCGGAGCTCTGCCGGAGGGGGCATCTACCATGGAGGGCTTCTACATCAACACCATAGCCCCTCCGATGAAGTGTAAGTAGTTTAGTTCAGACCTTCGGGTCCATAGCTAGTAGCTAGATGGCTTCTTCTCTCTTTTTGGATCTCAATACAATGTTCTCCCCCTCTCTTGTGGAGATCTATTCGATGTAATCTTCTTTTTTCGGTGTGTTTGTTGAGACCGATGAATTGTGGGTTTATGATCCAGCTTATCTATGAATAATATTTGAATCTTCTCTGAATTCTTTTTATGTATGATTGAGTTATCTTTGCAAGTCTCTTCGAATTATCCTTTTAGTTTGGCCAACTAGATTGGTAGTTCTTGCAATGGGAGAAGTGCTTAGCTTTGGGTTCAATCTTGCGGTGTCCTTTCCCAGTGACAGAAGGGGCGGCAAGGCACCTATTGTATTGTTGCCATCGAGGATAAAAGATGGGGTTTGTATCATATTGCATGAATTTATCCCTCTACATCATGTCGTCTTGCTTAAGGTGTTACTCTGTTTTTAACTTAATACTCTAGATGCATGCTGGATAGCAGTCGATGAGTGGAGTAATAGTAGTAGATGCAGAATCGTTTCGATCTACTTGTCTCGGATGTGATTCCTATATACATGATCATACCTAGATATACTCATAACTATGCTCAATTCTGTCAATTGCTCAACAGTAATTTGTTCACCCACCGTAGAATACGTATGCTCTTGAGAGAAGCCACTAGTGAAACCTATGGCCCCCGAGTCTATTCTCATCATATCAATCTCTATCACTTTATTATTTGCTTTGTTTTTACTTTGCCTTTTACTTTTCACTTTGCATCTCTATATCAAAAATACCAAAAATATTATTTATCATCTCTATCAGATCTCACCCTCGTAAGTGACTGTGAAGGGATTGACAACCCCTAATCGCGTTGGTTGCGAGTAGCTATCATTTTGTGTAGGTATGAGGGACTTGTGTGTGGTCTCCTACTGGATTGATACCTTGGTTCTCAAAAACTAAGGGAAATACTTACACTACTTTGCTGCATCATCCTCTCCTCTTCACGGAAATCCAACGCGGTGCTCAATAGGTAGAAGCACTTATGACGAGACAATTTTAACTTGCACTACAAAAAAATACACTTCTGTGATGATACATGTTTGTCATAGTAGGTCGCGTTTTTTTTCATGCATGTACATCCATGACAAATTTATGACACAATCAAGATAGTCATACCTGTGTTGTCGTATAAGTGTTCCATGACATTACTAAAATTATCATCACGGAAGTGTCCACTTCCATGATGATAAATCGCGCGTCACAGAAGTGCTTTCGTCAAGGGTGACCGACACGTGGCATCCATCGTAACGAAACGCCGTTGAGCTACCGGGTCGGGTTTTGGATCCGATAACCCGTTAACAGCCCCGACCAATGGGGATTTTCCACGTGTAAAATCATCATTGGCTGGAGGAAACACTTGTCGGCTCGTTGTTGGGACAGATGTCATCCACTCATTGGACAGAAGGCGCCTATGATACGTCAACACGTGGCAGGGCCCAACAGAGGCCCATTCCTGTGAAAAGGCCGGCCCGTTTGATTGGCCAAAAGGTGACGGGCCGGCCCATGGAAATCCTGTTAACGGCATGTTCGCATATAGCCCATTTATAGCCCGCTAACCCAAGGCCCGTTACGCCCTATCCGAATTAGGCCCAGTAGCGTCATCGGGGCCATCCAATATGATTCCAGCCTGTTTTCACTTCTGGCCCATGACGTCTTTCGGCCCATATGAGGCCCTATGTAACTCTTGGCCTATTAACGGCCCATGGTGAAACTGGCCCGCAATGAACAGTGTATCACTTTAGACCCATTAACGGCCCGTGGTGAAACTGGCCCGTAATGAACAGTGTATCACTTTATACCCATTAAGGGCCCGTTATTCAGTTGGGCCATTTCCATCCCATGTTATCTTTCGGCCTTCTCAGAGCCCATTTATTCTTGGGCTCATTTCGAGCATTCGTTTACTTACGGCCCATTACTGTCATTTTCTGCTTGTGGGCCAAATTCAGCCCGTGGTTACAGTCGGCCCGTTTGTGGTATGTTAATACATTGGGTCGTTTTCATAGCGTCATCAAATACAGCCTATGGCCCGTTATGGTCGGCCCATGAACGGAGGATTCCAACTCTAGCCTGTTTACGGCCATAATGCGGCATGTTATTGGCCCATGTTTGGCCAATCGGTCATACGGCCCGTATAAGGCCCATTGATGATACGGACCGTAGAAGGCCCATTGTTTCTATGGCCCATAGAAGGCCCAATGTTTCTACGGCCCGTAGAAGGCCTACTGTTTCTACGGCCCGTAGAAGACCCACTATTTCTATGGCCCGTAGGAGGCCCAGTGTCACTACAGTAAATATTAGCCCATGGTTATTGTGGCCT
Source organism: Triticum dicoccoides (assembly GCF_002162155.2). Classification (NCBI taxonomy): domain Eukaryota; kingdom Viridiplantae; phylum Streptophyta; class Magnoliopsida; order Poales; family Poaceae; genus Triticum; species Triticum dicoccoides. The sequence goes on along the minus strand of NC_041391.1, from coordinate 642,057,843 downwards.
AGTTTTAAAAAATAGGTTATTGCAGCCACTAGCAAACTGCGAAAAAAGAACTGCACTGACTACAATCAAACAAATAAACAAGACAACAAGGAAATAAATAAGCAAGCAACTTATGCTAGGCTATCACGGCTATTACACATATTACATCCACTGGGCATCAAAGTTCAACACCAATGCAAATATAGGGAACACAACAGCATATAAACGCCGCAGCAAAACAAGTCCAGAACTGAAACCACGTGAGAAGAGTTCAAGAAACAATATCCTAGGTACCCATAATGCTGGCAAGCTGCTTAGCAAGCTTATTAACTTTCTCTTGTTTGGCGCTTAAATCCTCCAGTGCTTGCTGTTGCACAAGAAAGTACGCATCTGAATTCTGAAGGGACTTCCTCAGACCTTCGGCTTCTTGCCGCAGCACAGCTGACTGATGCCTTTCAGCTTTTAGCTGAGACTGAAGAAGCCGAAGTGATTCAGGCAGCGAGTTCGAAGAGCTTGTGCCAGCGGTACTGGCCAGTAACTCGAACACTACATCAACGCTGGACTGTGGGGTTTTCTCACTGTATACAAGATTGTTTTTATCACCTTTCTTGGAGACCAACAGGGTTGTCTCACTATCTTGAACCTTATCTTCATTACTTTCTCTACCATTGCATAGTGGGGTGCTCTTCTCCAATATTCTATTTGCATACTACAAGAGAAACAAGCAGACACATCACAGGTTTAGCTTGTAGTATACCAAACTCATTTTGGTAAACCGGTTCAGTAGTAAGGTGGACAGGATAACAGCATGAAACAAACATATATCTATGTACTATGGTCACTGTATTGTCCATATCATTCTAGTTTATGTTCCCTAATCAAGATAGAGACACAGTTCAACTCATATATTTTTAAGACACAACAGCATAGACAGAATATAAGTGTGAGAAACTACACAGCATTGGCAGCACTTGTAATGTGCATCACATGAGAACATAACTGATTATACAACTTAAACTGAAATCAACATAGAGCAAGAAGTTAGAACAGCAATCCAGTTAAAGAAAGAGGTTTAAAACATACCTGTTGCGCCATTGGAGTTTCAATTGGATCCTTCAAATTCGAAAGTAGTTGGTATGAGTAAATGCAGTGATGCAACAGCAAAGAAGTATGGACCATAGCTACGGAATCTGACCTGAGAACAGTTGCTCTTCTGCTTTAAACATGGAGTTTGGGTTAGCTGTGGTGGTCTTCGTGCTTTGGGCACTGTAGTAGCTTTACAAACTACTCATGTGGGGGTACTCTGTGGTGGACATGGTGCTTTGTCAACTATAACTGGGTTACTATCCGCTGGGGTTGCGGTTAGATAGGTTGTAGCTAGTTCTCTGCCCAACGGTGTAAGTGTGCAATCTGGAAGAGTCTCGATTATGTGTGGTGGGGCTAGTTTGTGGGCCAGTCCAACCATGGTTCTATCTGCATCGACGGGTAGCACTGTGTTTTGTGAAGAATGGGTTTTTGCTCCCTTAGATACTGCCATCACCCCCTCCAATTCAAATGGCTGATAAACAAGAAGAGAAATTGAACGTACAGACATTGTATGATAGACAGATGTGGTAATTCACATATATGTTGTCTAACCAAACATGACAGCATGACACAATTTCACATATATGATGCCTAACTAAACAAGATAGCATGACACAGTTTCATATATATGATGGATAACTTAACTGGATATAATGGCATAATTCAACATATGATGAGTACCTAAATAGGATGACATGACAAAACTATATGATGTCTTTCTAAAATAGGTTGGGATGAAATAATTCACATACATGTTGTCTAAGTATACAGGATGGCATGATATAATTGACATAATTGATTCATATACTAAGCAGCTGGCACTCCATTGTATGATCTCTAAACTAAGCAGATAGAATTCAATATTGTGCATATGATGTCTAAACTAAGCAATGCAAGACACCATATGCATCATATGAGAAATATAAACATTGCAACTTAGATCATACACCTCAGGTGGGATATAGGACTGGTCATATGTCTCTGGATGCTCCTCTGAGGAGCTCCCTGTAACCATCGAGATATATGCTTCAACAGGTACCATTGCCTGCTCTCAAGACCTTGTTCTCACTCCAGATTTTTCCATAACCGGCTCAAATGGTTGATACACATGAAGAGTAGTTCAATATACACAGATTGTCGACAAATGGAATACGTAATGAAAAAAAAGATGGCATGAGATAATTCACATATATGATACCTGGCTCCATGGCGGTGCATAATTCACATATATGATAACTGGCTGAAAAACATGGCATTGCATAATTCACATATCTGATATAGAAAGCAAACAGGAGGCATTCACACAAAGCATGTCTAATCTAAGCAGATGGCATGGCAATGCAAGACACCATATGCATGATATGAGCAATATAACCCAGCCAAGTTAGAGCATGCACCTCGGGGGGGGGGGATACGACTGGTCATCTCTCTCTGAATCCTCCTCTGAGGAGCTATCTGTAACCATCAAGAAATCTGCATCGATAGGTAGCACTGACTACTCAGAAGACCTTGTTTTCACTCCAGATTTTCCCATGACCGACTCAAATGGCTAATGCACAGGAAGAGTAGATGAATGTATAAACATTGTTGACAAATGGAATACATTATGGAGAAAATATGGCACGATACAATTCACATATACGATGACTGGCTAAATAGGATGGCATTGCATGATTCACGTATATGATGCCTGGCTAAAGAAGATGGCATTGCATAGTTCCCATATACTCCCTCTGTTCCTAAATATTGAGAGGTTTCAAATGGACTACCACATACGGATGTATATAGACATATTTTAGAGTGTAGATTCACTCATTTTGTTTCGTATGTAGTCACTTGTTGAAATCTCTACAAAGACAAATATTTAGGAATGGTGGGAGTATGATATAGAAACCAAACAGGTGGCATTCACACAAAGCAAATCTAAAAGAAGCTGATGACATATAAGATGTATAATGTAAGCAATGCAAGGCGCCATATGCATGATATGACCAACATCAGCATGCCAGGTTAGAGCAAACACCTCAGGTGGTAAACAGGCATGGTCGTCTCCTTCTGAATCTCCATCTGAACAGTTATCTTCCTCTGGAATACAATCTGGAAATGCAGGAGAGGGGGGCACTTCGCCCACCATGTAGCAGCGTCTGCATGACATTATATTCGCACGCAACAGTCTTCTCTTTTTCTCTACATGTTCAGTACGATTGTGTACAATATCTGACATGCATAATAAAAAAATAGTTAGATTTTGTAAGGCCTGAGAGGTGCATGCAAAAATCAAGACTGATGGTAGCAAACGAGTGAATGGATCCAAAACTAATGATAGTAGGTAGATTATAGCTTCAGTTTAAAAAGATAGACAATGGATCATCTATTGTTTGTTGCCCACCCAACATGAACCACATAGAAGACCCCAGATGAACCAGATAGTAGACAGATACTATTCGTTGCTGGCTCGATATGAGACCCATGGGCAATTCAAAACTCAAGATTGAACGATAAAGTAGCAGGTAATAATAACCGATGTATAACATAAGCAAACAGAAAGACTGCGACCTCTCTTCCGGAACTGTGTAGTCCTTAGGTTCATCTGCTCAGTCGATGATGGTAATGCAGTTGGCGTGGCTGCCGGCAACGGGAAAGATGATCTGAGGCGGTGAAAGAAAGTTTGCAGGGGGGATCTCTGCTGCAGAGAACGCTTCTGTCGATGGTGCACCTCAGGTGGGGTGGATGACGGCATGGCAGGAGCAGTTCATAACACACAGAGTTTTCTTTGACACCAATCTGGAAAATGAAGTAAATCTGTAAGGGCTCCTTAGAATTGGAGGATTCTATAAACGCAGGGACAGGAAAAACACAGGAATAGGATAGGAATGCACGTGCAAAACAGAGCATTTGGAAACATAGGATTTCAGTCAACTTGGGTGTTTGGCTCACATGAATTGGAAGAACATAGGAATGGAGAAACAAAGTGATGCGACGAGTGTACAACCTCTTTGGCATAGCCTTGTGGACCTCAGCGTCATTGGGTTGGACGTGGAGGATGGTGATGATGCTGGTGTGACTGTCGAAGGCGGGGAAGAAGATCCGAGGCCTCTGGAAACGGCGCCGAGGGTACTGCTCCGCTGTGATGGACGGTTCCGTTGTTGGAGCAGCTCCGCTAAGGTGTACGGCGACGAGGCTGAAGCATGACAAGACAGACAACTTTAATCTGAAGTGGGACCCTAATATCATCTGCAATAGATGATGTAAAATACATCACCAAAAAGTGCTAGATGTAAAATGCATCAGCCGCGCCACGGCCGCTCCGACAGATGCTATAAGTACTGTTCACTCTGAACTTAACTGAAGAAAATGAACTTCACAGTTGAAACTGATTGAACTAGTAACAAAGCATTGCAATAGATGTTTAGGGTGTTCGAGCACTAGTAGCAGAGAAGCAGTGATCTAAATCAGCAGACGCTCGAACAAGGAACGCACTAGCAGAGAGCAAGTCATGCAGTAGCACCGCGAGCGAGTGCTAAAGCATCAACTCCTGTAGCTGCCGGAGGTCGTGCAGCAGCAGCAGTAGCGCAAGCGAGAGCAAGAGCAGAGCAGCAGCACGAACGAAAGCAGGAGCAGTGCAGCAGCGCGACCGACAGCAAGAACAGAGCCGCAGCGCGAGCGAGAGCCAGAGTAGCTGCAGCTAGTGCTGTTGTGGAAGTCGCCGCCGAGGAAGCAACGACATGGGGGAGAGACGTTGTGGATGATGTGGCCGGCGACGGCGCCGTCGATGGAGACGCCATGTCTTCTCGGTATCGAGCACCGGCAGCCCCGTGAGATCTAATAAAAGATAAAATGCAGCGGTGAGTGCAGAACCTCCTTGGTGGCGCCGAGTTGGCCTCGGCTTCATCGGAGGAATTGGTGAGGGTGATGCGGTTCCGGTGGGGCAGGTCAAGACGGCGCTGTGGGGATTGAGGTGGCGCGATAGATGAGGCGAACGTCTGGGCAGCTCCTTGGAGGTGGAGGACGGGGCGGCTGATCCGGCGGGACGACGAGATCGACAACGGATCCTCATCCGGTGCGGTGGACGACATAGTCGGGGAAGAGTCTCCGGCTGGGCGGCGGTCGGGAGGCCGATGGAGGAGAGTGGGGTTTCACGGGTTTTGGCGGCCTTGGTGTATGAATGGGGGCGAAAGGGGAGGGGGAGCCAAGCTTAGGGACGCGCTTGTCCGAAATGTAGGGTAAGTTACCAGCGTACCCCCACCGGTTTTGACACCGCGACGTGGAGCTTCATTTCCGGCTGAGGGGTAGAAGGGGGATTTCACGTGTCTGGGCTACGGGAGCGATTTCGGATGAGGAGGGAGTTCTCGCACGCGTCCAAATTTCGGGATAACAAGGCGCGGCGCGGGTTGAAGAAGCGGGAGTTTCAAAGCAGATGAGACAAAAGATACTCGAGCTTGAAAATTTCGGGATAACAAGGTGCGGATTCCTTGTTCGGCAGAACAAACTTAACGTGTAAAAAAATCATACAAGACACAAGAGAGTCATGTCCCCTTTTACTATATTGCTATAGATGCCATTGAAAAACTACAAGAAAAATGTAAACAAAAATCGGGAGAAGAAGATTACCCTGCACAGTACCAAATCGATTCGCACTTCCCTCAACAACAACAAAAAACAAATCAATTCCCACCAATGAAAGAGTAATATCCCTTTTTATATGATCACAGATGCCATGATCTCGAATTTCAATTTTTGAATCCATGTTATGTTGAATTCGAATATATCATTAGGTGACCTTGCGGTTTATAATTGATGTAGTCGTACATTTTGATCTTCCATCATATATGAACATTTTACTCCACCATGTGAACATATATATTGTCGTCTACCATATGGACTAAATTTGAATCAATTTTCCTTATTTGAATACGATTGTTGTCAAGTTATACAATAATTTAAATATTATCTTGATAACAAAAAGACATGCATATAGCAGTAATCATATTTCACTATGAACTACATGTACCATACACTCTCCAATTCAAATATTTGTATCCATTTTATGTTGAATTCAAATCATAGTACATTATTGGTCTAGGTAGCGAGATGTTCGGGATAATCTAAACCCTGTTTTCATACGTATAATTTTTGGCTGAATTGGGACAAGTTTTGGTATAAGCCTCTTGCAAAACCGGAGATTCTCTTAACAAGCCTCGTGGTTCCGAGAGGGAACGTGTCACCTTTGTGTGCGAAACGATATACGCTGCCTCCCCCCTGATTTTATTTACAAAGACAACATAGAACTATATGAGTGCCCTGTTAAATTTTGGAATTATTTCGGGTTCATTTGGCCTTTTTATACATTAATTGAGTTTCTGGACTTTAATGTCCATAATCTAAATATGAATTGCATGCACATGCTCCGGTGCACCAAAGTGGGTTAAAAAATCACATGTGTGTCCTTGGTTGAATTTCTAGGTCCCATGGAAGAAATGAGAATGAAATTCAAACATCTGGGCGTCATGACTCTGCCGAGAACATCGAGAAACTTAGATTTTAAATTCATGTAAATCCAAAACTCGACTAGTAATCATGAAACTTGGCATGGTGTCATGTCATGGCACTAACATGTTGTGGTAAAAATTTGGGCCAATTTGGAAGCTCGTAGTTCTAAAAGGGAACGTGCCACCTTTGAGTGTGAAACGATATATGCTGCCCCCCCCTCCCCCGCCCTTGAGTTTCTTAACAAAGGCAACATAGAACTACATTAGTGCCATGTTAAATTTTGGAATTATTCCGGGTTCGTTTGTCGTTTTTTATACATTAATTGAGTTTCTGGTCATTTAATGTGCATAAGTCAAATTTGAACTACAAGCACATGCTCTCGTGCACCAAAGTTGGTTGAAAAATCACATTTGTGTCCTCGGGTGAATTTCTAGGTCCCATGCAAGAAATGAGAATAAAATTAAAACATCTGGGCATCGTGGCTACGTCTGAAAATCATGAAACTTGGCATGGATGTCATGTCATGGTACTACCATGTTGTGGTAAAAAAAATGGCCGAATAGGAACAGATTTTTGTATAAGCTTCTTGCAAACCGAAGCTTCTCTCAAGAAGGCTCGTGGTTCTGAGAGGGAACGTGTCACCTTTGAGTGCAAAACGATATAAGTTGTCCCCCTTGAGTTTATTTACAAAGGCAACATAGAACTACATGAGTGCCCTGTTAAATTTTGGAATTATTCTGGCTTCATTTGGCCTTATTTACACATTAATTGAGTTTTTGGTCATTTAATGTGCACAATTCAAATTTTAACTACAAGCACGTGCTCCCGTGCTCTGGTGCACCAAAGTTGGTTGAAAAATCACATTTGTGTCCTCGGGTGAATTTCTACTCCCATGCAAAAAATGAGAATAAGATTCAAACATCTGGGCATCGTGGCTCGGTCGACAACATTGAGAAACTTGGTTTTAAAATCATGAAACTTGGCATGGTGTCATGTCATGATAGTACCATGCCGTGGTAAAAAAAATTGGCCAAATAGGAACAAATTTTGGTATAAGCTTCTTGCAAATCGGAGCTTCTCTCAAGAAGGCTCGTGGTTCTGGGAGGGAACGTGTCACCATTGTGTGCATAATTCAAATTTGAAATACAAGCACATGTTCCAGTGCACCAAAGTTGGTTGAAAAATCACATGTGTGTCCTCGGGTAAATTTCTAGGTTCCATGCAAGAAATGGGAATGAAATTCAAAATTCTGGGCGTCGTGGCTGGGTTGGAAACATTGAGAAACTTAGTTTTTTAATTCCTGTAAATCCAAAACATGCATGAAAATAATGAAACTTGGCTTGGTGCCATGACATGGAACCAACATGCTGTGGTAAATTTGCAGTCCGATTTGTGAAGGCGCACACATTAACAATCAACAAAGTCATTTTGGAACAAGTGTTGTCACGTTACAATTGGAAACACATGTATTATTGAAACTGTGGGCGTTCTACTTACTAGTACCATTTACATGCCGCCGCACGTCCCCATTTTTTACTAGCTAGGAGGCGCCGTGCAGGGTAGCTATTTGAGTATGAGAGGCGTGCGATCAGATCCCTGCGCATGCTTATCGGGAGGAGAGCCCTTTGACCTCCATCTGCCGTCCACCTCTCTCCCAAGGTCTCCATTAATGGCGCCCGAGCCTCTGTTTAATGGTGTGGCTATGTCTCACTCGACTGAGATTTAAGAGAGAAAAAATAAAATCTGAAAGCACGGATCTTGATGAAAGATCTGATGGACCTATATAGCATCTACTGCGACTTATAGCAAGACTGATGAATATATAAGGACGATTTTTTTTATCAAAGAAGGGCTTGCCCCTTCCGATTTTCATTACTTAAAACCACCACAATTCACAAGAAGTTCAGCACAACTCCAGCCTAACACGAAGGACTAAAAGCTACTCCCTCCGTCCCATAATATAAGATGCTTTTTAACACTAGTATAGTGTCAAAAAACGTCTTACATTATGAGACGGAGGGAGTACCAGATTGAAATCGCAACATCTCAAGAGGCCAACAAAGGCCAAACATCCGCGCTAGAACCCAACATTTCACAACCGATGACACAATCCACATCCTAAACCGATTATTACATCAAAAGAAACCAGGAAACTGAAGGAAGCCCAGCAGCAACTAGAAGAACAGCAATGCCAGGGTCGCCACAGCAAGAGTTTTCTTCATTCCAGCCTCACAACATTGATCTTCCACATAAAGATAAGGACGATTAATTGTATTACATAATTAGAAAGATAATTAAAAAAGGCACATGCGGCTACGCCCGAAATACACAAGGGAAAAAGAAGAAGGAAGACAAGGATCTGGCTCGCTTATCTCTACTTTCTTGATGCGTTGCTACAGGCCGCAGGAACTAGTCTCCACGGCGAGTGGTGATGAGCTCTTTAGTGTCCTCAAGACGCTGCATGAGAACATCCATGGATTCCTCCACCAGCCTTTGGCGCTCGTTGCGGAGAATGTCATTCTCGTCCATAAGTTTCTTGACGATGACGCCGGTGCTCTTCAACAAGGCACTGGTCTCCTCCTGCTGCTCTGCACTTTGGACGATCTTCTCCCTCAACGGGTCGCGCTCGGCCCGGAGCCTCTCATTGCCCTCCCTTAGTTGCCGGATGACGTCGGTAGCCTGTTCAAACGAGGCTTTCACGTTGTCCTGCAACCTCGTCAAGCCGGAGATCTGATCCATCTGGCTATGGACGATCGCATGCATGCGCCTGTAACAGTCGTCGCCTGCCCGCGAGAAATTTTCCCAGGCCGCCGCGGCGCGGCGAGACATCTCTGCTGCATTCGTGGCGCGGAGGGACATCTCTGCTGCTTCCGCGGTGCGGTCGGACCAGTCTGCTGCATCGACCGCGCGGCGGGACCTCCGTGCTGCTTCAGCGGCGCGGCGGGACCTCTATGCTGCTACTTCCGTGCGGCGGGACATGTCGGCTGCTCTCGCAGCGAGGCGGGACATCTCTTGTGCTTCCGCTTCCATGCTTGCCTCTCCTTGGTGGCAATCTCTCGACCCAGAACTCACGTTGGCCATGGAAGATGCAAGGGAAGGATGCTGAATGACTTGTTTGTTTTTGTGGATGAGGAGTTGAGGAGGAATGTGCAGTCATCTTGACATACTAGTATTTATAACCGAGTACTAATACGCTCCTAAGTGGGAAACCGTTTAGGTTGTGATCGGTGTGAACAGGTTTGGAATTCAATATAGCGTGGTACTAATACACTCCTAAGTGGGAAGCCGTTTAGGTTGTGATCGGTGTGAACAGGTCTGCAATTCAATATAGCATGGAGTAATTTGGAATGTGACGACACACAAGCTCAAAATTTATTGACGGTTCTAGTTTCGAAGTGCGGCACTATTCCCGGATGGAGTACTTCTTTTTCTACTCCCTCCTTTCCGGTTTTATAGGGCTTATCTCAAAATTTTAGTTTTTCCATTTTATAAGGCTCAATTTGGTTGTTCCCCAACACATGTTCAGATTCCAAGGTGCATTAAATCATTGCATGCAAGTATTAAGAGAAAATTGACCAATGCATGTACTTTATGCATGCATGCATTGCATTTAATGCATTTATAAACATAATTTTTTGAGAAAAACAAGACCATTAATTAGGTGCTTTTGCAAACTACAAAAATATTCCACCACTCACCATAAACCGGAAAGGAGGGAGCACTGCTGTGTACGTGCAATAATTGGCACCGTCGTATACATATCTTACGGTTAATGGGGCGTTCGACAGGAATACCCGCGTGGCGAGCTCTAGGCTAGTCCTTTTTTCAGACGCATTAAAGCTATCTCTCGGGACTTCTCGCACGCACCATCGTGCCACCCACAAAAACTTGTACTCTGAGTTTAGTAGTACGTTATACAGGAAGAGAAGAGGTGCACGCACGCACTCGTCCTCTCACGCACGCGTCTGTTTTTTCTCGAAAAGGAGGATGATCACCCCCGGCCTCTGCATCTGGGAGTCACACACGCATGTCTAGCTACGAATTGTAGTGTTCTCAACCATCCGATTGGCTCTATCATGGATGTACCTATATACTAAAACATGTCTAGATACATCTATATTTTGACAAATGGAAGGCATGTATTGTGGAATGGAGGGAGTGCTTGTCATCAAAATGGATAAAAAGGGACGTATCTAGAACTAAAATACGTCTACATACATCTCCTTTTATCCATTTTGATGACAGGTAGTACCTCTTACCCAAAGGAACTTTATATCCAACAGACACAAAATATCCGTTCGACTGTTGGAAATTACTGATCTGATGTCGAAGTAATTGCTGCATCGCCACCAAAACCCACCATTTCTTAAGCTAAAGTAGACCAAGGTAATCCCTATATTAGCATATTACTAAGATAAACAAAAGGCACTGTTGAAACATTTAGGACGTGAGCATGTCAATCTGAATGTGGAGGGACACAAGCTTAGCCCCGGCCACCAGCTCGGGTGGAACTGTCAAGAAGGTCAGCTCCTGCACGTCGACATCGCCGGGATCCTTGCTGCTTGTCACCTCCATTTCCACCTTGACGGCGTCGATCGTGCCTTTGGGCTCCCCCGGTGGGCCATTCGCCCACAGCTTGGCCAAGTAGTGCGGCAGTGGGGACGCCCCCGCTCTGATGCAGATGACCGACACGGCGATAGGCGCGCCGATGTCGAGCACGCCGCCGACCAAGAAAAACGCGCGGCAGTCCTCCTCTGCGAACAGCAAGAGTCGTGGCTCCGACAGTGGCACTTGCAGCTGGAGCACCTTGCCGTACTGGATCCTGTGCACGGGCATGGGATGTGCGGTGCTGATGTGGTGGTAGTGCGCTGGTGGTGGGCCTTCGTAGCCGCAGATGGGCACGGGGCATTTGCAGGGCGCGAGCGGACACACGCTCTGGTGATCGGCGAGCTTGTGGTAAGTGACGTAGAGCCCACAGCCTTCGTGCGGGCACTCCACCCTCACCGACGAAAGGACGGAGTCCACCGCCGTGTTCCGCACGTCGAAGCCACCACCGCACTCGCACTTCTGGCACTGCCGCTGGTTCCCGGGGCGCTCGACGCGGCAGTCCACGCAGGCCAGATGCCCTCCCTTGCACTGTAGAAACCAATCCAACAGCACATCAATCAAGAAACCTGCACCTTGCTCAATTAGCCGAACGGACGAGGTGTATTCGAACCTCATACACTGGAGGCGTCAAGGGGCGGAGGCATAAGGGGCGGTGGAGCACAGTGAGGTCCATCGAGACCTTAGAGAGCCCCATCGTCGGGTCCTGTTCCTGTTCGGTCTGCATGATCTCGCCCTCCTCGTGCACAACCATCTCTCGACTTGGGCCGGGGTATTACAAAGCTTACCGTCACATATTTTATACTCCCTACGTTCCTAAATGTACTCCCTCCGTTAGGAATTACTTGTCTCAGAAATGGATGTATCTAGAACTAAAATACGTCTAGATCCATCCATTTTCACAACAAGTAAGGCTGGCCATAGTGGGAGTAACATAAGTAGTATCATGCACTTGGGACTCGCAAACATGCTTATGTGGCAGGCAATTAAAGAAGAGAGAGATGGTTATAGTAACATAGGTAGATACCATAACAAAATAAATATGGTGCTACTATGTGTCATGCATGGCAATAAATGGGACCATCTATGATACTAATCTATGATACTATGCACTATAGAGGTAGTAACATAGACTAGTAACGTATGCATGTTACTAGTCTAAGTTACTCCCCACTATGACCAGCCTAATTCCGAATGGAGGGAGTAAGTCTTTATAGAGATTTCACTAGGTGGACTACATACGGAGCAAAATGAATGAATCCACACTTAAAATGCATCTATATACATCCGTATGTAATTCATAATGGAATCCCTACAAAGACTTATAATTTAGGAACGGAGGGAGTACTACTTCAAGGTGCATTAAATCAACACATGCAAGTACTACCAAAAGAAGAGTCAGGGCATGCATGCATGCGTTGTAATTAATGCATCGGTAAACGCAAATTATTGAAATATATCGAGTGCAGTGCTTTGATGTGTCGCGTCAACTCGTACATCAACGAGAAGTTTGATTATCCTCTCCCTCGTGGACTTAACTGCACCTGCCTTTGGCTGTGTGACAGGTTGGCCACACACCTGTCGGGCCCACCTGTCATACACACAAAGACAGGAGCGTCCCTCCCTCGCCCATGAGCGTGGTGGCTGGCAAGACTAGGAGAAGCTTTCGCTACATGCTCTTCCTCCCGCACGCGGTGGACATGCAGCAGTTCAATCGGTGTCAGATGGCCAGAAGCGTACTATAGTACTCCTCCAGTGCGGTAGTACACCATCATTGTTCGACTTCCCGAAGAGGCAAAGAGCCACGCGCAGGTCGGACGCTCGTGTGGCAGTTTCATGTGTAGAGTAGTCTAGATAGCATGTACCGTGCCTGTAAGCTTAAAATTGTTGGGGTCGGCTCCATGCTATGTGGCCGCCTTGAAGTTTTATTTAAATTAAAATAGTCTTCTGGCCCTACCTGTCACCCTGGTGATTGTAGTTTGCACGCTCATCTGGTCAAGACAGGAATATATATTTTAATTTGTTTTTTTTCGAAAAGGGGGGACTCCCCGGCCTCTGCATCAGAATGATGCATACGACCACATATATTTTAATTCGTGGTGGGTAAATGTTAGAGGTTGCAGCAAATATATTGTACACTGCGGGTCTTTCAGCCAAGTTTAGAGGCAAGCATGTGGGGCCAGTGCTATGATGTGTCGCGTCAACTCAAAGAACGAGGAGAAGCTTGATTTTACTACACGCCTTCTCCCTCGCCCATGCACGCTGTTGCTCGCAAACGAGGACAGGCTTTTTCTTAGTAGTACTTCTACAACAAGCTATCCGTCCTGCTCGCGGTGGATGGACATGCAGCAGTGGATTCAACACTGTAGAAGTAGTAGTAGTAACATCATTGTTCGTCTTCTCGAAGAGGCGAAGAGCCAAGCCCAAACCGAACGTTGAAGTTGCGAACATTGGAGCACGCATATAGCCAGGCTCTTGCATGAGACAAAATTGCTATGTGAGCCCACTATTGTACTAGTACGTACAACTACTTGCTAGTATAGCCCTGTAAACCAGAAAGGAGTATTTGCCCTTCTAGAGATTTCAACAAGTGACTAGACTACACCGAGACGGAGTACATATGGAGCAAAATGAGTGAATCTGGATCGTAAATAAATATGTACTAGTTCTATCATTTTCCTCTCCGAGGTGCACAATATTGAGTATACTGACTAGTCTCTTTTTGACACGCATTTACGTTGTTTTTTTGACACAGTACAGATGCAAGCGCTCATATACACGCGCATACACTCAGCCCTATGAACGCACACACGCACGGCACTATCATCTTGAAATTTACGAAGTCACCATAGGCACCTCATAGTCGACGGGTCCATAGGTGCTTGAATGCCAAGGAGGAAGAGGGTAGCGGTTCCTGAGACATTGAACGGTCAATGATGCATCCTCAATTACATGCAGAGGGAATTAATTGGAGAAGAAGACTAGAGCGAGCACGATGTGAATGCAACAGAGTTTGGACTTGTTGGAAATATGCCCTAGAGGCAATAATAAATAAGTTATTATTATATTTCCTTGTTCATGATAATCGTTTATTATCCATGCTATAATTTTATTGATAGGAAACTCAGATACATGTGTGGATACATAGACAACACCATGTCCCTAGTAAGCCTCTAGTTGACTAGCTCGTTGATCAATAGATGGTTACGGTTTCCTGACCATGGACATTGGATGTCATTGATAACGGGATCACATCATTGGGAGAATGATGTGATGGACAAGACCCAATCCTAAGCCTAGCGCAGAGATCGTGTAGTTCGTATGCCAAAGCTTTTCTAATGTCAAGTATCTTTTTCCTTAGACCATGAGATTGTGCAACTCCCGGATACCGTAGGAATGCTTTGGGTGTACCAAACGTCACAACGTAACTGGGTGGCTATAAAGGTGCACTACAGGTATCTCCGAAAGTGTCTGTTGGGTTGGCATGAATCGAGACTGGGATTTGTCACTCCATGTAAACGGAGTGGTATCTCTAGGCCCACTCGGTAGGACATCGTCATAATGTGCACAATGTGACCAAGGGGTTGATCACGGGATGATGTGTTACGGGACGAGTAAAGAGACTTGTCGGTAACGAGATTGAACAAGGTATCGGTATACCGACGATCGAATCTCGGGCAAGTACAATACCGTTAGACAAAGGGAATTGTATACAGGATCGATTGAGTCCTTGACATCGTGGTTCATCCAATGAGATCATCGTGGAACATGTGGGAGCCAACATGGGTATCCAGATCCCGCTGTTGGTTATTGACCGGAGAACGTCTCAGTCATGTCTGCGTGGTTCCCGAACCAGTAGGGTCTACACACTTAAGGTTCGATGACGCTAGGGTTATAAAGGAAGTTTTTATGTGGTTACCGAATGTTGTTAGGAGTCCCGGATGAGATGCCGGATGTCACGAGGAGTTCCAGAATGGTCCGAAGGTAAAGATTTATATATGGGAAGTCCTGTTTTGGTCACCGGAAAAGTTTCGGGTTTTATCGGTAATGTATCGGGACCACCGGGAGGGTCCCGGGGGTCCACCAAGTGGGGCCACCATCCCCGGAGGGCTGCATGGGCCAAGTGTGGGAGGGGACCAGCCCCACGTGGGATGGTGCGCGCCCCCCCCCCACAAGGGCCCAAGGCGCCTAGGGTTTGGGGAGGGGGTGCTTCCACCTAACTTGGGGGGCAAGTTTCCCCTCTTCCCCCCCCCCCTTGGCCGCCACCCTTAGATGGGATTGGGGCTGCCACACCCCTTGGGGTGGAAACCCTAGAGGGGGTGCACCCCCCTCCCTCTCCCCTATATATAGTTGAGGTCTTGAGGGCTGCCAACACATGAGTTTTGACCTCTCCCTGGCGCAGCCCTACCTCTCTCCCTTCTCCTCTCTTGCGGTGCTTGGCGAAGCCCTGCAGGATTGACACGCTCCTCCACCACCACCACGCCGTTGTGCTGCTACTGGACGGAGTCTTCCTCAACCTCTCCCTCTCTCCTTGCTGGATAAAGGCATGGGAGACGTCACCGGGCTGTACATGTGTTGAACGCGGAGGTGCTGTCCGTTCGGCATTAGGATCTCCGGTGATTTGGATCACGACGAGTATGACTCCTTCAACCCCGTTCTCTTGAACGCTTCCGCTTAGCAATCTACAAGGGTATGTAGATGCACTCTCCTTCGCCTCGTTGCTGGTTTCTCCATAGATAGATCTTGGTGACACGTAGGAAAATTTTGAATTTCTGCTACGTTCCCCGACAGTGGCATCATGAGCCAGGTCTATTGCGTAGATTCTTTGCACGAGTAGAACACAAAGTAGTTGTGGGCGTTGATTTTGCTCGATATGCTGACCGTTACTAGTCCAATATTGTTTCAACGGTATTGTGGGATGAAGCGGCCCGGACCGACCTTACACGTACACTTACGTGAGACAGGTTCCACCGACTGACATGCACTTGGTGCATAAGGTGGCTAGCGGGTGCCAGTCTCTCCCACTTTAGTCGGAAAGGATTCGATGAAAAGGGTCCTTATGAAGGGTAAATAGCAATTGACATATCACGTTGTGGTTTTTGCGTAGGTAAGAAATGTTCTTGCTAGAAACCCATAGCAGCCACGTAAAACATGCAAACAACAATTAGAGAACGTCTAACTTGTTTTTGCAGGGTATGCTATGTGATGTGATATGGCCAAGAAGAATGTGATGAATGATATGTGATGTATGAGATTGATCATGTTCTTGTAATAGGAAACATGACTTGCATGTCGATGAGTATGACAACCGGCAGGAGCCATAGGAGTTGTCTTTATTTATTGTATGACCTGCGTGTCATTGAATAACGCCATGTAATTACTTTACTTTATTGCTAACCGGTAGCCATAGTAGTAGAAGTAATAAGTTGGCGAGACAACTTCATGGAGACATGATGATGGAGATCATGGTGTCATGCCGGTGACGATGATGATCATGGAGCCCCGAAGATGGAGATCAAAAGGAGCAATATGATATTGGCCATATCATGTCACTATTTGATTGCATGTGATGTTTATCATGCTTATGCATCTTATTTGCTTAGAACGACGGTAGTAAATAAGATGATCCCTCATTAAAATTTCAAGAAAGTGTTCCCCCTAACTGTGCACCATTGCGAAAGTTCGTCGTTTCGAATCACCACGTGATGATCGTGTGTGATAGATTCTTACGTTCACATACAACGGGTGTAAGCCAGATTTACACACGCGAAACACTTAGTTTAACTTGACGAGCCTAGCATGTACAGACATGGCCTCGGAACACAAGAGACCGAAAGGTCGAGCATGAGCCGTATAGTAGATACGATCAACATGAAGATATTCACCGATGATGACTAGTCCGTCTCACGTGATGATCGGACACGGCCTAGTTGAATCGGATCATGTAAACACTTAGATGACTAGAGGGATGTCTATCTGAGTGGGAGTTCATAAGATGAACTTAATTATCCTGAACATAGTCAAAAGATCTTTGCAAATTATGTCGTAAGCTCGCATTTTAGTTCCACTGTTCAGATATGTTCCTAGAGAAAAATATAGTTGAAAGTTGACAGTAGCGATTATGCGGACAGAAGAAAGCTTATGTCCTTAATGCACCGCTCAGTGTGCTGAACCCCAAACGTCGTTTGTGGATGTTGCGAACATCGCACATACACATTTTGATAACTGCGTGATAGTTCAGATAAACGGTTTAGAGTTGAGGCACCAAAGATGTTTTCGAAACATCGCGGAACATATGAGATGTTTCGAGGGCTGAAATTGGGATTTCAGGATCGTGCCCACGTCAAGAGGTATGAGACCTCCGACGATTTTCTTAGCCTGCAAACTAAGGGAGAAAATCTCAATCGTTGAGCTTGTGCTCAGATTGTCTGAGTGCAACAATCACTTGAATCGAGTGGGAGTTGATCTTCCAGATGAGATAGTGATGTTTCTCCAAAGTCATTACCACCAAGCTGCTAGAGCTTCGTGATGAACTATAACATATCAGGGATAGATATGATGATCCTTGAGGTATTCGTGATGTTTGACACCACGAAAGTAGAAATCAAGAAGGAGCATCAATTGTTGATGGTTGGTGAAACCACTAGTTTCAAGAAGGGCAAGGCCAAGAAGGGATACTTCATGAAACAGCAAATCAGCTGCTGCTCTAATGAAGAAACCCAAGGTTGAACCCAAACCCGAGACTAAGTGCTTCTGTAATAAGGGGAACAGCCACTGGAGCAGAATTACCCTAGATACTTGGTAGATGAGAAGGCACGCAAGGTCGATAGAAGTATATTGGATATACATTATGTTAATGTGTACTTTACTAGTACTCCTAGTAGCACTAGGGTATTAAGATATCGGTTCGGTTGCTAAGTGTTAGTAACTCGAAATAAAAGAGCTATGGAATAAACGGAGACTAGCTAAAGGTGAGCTGACGATATGTGTTGGAAGTGTTTCCAAGTTTGATGTGATCAAACATCGCACGCTCCCTCTACCATCAAGATTATTATTAAACCTGAATAATTGTCATTTGGTGTTTGCGTTGAGCATAGACATAATTGGATTATGTCTATCGCAATACGGTTATTCATTTAACGAGAATAATGGTTACTCTATTTATTTGAATAATACCTTCAATGGTCTTGCACTTAAAGGAGTGGTTTATTGAATCTCGATCGTAGTGATACACATTTTCATGCCAAAAGATATAAGATAGTAATGATAGTACCACTTACATGTGGCACTGCCATGTAAGTCATATTGGTATAAATCGCATGAAGAAGCTCCATGTTGATGGATCTTTGGACTCACTCGTTTTTGAAAAGTTTGAGACATGCGAGCCATGTCTATTGGTGTATACGCATGAAGGAACTCCATGCAGATGAATCATTTGGACTCACTTGATTTTGAATCACTTCAGATATGCAAATCATACCACATGGGCAAGATGACTGAAAGCCTCATTTTCAGTAAAATGGAACAAGAAAGCAACTTGTAGGAAGTAACACATTTTGATGTGTGCAGTCCAATGAGTGCTGAGGCATGCAATGAATATCGTTATGTTCTTACTTCACAGATGATTCGAGTAGATGTTGAGTATATTTACTTGATGAAACACAAGTCTAAATTATTGAATGGTTCAAGTAATTTCAGAGTGAAGTTGAAGATCATCGTGACAAGAGGATAAAATGTCTATGATATGATCATAGAGATGAGTATCTGAGTTACAAATTTTGGCACGCAACAAAGACACTGTGGAAATTGTTTCACAATTAATACCGCCTGGATCACCATAGTGTGATGGTGTGTCCGAACATCATAGTTGCACCCTATTGCATATGGTGCGTACCATGATGTCTCTTATCAAATTACCACTATCGTTCATGGGTTAGGCATTAGAGACAACCACATTCACTTTAAATAGGGCACCACGTAATTCCGTTGAGATGACACCGTATGAACTATGGTTTAGAGAAACCTAAGTTGTCATTTCTTAAAGGTTTGGGGCTGTGATGCTTATGTGAAAAAGTTTCAGGTTGATAAGCTCGAACCCAAAGAGGATAAAATGCATCTTCATAGGACACCCAAAACAGTTGGGTATACCTCCTATCTCAGATCCGGAAGCAAAAGTAATTGTTTCTAGAAACGGGTCCTTTCTCGAGGAAAAGTTTCTCTCGAAAGAATTGAGTGGGAGGATGGTGGAGACTTGATAAGGTTATTGAACCATCACTTCAACTAGTGTGTAGCAGGGCACAGGAAGTTGTTCCTGTGGCACCTACACCAATTGAAGTAGAAGCTTATGATAGTGATCATGAAACTTCGGATCAAGTCACTACCAAACCTCGTAGGTCGACAAGGATGCGTACTGCTTCAGAGTGGTACAGTAATCCTGTCTTGAAGGTCATGTTGCGGTGGTGGGCCCATATTCCGACAAATGGTTAGAAGCCATGAAATCCGAGATAGGATCCATGTATCAGAACAAAGCATGGACTTTGGTGGACTTGCCCGATGATCGGCAAGCCATTGAGATAAATGGATCTTTAAGAAGAAGACGGACGTGGACGGTAATGTCACCGTCTATGAAGCTCGACTTGTGGCGAAGAGTTTTTCACAAGTTCAAGGAGTTGACTACAATGAGATTTTCTCATCCGTAGCGATGCTTAAGTCCGTCGGAATCATGTTAGCATTAGCTGCATTTATGAAATCGGGCAGATGGATGTCAAAACGAGTTTCCTTACCAGTCTTCGTAAGGAAAGGTTGTACGCGATACAATCAGAAAGGTTTTGTCGATCCTAAGGATGCTAAAAGGTATGCAAAGCTCCAGCAATCCTTCTAAGGACTGGAGTAAGCATCTCGGAGTTGGAATGTACACTTTGATGAGATGATCAAAGATTTTGGGTTTGTACAAAGTTTCCGAGAAACTTGTATTTCCAAAGAAGTGAGTGGGAGCACTATAGAATTTATGATGAGTATATGTTGTTGACATATTGTTGATCAGAAATGATATAGAATTTCTAGAATGCATATAGGGTTATTTGAAAAGTGTTTTTCAAGTGAAAACCTAGATTAAGCTACTTGAACATTGAGCATCAAGATCTATGAGGATAGATCAAAACGCTTAATGATACTTTCAAATGAGCACGTACCTTGACATGATCTTGAAAGTGTTCAAGATGGATCAGTCAAAGAAGGAGTTCTTGCCTAAGTTGTAAGGTATGAAGTTAAGACTTAAAGCTCGACCACAGCAGAAAAGAGAGAAAGGACGAAGGTCGTCCCCTATGCTTTAGACGTAGGCTCCACAGTATGCTATGCTAAGTACCGCACCTGATGTGTGCCTTGCCACATGTCTGGAAAGAGGGTACAAAGGTGATCAAGGAGTGGATCACCAGATAGCGGTCAAAATTATCCTTAGAGGAATAAGGATTTGTTTCTCAATTATGGAGGTGATAAAGAGTTCGGCGTAAAGGGTTACGATGATGCAAGCTTTAACACCTACCCGAATGACTCTGAGTAGCAAACCGGATACGTATAGTGGAGCAATAGCTCCAAGTGGAGCGTGGAAGTAGCATTTACATTATGACCTAGAGATTTGCAAAGTACATACGGATCTGAATGTTGCAGACCCGTTGACTAAAACTTCTCTCACAAGCAAAACATGATCAAACTCCAAAACTCATTGAGTCCTAATCACATGATGATGTGAACTACTTTAATGACACTAGTAAACTCTTTGGATGTTGGTCACATGGCGATGTGACGTGTGAGTGTTAATCACATGACGATGTGAACTAGATTATTGACTCTAGTGCAAGTGGGAGATTGTTGGAAATATGCCCTAGAGGCAATAATAAATAAGTTATTATTACATTTCCTTGTTCATGATAATCGTTTATTATCCATGCTATAATTGTATTGATAGGAAACTCAGATACATGTGTGGATACATAGACAACACCATGTCCCTAGTAAGCCTCTAGTTGACTAGCTAGTTGATCAATATATGGTTACGGTTTCCTGACCATGGACATTGGATGTCATTGATAACGGGATCACATCATTGGGAGAATGATGTGATGGACAAGACCCAATCCTAAGCCTAGCGCAGAGATCGTGTAGTTCGTATGCTAAAGCTTTTCTAATGTCAAGTATCTTTTTCCTTAGACCATGAGATTGTGCAACTCCCGGATACCGTAGGAATGCTTTGGGTGTACCAAACGTCACAACGTAACTGGGTGGCTATAAAGGTGCACTACAGGTATCTCCTAAAGTGTCTGTTGGGTTGGCATGAATCGAGACTGGGATTTGTCACTCCGTGTAAACGGAGAGGTATCTCTGGGCCCACTCGGTAGGACATCATCATAATGTGCAAAATGTGACCAAGGGGTTGATCACGGGATGATGTATTACGGAACGAGTAAAGAGACTTGCCGGTAACGAGATTGAACAAGGTATCGGTATACCGACGATCGAATCTCGGGCAAGTACAATACCGTTAGACAAAGGGAATTGTATACGGGATCGATTGAGTCCTTGACATCATGGTTCATCCGATGAGATCATCGTGGAACATGTGGGAGCCAACATGGGTATCCAGATCCCGCTGTTGGTTATTGACCGGAGAACGTCTCGGTCATGTCTGCATGGTTCCCGAACCCGTAGGGTCTACACTTAAGGTTCGATGACGCTAGGGTTATAAAGGAAGTTTGTATGTGGTTACCGAATGGTGTTAGGAGTCCTGGATGAGATCCCGTACGTCACGAGGAGTTCCGGAATGGTCCGGAGGTAAAGATTTATATATGGGAAGTCATGTTTTGGTCACCGAAAAAGTTTCGGGTTTTATCGGTAACGTACCGGGACCACCGGGAGGGTCCCGGGGGTCCACCAAGTGGGGCCACCATCCCCGGAGGGCTGCATGGGCCAAGTGTGGGAGGGGACCAGCCCCAGGTGGGCTGGTGCGCCCCCCCCCCCCCCACAAGGGCCCAAGGCGCCTAGGGTTTGGGGAGGGGGTGCTTCCACCTAACTTGGGGGGCAAGTTTCCCCTCTTCCCCCCCTTGGCCGCCACCCTTAGATGGGATTGGGGCTGCCGCACCCCTTGGGGTGGAAACCCTAGAGGGGGCTCACCCCCCCTCCCTCTCCCCTATATATAGTTGAGGTCTTGAGGGCTGCCAACACATGAGTTTTGACCTCTCCCAGGCGCAGCCCTACCTCTCTCCCTTCTCCTCTCTTGCGGTGCTTGGCGAAGCCCTGCAGGATTGCCACACTCCTCCACCACCACCACGCCGTTGTGCTGCTGTTGGACGGAGTCTTCCTGAACCTCTCCCTCTCTCCTTGCTGGATCAAGGCATGGGAGACGTCACCGGGCTGTACGTGTGGAACGCGGAGGTGCCGTCCGTTCGGCACTAGGATCTCCGGTGATTTGGATCACGACGAGTACGACTCCTTCAACCCCGTTCTCTTGAACGCTTCCGCTTAGCGATCTACAAGGGTATGTAGATGCACTCTCCTTCCCCTCGTTGCTGGTTTCTCCATAGATAGATATTGGTGACACGTAGGAAAATTTTGAATTTCTGCTACGTTCCCCGACATGACTCTCATATAATAAAGGCGCCCCACCACTCCAATCCATCTACTCCCAAGTCTCTGCGCAACACTGCTCACTCCAATCCAAGACCAAGTGACCAGAAGCCACAAGCACCTATGGAGGCGATGGACGCGAGCGGCAGTCGGTTGTGCCAAATCATCCAAGGCACCGGCCTGTGGCCCCGCACTGCGCAACGTTTCCAGACGGTGCTGGCGACCGCAGGCATCGTAGCCCTCGCCGACGCCGGCTTCGCCTCTCGCATGGACGACATGATGGTCAACTCCATCCGCAAGTTCACCACCGTCAAGAAGCGCGCGGACGACCTTGCCGTACTTCTCCAGCCCGCGCGCCCAGGCTCCTCATTGCCTGCCACCCTCATCGGCCTACATGGTGACAAACTCTTGCAAGCCCTGGTGGCCCTGCAGGTGACGGAGGTCGCGACGAAGAATGTGCACCTCGAGGTCGCGCTCGCCGCGCAGCGCCTCGCCATGCAAGAAACCGTCGACCTGCACATCCATGTCTATGAGGAAATCGATTACATAGGCCACTACAAGGCAAGCAAGGACAGAAAGATGTTGGCCTTCTTCTAGCGGCTGGAATCTTTGGACGCCATTGTCAGAAGCACGTCGACCTGGCCACGAAAGCCGCTGCTACTTTGGCGTCGTTCGG
Source organism: Triticum dicoccoides (assembly GCF_002162155.2). Classification (NCBI taxonomy): domain Eukaryota; kingdom Viridiplantae; phylum Streptophyta; class Magnoliopsida; order Poales; family Poaceae; genus Triticum; species Triticum dicoccoides. Next base: position 642,034,388 of record NC_041391.1, on the reverse strand, counting down.
TGGGTCGGCGCCTTGAGTCGAGGAGGTGGACGTCGTCGATGGATGCATCTCTTCTTCTTGCCTCCTGTAACCAGCACTGCATCGCCTCATGGCCTTGATGTTTTATTAGTATAGTACTCCCTCCGTTCCCAAATATAAGTCTTTCTAAAGATTCTAGCAAGTGACTACTACATACGGAGCAAAATGAGTGAATCTACACTCTAAACTATGTCTTCATACATCTGTATGATGTATTCCATTTGAACTAGTATCTAAGAAGGCTTTTATTTATGAATGGAGGGAGTATATGGCGTTTTTATTCCAGTCATAACGTTTTCACTGTGAGGTGGGGCCGCAGTTGAGCAAACCCAACCCACCCACTGGGCGTTGGCCGAGTTTAGAATTAGAAGAGAGAAACGAGGGAGGAGAGGTAGCTGTAGCACGGACGTTGTTGTCAGATGGGACTCGTGTTTATAGAATAGGAGTACTGAGCACTCGTGCCTCTTTTTTTTTGAGGAAAAAATTAGTCCTATGTCTAGTACCACTAGTTGGGTGCGTGCAACCTATAGCTGTCATCACTTTAGGTCTCCTTTTTGAACCGCGGCTACGCTTCACAGTACATATTTTTTCATGCATTTATCCTCCTATATGTACTCCTAGGCTATTTCCACGTGCTCCCATTCGCCGACATGTGGGACATAGAGCATCTGGGTCGTAGTGCATGCACGACTCGGAGCATATGCCAGGGTACTGTACATTTCAGACCTCATGAATTACATGCAAACCCCCCACAGAAGAATAAATAAATCAATGAATTACTACATGAAACCAGATTATTTTCGTGGAAACTGGAGCACATTCGTTAAATTTTGGACATAACACGTTTATAAAAAATGACCGGACCTAAACAAGTCTAAGGGCCTCTTTGATTTTTCCCGGAAAAAAAGGGCCTCTTTGATTCGCAGGATACTGAAAACACAGGAATGGGGAAAGTATGATGGCGATGAACCGAGACGAGGAGAACTCTAACTCAGTTAGAGGTTAGAGTTAGATTCTAACCCTGAACTAACTCTAAACTAAAGAGGTGTATGGATGGCAGGGTTAGATTGACAATAAATGCTCTATCTCAATCATTTGACTACTTTGGACCCTATTTTTAGTCAGACTAAAATAAGTCCCTTGGATCCAAGCACCCTCTTGGTGTGGCTGGCTCTTCTATGGCCTCCTCCCGCTCACAATTGACATAAATGAACCATCTATATAAATCAAGCATGCAAAAACATGATAATTTTTACTTTGTCCATACAAACGAGATATCCCACTTAAACATACAAGTCGTCAATCAAGCTTCACAAAATAAAAAAACACTTCATGAAACAAAGAATGAGCTAACTCATCACAAAAGTTGTTCACGATAGGGAGGGAGCCCGGAGCCCCTCACACACCGATGGAGGATCTCGCCATCGTCGCTCTGGAGGAAGGCTCTGTAGAGCCAAAGCCCCGGGTACCCCTCCGACGCTGGCCCTTGCGAGTTGAGGTCAACACCAACATGGGTAGCAGGGCCGCTTGCCGCCGACTGGGAACTTAATCTTTGGGCCTCTAGAAATAATGCAAGCCTGTAACTAAAATACCTAGAAAGGTGAACTGAATCTTTGGGCCTCTAGAAATAATGCAAGCCTGAAACTAAAATACCTAGAAAGGTGAACCGAATCTTTGGGCCTCTAAAAATAATGCAAGCCTGAAACTTAAATACCTAGAAAGGTGAACTGAATCTTTGGGCCTCTAGAAATAATGCAAGCCTGAAACTGAAATACCTAGAAAGGTGAACTGAATCTTTGGGCCTCTAGAAATGATGCAAGCCTGAAACTGAAATACCTAGAAAGGTGAACTAAATCTTTGGGCCTCTAGAAATAATGCAAGCCTGAAACTCAAACACCTAGAAATGTGAACTGAATCTTTGGGCCTCTAGAAAAAATGCAAGCCTGAAATTGAAATACCTAGAAAGGTGAACTGAATCTTTGGGCCTCTACAAATAATGCAAGCCTGAAACTGAAGTACCTAGAAAGGTGACCTGAATCTTTGGGCCTCTAGAAAGATTTATTACCTCCTCAAGCAGCATCAATCAATTCCATGCATGCACCGCAAATCTATAGTAAGTTTGATCAAGATCTACTTTTCCAAATCAGAATTAGCGCTACAGCAAGCAAGATCAATTATATGGCCGTGAGACAGAGAAGGAACGAACAAACTCACCCCTCTCGCGACCTCCCTGGTAGATGCGCTGTTGCCGCGCACGACAGAGGGAGAAAAACGACTGGTGAAGGGGGAGCGGCGCGACCTTTGAAGGTCGGAGGGAGAGGGCGGCCGGAGTAGGGCGGCGGAGGCCGGAAGGAGAGAGCGGCCGGAGGAGAGAGAGGGTGAGCGGCGCTTGGGCGGGCGGCCCTATGGGGAATAGAGAGGAGTCGTGCGAGAGGGGGGAGCGATCTGGTGCGGGCAGGTGAGATTTTTTTAGGGGAGCGATCTGGTACGGGCAGGTGAGATTTTTTTAGTTCTCTTTTAGTGGGCCCGAGGATAACTAACCCAATTAGAACCTCTCCACCGGGCTAGTTTTTTTTAGCTGGGATAGAGCAAACTAGCTCAAACTAACCCCTCTTGTTTCGATAATTTGAGGCTATTTCAACCCAAACTAGCTCTAACTCAGGGATCCAAACAAAGAGGAGTGTTACTGTACATGCTACAGCATGGACCGTAGCACATTGTTTTTATGGTCATATCACCACATTGTTTTCTACTGCTGGTTCACTGGGCTACCGTGGTTCGCACGACTGGTTCACTGGGCTGCCGTGGTTCGCACTCCTCCGACTTGAGTAGTACTTCCTCTGTTCCTAAATATAAGTCTTTGTAGATATTTCACTGTGGACCACATACGAATGTATATAGGTGCATTTTATGTGTAGATTCACTCATTTTTCTCCGTATGTGGTCCATAGTGAAATCTCTCCAAAGACTTATATTTAGGGATAGAGGGAGTAGTATAGTACTAGTATATACCGCATCATTCTTTGCTCCTTCTTACTACTCCGACATGTGGGAGAGCCAGCATCTAGGTCGACGTGTCATGCACCAGATTAGAGCGCGGAACGGAAGGGGGGCATCACCCCGGTCGGAGCGCCAGTAATTCATGACTATAGTGAGTGGTCATATCACAAGTCTTTCCAGCAGTAACGCACCGTCAAATCGCACAGCCCACTTGCTCACCCTCCTCGCCTCTCTATCAAACCGCCTACCCGAAAACTGCCGCGCGTACTGCCCGGGAAAAGCCCTGCCCTCAACTTTTAACTACGTGAAAATAGTTCGAGCTTGTTCATTCTATATAAATACAGTACTTACTGTATGTTTATTCACCCGTGGGGTTGTTCAATGAATGGAGGGGCGGGGAGCACAAGTGAACAATACTGTAGTAGTAAGTAGGAGTCATAGAGTAGTCACCTTAAATAGAGAGTTTCTTTTCTTTAATGCCACGTACAGAAATTGAAACGCTTGTTGTGGATAGAAAAAAGATAATCACTCCACTATATATGGATGCAGGGGCCTGAGCGCTTGCTTTACTAGGGTTGCTCTCTTCATTCTCTCATCCTCTCCAGATATAAACAAGACAACGGTAGCGACATTTTCTCTCTGCTCACGCTGGTCACAGATCCGGCCGGATCCCTTCGGCCGGTGTGTGTAGAGGACTAAAAGGTGCATCGTTCACGTGGTCATCGCCGCCGAGGGAGGAAACCCACAGCTGCCGGAGGGGCCCGATCCTCTGCCCGTGCTGTTCTCTCTGACACAGCGCCTGCTCGGGAGGTCCTCCGACCCTTCTTCCTCCCTGTCGTATTGTCCGCAGATCTGACCTGCCGCCGCTGACATCCCGGCGACCCTTAAGTATAAGTTCTTCGAAAGCGGCCTTGCTCTACTGCCCCAGCTCCCCACGTGTCTGCATGTGCATCTTTTTCTACTCCCATCAGATCTTCCAAAGCCACCTAAATTTTTAGTATTATTAGAGGTAAAGCTACTTCATGCATTAATCTAGGGCTTTGTTCAAACAACGAAGAAAGGGGGGGGGGAAGTTGTAGCATGAATCTAGGACTTGATTCAAAGAGGCAATAATATGGTGAAAGTAGTAGAGACCGGATACCCAACCGGTCTCTTGGTTGAAAAGGGAAATAATGGGAAAATGCAGTACAAACTGGATAAGGAACAGATCTATTATTGGTTGAAAAAAGGATAGAAAGTGGCGGCTGGTGGAAAAGTCAATAGAGTATGTCCAGGATTAGATTTGCTGCCATCACATAGCAAAAGGACTCCAGGATTAGATTTGCTGCCCTCACATAGTAAAAGGTCTCAGGATTAGATTTGTTGCCCTCACATAGTAAAAGGTCTCAGGATTAGATTTGCTGCCCTCACATAGTAAAAGGTCTCAGGATTAGATTTGCCGCCCTCACATAGTAAAAGGTCTCCAGGATTAGATTTGCTTCCTTCACATAGTAAAAGGTCTCCAGGATTAGGTTTGCTGCCCTCACATAGCATGAACAAGCTCGGCATTGATACGTCTCCAACGTATCTATAATTTTTGATTGCTCCATGCTACTTTATCTACTGTTTTAGGCAATATTGGGCTTTATTATCCACTTTTATATTATTTTTGGGACTAACCTATTAACCGGGGGGCCAACCCAAATTTGTTGTTTTATGCCTATTTCAGTGTTTCGAGGAAAAGGAATATCAGACGGAGTCAAAACGGAACAAAATCAACTGGAGAAGTTATTTTTGGAAGGAAAGCAACCTGATGGACTTGGAGTGCACGTCAGGGGAGTCCCGTGCTGCCCACGAGGGTGGGGGCGCGCCCCCCTGCCTCGTGAGCACCCCGGAGGTCCACCGACGTACCCCCTGCACCCATATATACCTACGTACCCTAAAACTTCCAGAACAGAAGATAGATCGGGAGTTCCGTCGCCACAAGCCTCTGTAGCTACCAAAAACCAATCGGGGCCCCGTTCCGGCACTCTGTCGGAGGGGGATCCCATCACCGGTGGCCATCTTCATCATCCCGGCGCTATCCATGACGAGGAGGGAGTAGTTCACCCTCGGGGCCGAGGTTATGTACTAGTAGCTATGTGTTTGATCTCTCTCTCTCGTGTTCCTCTATGGCACGATCTTGATGTATCCCGAGCTTTGCTATTGTAGTTGGATCTTATGATGTTACTCCCCCTCTACTCTCTTGTGATGAATTGAGTTTCCCCTTTGAAGTTATCTTATCGGATTGAGTCTTTTATGAGAACACTTGATGTATGTCTTGCCGTGATTATCTGTGGTGACAATGGGATATCATGTGCCACTTGATGTATGTTTTGGTGATCAACTTGCGGCTTTCGTGGCATTGGGAACCTGTGCATAGGGGTTGGCACACGTTCTTGACTCTCCGGTAGTAGCTTTGGGGCACTCTTTGAAGTACTTTTATGTTGGTTGGATGAATCTGAGATTGTGTGATGCATATCGTATAATCATGCCCACGGACACTTGAGGTGACAATGGAGTATCTAGGTGACATTAGGGTTTTGGTTGATTTGTGTCTTAAGGTGTTATTCTAGTACGAACTCTTTTATAGATCGATCCGAACGAATAACTTTGAGGTGGTTTCGTACCCTACCATAATCTCTACGTTTGTTCTCCGCTATTAGTGGCTTTGGAGTGACTCTTTGTTGCATGTTGAGGGCTTGTCATATGTTCTATCTATGTTATTATTGTTGAGAGAACTTGCACTAGTGAAAGTATGAACCCTAGGCCTTTTTCCTATCATTGCAATACCGTTTACGCTCACTTTTACCACTTGTTACCTTGCTGTTTTTATTATTTCATATTACAAAAACCCATATCTACTATCTATTTTGCACTTGTATCTTCATCTCTTTGCCGAACTAGTGCACCTATACAATTTACCATTGTATTGGGTGTGTTGGGGACACAAGAGACTCTTTGTTATTTGGTTGCAGGGTTGTTTGAGAGAAACCATCTTCATCCTACGCCTCCTACAGATTGATAAACCTTAGGTCATTCACTTGAGGGAAATTTGCTACTGTCCTACAAACTTGTGCACTTGCAGGCCCAACAACGTCTACAAGAAGAAGGTTGTGTAGTAGACATCAGGCATCACCACTTTATGCCTCCTTGTAGGTACATTGTGCTAATGCGTCCACTATCGCATGTCCTTATACCAACCTTTTGTTGTTGTTAATGTAAGGGCGCATGTAAAATGAAGCGATCACACTGTTACCTTAGGGACATGTCTAACCAGTGTTATTGTTAATCTAATGCCTCCAGTGATAAGATGCAATTAAACTGTGTTACAAATGGCACTCCTGCTGTTTTCCCCAGTATGATAAGTAAGTTTCTCCTTTACGCTACTGAGTGTCCTGGTGTCCCCACGGTCCCATGCCCTTAAACCAACTCTTTAGCTGTTGTTGATTTACTGTGTCTGGTAAACAAGCAATGCCACCATTAAAGTAATCCCATATCTGAGGAATCTCATTGTTGATCATAATGCTTCTGGTAACATGAAGCATTGCTGACGTTTTAAAATTTCTACTGTCCTTGCATGATTGCCATGAACATAAAGATGCTTCTTTTCATTTTGTATATGTTTCGTATATTCTTATTGACCAGCAACTGTTTACTTTCTATCATTTTGTGCAGATAGGGATATCCATTTCACCTTGTTGCTATTGTGACCTTTTGGTGAACTGTACAAAACACTTTTTTTGGAATGAGTGTCTTGTGTAGTTCAACTAAAATGTCACGTGGGCAACATCTCTCAATTTTGGTGGAACTACACAAAATGGTGATTGGAGTTTCCAAAATCTCCGTCAAGTTCTGTTGGTAATCTCGTGCAATGTTTTATTAGCCTTTGCAAGATGGAGCCGTCACTGTCACCACAATGGCACTTTATTTTAGTGGAACTGCACAAAAGGATAAGAAAATTATAGTTGCACCTTACATGAGCCAGACAGCCAACCTTAATGTTCCTCAATTTTAGTGCAACTACTAAAGAAGAACCTGCCAGCTCACAAGAGCAAGTACTTCTTGCTAGCTGAATGATGCAATCTTTGCTTCATTTCAGGTGAACCATAGAAAAAGGCGCATGAATTGAGTCATGGAACTCCAGGCTGACCTCATCCTAGTGGAGCTAGAGGTTGAGTTCAAGGAGGCCGCTATTAAAGTGAAATCGTGCTCTCCTGTCTCCTTGTTTGTGCTGTGCAAACGGGAATACTCAACTACAGATGTTGTGACGGTCAAGAGCATTTGCCAAGTTCTTCGATTGTATGACATGGCTAGCCAAGATGGATTTAATCCCGATATTCACTTTATCAAAAGGCTCTAATGGGTTGGTTCTGAATCTTGCAAGCTGGGAATCAATGAGATGTGTAGGCATCTTTGTTGTACTTATTATTTGAATCTTATTTGTTGGTTCTGAATCTTGCAAGCTGGGAATCAATGAGATGTGTAGGCATCTTTGTTGTACTTATTATTTGGATCTTATTTGTTGGTTTTGAATCTTGCAAGCTGGGAATCAATGAGATGTGTAGGCATCTTTGTTGTACTTATTATTTGGATCTTATTTGTTGGTTCTGAATCTTGCAAGCTGGGAAACACGGCATGATGATGCAGAGGACAGCAACCATAACAAACAGTTCAAACTTGGTAGTATTTCTTTGTGAAAGTGCGACAAATGTGTTGATCATGTGTGTCCTGAGAATAATAATTCTAATTGTTGTGCATGTTGATCCCGTGGCACTGATAGAACGAGCCAATGCATTGCTTGTTTTAAGTATAAATTTCTATTAAAGCTAATTAAATTTAAGTAAAGTGACCACTAACTCCTGTTATTACAGTACCAATACAGACCCGCTCGTGAACCGACGTGTGGCTGGAGTAGGTTTCTTAATGGAGGCGTTTGAATGCACCGAGGGTGCATCTTCTGCCGGGCGTGCATCGGACAAGGGAGGGGTAGTAACTGTTGTCGCCTGTACACACTCAACTAACTCTTGAATCCAGTTCCCCAAGAGCTGAAAAACGAACTGCTACCGCCGCCTACATACTCGTTCACTCGAAGAAACTCCAATGGCGATCCGAGGGGTGAGCCTGTTGGATATGGACTTCAGCAAGCAGTTAGTTCGCCATTCAGTCCTATGGCTGCACCAAGTTGAATGTGATGTACACCAACGATACGGACTCGGTGATATGGCTGCACCAGGTTCTGGAGCATTCACCCGTTTCATCGGCAGCGCCGACTGCACCTTCGCTACGGTGGAGAGAAGGAAGAACGCGACGATTCGGCCATCTGGTGCAACAAGCTTGTCAACATCCAGAAGCAGTACAAGATCATCAGCAACAGCGAGGGCGTGTCTGCTTCCCGTAACCGACGAGTACACGGACAGCCGCAGCGTCATGATCAAGCATGCCAGGAAGGTCTAGATGTTGTACTTCATCTGCTTATAAGCACCTTTATCATCTCAGTGTTTCATGCATTAGCCTATGTGTCGTAATTATCTGTTTTGTCCGAAATATTTCTTTTAAGAACCCATTAACCTGATTGCTTTTTTAGTGGCTATTTGCTTATGTATGTAAACTAGTTCACTTGTCCATAAAAAAAACTAGTTCACTCGGTTGCCGTGCTTTGAATCTCCTTCCTCCCAACATATTCCTCTCCTCAGGTGGACCCAGTAGGTCTCTGAATTTTCTCCCACTTTCTTTTTCGATGTAAACTGAGTTTTCTCCCAGTACTTTCCCCTAGAATCAACTCAACTGTCCCATGTCTAGCCGAAAAAATAATAATACACCACGTACTATTAACTCATCAAATTAAAATGATATTTTATTTCGTAAGTTGAAAGTTCTTACAAAATAATAATAATAATTGTTTATATATAACTTGCCAAGTTAACTCCTAGTGATTGCGTACATAAGCTTGCAAAGATTTTACTGACGTGCAATCATGTGTTTATGTTTTTATAACATTTCTCCGTCTAGCCCAACATGATATTTTCACCCAGCCCAGCAAGTCCGCGGATTTCGAGAAAAATGCAAATGGGATTTAAACGGGCTGCATAGATGCTACATCATTGTTTCACCCAGCCCACCAAATGGACTAAAAAACAAATGGACTGGCTGACATGTGGGCCAGTAGATCGAATCCTAAGAAGGCATTGGATTTACATCCAACGACTGGCATTCTTCTTCAATCTCTCGTCTTCTTCCCCCAGCGCTGCCGGAACCGCCTGCTCCAGCCTTCGGCGTCCAGCGGCATTGTTTTGCGCTCCTCAGCGAAACGCTGCCCCGCCGACGGCCAGGTCATCCCTCCACTCCGCACCTCCTGTTATTCTCTGTCGAGTGTAGGCCCACCCCGCACCCGAACCAGTCAAGTTTCCCACTCCTCTCCGTTTGCGACTCCACTGCCGCGTCTTCCCCATCTCCGGGTCATTCCAGTCTAGGGCCTTGCCGTCGTCCATCGCCTCGGTGCGCTCGGCGCAGCGTGGTTAACATACGAGAGTCATCGGAAGAGGACTGTACGTGGAGAGCCTGACGGCTGGGACCCAGAGGTCCATGGTCGCACGCAAGGAAAGTTCCTCCGTATTACATACTGTACATGCACTGTACGTGGGAAGGGCTTCTGTATTTCGCGAAAAAAATGTTACCCCGCTGACAGGTCGGACCCACCAACTATATCTTCACACACAAGTGCCTCCTTATTACACACCAAAAAATGAATACCCCCTGCTAGCTGGGACCCACCATAGTGGGTGGCTGACTTGTGGGCCTACTAAGTTGATGAGGACAGAGGGCTTTGTCAACTTAGTCAATATAAACGATTCTAGCTCCAGTGATCGTACGATGTCCATCCAACGGCCATAGTGCTTCTTCAACCTCTGGTCTTCTTGCTCCAGCCGCCCAAAGCAGCGCCGGTCGTGCCGCATGCTCCTGCCTCTCGTGGCCGGCTGTGATGCCGCGGAGGCCTCACCGCCCCCTACTACTCCCACCGCTGCCCCAGGGTATCCCTCTACTCACCCATACCCCCTGTTATTATGCGGCGACAGCAGCCTCACACCACAGCCAAACCAGTGAACCCTCGTACTCCTCTCCGCGTGGGCATCCACTGCCGGGTCTTCCCCGGCTCCGCGTCGTCCCCTTCCTAGGCCTTGCCGTCGTCCACTGCCTTGGTGCTCTCGGCGCGGCGTGGTCAATGTGGTCAACGACCGACTTCCATCGGAAGAGTACTGTACGTGGAGAGGCTGATAGCTGGGTCCAAGGCCATAGCCCAGTTTTTTTGTGATTTGCCAAGTAAGTCGCTTTGTCAGGCCTGTTGGGCTGCAAATCTTTCAAGACGAGGAGAGCTTCATTCGGCTGGCCGAGAAAATGGCCTATCAGTAATGAGAAATGGGATGTACATTTTTAAAACACATTAAACCGGCAATTAGTTTCAAATATCTTTTTTTTCATTTCAAGATTTTAAATTACATTAATTTTTATGCATGGAGAATTTGTTGGATTTTATATCTATATACATTTATTTTTAAAATCAGTTTGAATGTGAGTCAAAATTTCGGGATTAAAAATAGTTCGGACCGCACCGAAATATGCAAGATTTCGTATAATTTTTTAACTGTGTCCACAATATGGGCTGTAATGCTAACAAAAAAATATGGGCTCCCAAAAAAACCTTAAGAATTAGCAAATGGGCTGTAAATTATTAGAAATAATGGCAGATGGGTTGTATGCTGTTTTCCACATATTTGAGGCTTTCCTTAAAAAAAGGTTGACGCACAAGCAGTGACTGTTGGATGTCCATCCAACGGTCATCGTGCTTCTTCAATCTCTGCTCTTCCTGCTCCAGCCGCTCAAACAAGCGCCAGCGGGACTGCCTGCTCCCTCCTCCCCGCGGCCGGCTGTGCTGCCGCGCAGGCCTTACTGCCCCACCGTACTCCCATCGCTAGCCTAGCCATCCCTCTACTCACCCACACCTGTTGTTATTCTCCAGCGACGGGAGACGAACTGGTAAACCCTCGTATAGTCGTACTCCCCTCCGCGTGGGAAACAACTGCCGAGTCTTCCCTGCCTCTGTGTCATTCCCTTCCTAGGTCTCGCCGTCGTCCACCGCCCTGGTGCTCTCTGTGCGGCCTGGTCAACATGGTCAACGACCGACATGCATCTGAAGTGGACTGTACGTGGAGAGGCCGACAGCTGGGTCCACGGCCGCACGCAAGGAAATGCCTCCTTATTACGCGCAAAATAATGATTCCTCCACCTGACATCAGGGACCCACCAAAAGGGCCTCTGTATTTCGTGAAAAAAACGTTACCGCCGCTGACAGCTCGGACCCACCAGCTATATCTTCGCACGCAAGGAAGTGCCTCCTTATTACGCACAAAAAAATGAATACTCCCCCTGTTAGCTGGGACCCAGTATAGTGGCAGGCTGACTTGTGGGCCCACTAAGTTGACGGGGACGGAGGGCTTTGTCAACTTAGTCAATATGCACGATTCTAGCTCCAGTGACCGTACGATGTCCATCCAACGACCGTAGTGCTTCTTCAACCTCTGGTCTTCTTGCTCCAGCCGCCCAAACCAGTGTCGATCGTGCCTCGTGCTCCTGCCTCCCGTGGCCGGCTGCGATGCGGCGGAGGCCTCACCGCCCCCTACTACTCCCACCGTTGGACAGGCCATCCCTCTACTCACCCACACCCCCTGTTATTCTGCGGCGACGGCAGCCTCACACCGCAGCGAACCAGTGAACCCTCGTACTCCTCTATGCGTGGGCATCCACTACCGCGTCTTCCCCGGCTCCGCGTCGTCCCCTTCCTAGGCCTCACCGTCGTCCACCGCCCTAGTGCTCTCGGCGCGGCGTGGTCAACGTGGTCAAGGAATGGCTTCCATCGGACATGGACTGTACGTGGAGAGGCTTACGGCTGGGTCCACGGCCGCAACAAGGAAGTGCCTCCTTATTACGCGCAAAATAATTATTCCTCCACTTGACAGCGGGGACCCACCGGACGGGCTACCATATTTCGCGAAAAAAACATTTCCCCCTGACTGCTGGGACCCACCAGCTACATCTTCCCAAGAAAGGAAGTGTGTCCGGGCAAAAAAAAATAAACGATTCGCCCCCCTAACTGCTGGGACCCACCAGCTACATCTTCGCAGGCAAGGAAGTGCCTGACAGTCGGGACCCACCTGGTCGAAGCGTACGTAGGGTTGTCATTCTGGTCGCGAATGTGTACGTGCATACTGGTCGTTGTAGAGGCGTGCACGTGTCGTAGTAGAGGCGCGCACGTAACATGTACACGTACGTACAGCGGCGAGGGTGCAAGAAAGAAAATACAGCCACGTACGTACATACGGGCAGGGTCTCGAATGCCTACTCGCGCATACGTACATGGCTGGGTCGGAACGAAGAAACAGCGTCGTCGTCGTGTTCATGGGGAGCCAATCGGCTGGGTCGGAACGAAATGCGTGGTCTTGTTCATCGGGAGGGCTTGGACGGAACAGGCAATGGAAACGAGGCCTGGCGTACCGCACAACGAGGAAACGGACCTCCTACATTCGGAACGGGGTCCTGTTGATCGGGAGGGGTGTGGCGTACCGCAAAACGGAGGAAATGGACCTCCTACGGTCGAAACAGGGGTCCTGTTGATCGGGAGGGGTGTGGCGTACCGCAAAACGGACGAAACGGACCTCCTACGGTCGAAACGGGGGTCCTGTTGATTGGGAGGGGTGTGGCATACCGCAAAACGGACGAAACAGACCTCCTACGGTCGAAACAGGGGTCCTGTTCATCGGGAGGGGTGTGGCGTACCGCAAAATGGGACTCCACGGGATACTGTTCATCTCCACCGTCGATCTCCTCCAGCCTCCACGGGCTACCGTCGACCTCCTCCAGCCTCCATGGGCTCCTGTTCATCCAGCCTCCACCGCGCGCTACTCCACCGGCTACTGTTCAACCACCCCTCCACCGTCTACTATTCATCCACCCCTCCACCGTCTACTGTTCATCCAGCCCTCCACACCACGGGGTCCTGTTCAACCACCCCTCCATGGCCACCCCTCCACCGTCTACTGTTCATCCAGCCCTCCACACCACGGGGTCCTGTTCATCCAGAGGCAACGCCACCGCTCACTGTTCATCCAAACCCCCTCGCAACGCTCACTGTTCATCCAATCAATCGGCTTCAGTTAGCAACAGTAGTGAAGGAATCGCTCCATCGTGTTCAGTTAACAGCCATCGATCGATCGCTCGAGTTCAGTAACGCGTAGCCTGCAGTGCAATCGCTCGGGTTCAGTTAGAGCCCAATGCCTCGCTCGGGTTCAGCTAGAGCCAACGCCTCGCACATGTATGAGAGAAACGTGCATCGCTCGGCCCCCGACCTCCCACCGTAACCGGCAACTCCCCGAAATTTGCATCCCTCTCGCTTCTACCATGGTTTTTTCCATCATGGACGGCCCAAAAAATGTCATGCAGCTGCGTCTCCGGCCCGCCGAGGACGAAAAGCCCATTTTCTATCATGATTTTTTGTCATAGAAGTAGGAGCCCACCACATCTATGATGATACCGGGTTTTGTCACAATTATCGTCATAGAAGTGTCATATGTATGACAGAAAAAAATTCGTTTGGCCCAAAATGTCATGGATGTGTCTTTTTTTTGTATTGTTGGTAGAGTGATATTCGTTGCATCTTTCATATGGTGTCTAGCTTTCATTGCTTCTAATTTGTTGAAATGCCTTCTCCTTAGTTTACACATCATAAGTTGTGAATATGCAATGTTGTGAATATGCAATGGCACTAATGACGAGAGACCTCTAACATGGTAGTGTGATGTTGTTTGCATCTTGCATATGATTTATTTCTTGTACTGCTTCACATTTGTTTAAACGCCATTTATGATTAGACACTGTTAACTTGGCAGAGCGATATTTGTAGCATCTTTCATATGGTGTCTACCTTCCATTCCATTGCTTCTAATTTGGTGAAATGTCTTCTTCTTAGTTTACACATCATAGTTCTGGTTATCTCTTCCGTCCTGTTTTTCATACATATTGTATCCTCCTATCATGTGGTTGTCTAACATCAAAGTTCAGTTCGTCTGCATCACGCATCAATTTGTTCTGAAGAACTAAATTGTTATTCCTTTTATTGTCGGCTTGACTTAACATGGCACAGAGAAAGAGGAAGAAACACAGAATGGTAGGGAATGAGAAGCGGATGAATCCTGCAGATTCTGCTGGTACTGATGGTGCAATAGAAGGTCAAAGTCCAGCGGAAAATTCTACAAACACGCCATCCCATGCTACACGAGCTGCAAAACAAGCCAAATAGAAACAAATAGCTGCCACCAAACAAGCAGAGACAGCCCTAGTTCTTGCAACACCTACCACAGTACTACTAGTTGCACGACTTACTTGTGCGTCAACTGAGCTAGCAGCACGTTCCCAAGCTCCCTTGCCACCTGACACTACTTCCCAAGCACTCTTGACACAAGACGAGTTGGCAATATCAGATGAACCTTGTGAGCTTCAACAGCAAGAAGGTAGTTGCTGGAGTCAAGTTATAGTTGCATGCTTCTTTATATGTAGTCTCACACCTTGATGTACAATAACACTTCCTATGTTCGTTGTTGGACTAGCACCTAGGCGCAAGAGGAAACAAACATCAGGGATAATGCTTGATAGGTTAACTAAATCTAGAGGAGGAAGAACGGAGATCCGTTTTGAGGCAGGTTTAAAAAGGCCACATGATGCTATAGAGTCAGCCAAGTTAGTATCAGAGGCAGTGGTTGCCGTTAGGTGTCATGTACGTATCCTCCCAACATGGATTCAGTACAGGAATGACAAAGACGAAACCCAGTTCAACACCTTCCTCGACCATTTATCTGTAAGTATGGTTATGTATGGAAACTAGTAATATCGTCTTGCTTTGTCCCATACTTTCTAGGTTGCTGATAATGAGACTCCCATAATTTTCAACAGATGAGGTTCAAGTTGGATAGCCAAGACGATGCAACCAGACAAGCTTGCACCCATGTTTTCAAGTCTGCTCTGCTACAGCATCGGTATAACTTGAGGAAAACTCACTTTGAAGGCAAGGCTAACAGTGAACTTTCCCAAACATCTCCAGTGGAAAATATATCGGATGAAGACTGGAGGGGCCTTGTTAAACACTGGTCTGATCCGAAGTATCAGGTACATTATATATATGTGATCAGATCACATGTTGAAGTCCTATTTATGCATGTGCCACACAAATCAATCTTCTTGTAGGTGAACTGTTCAAAGAACAAGGCCAACCATACGAAAGTAAAATTCCAATACATGACAGGATCTCATAGCTATATTGCACACTGTGAGGCTCTTGTAATTAGCTATTGTTTCACTCTTTTCACTATACCATATCATTAGATCTATATTGACTTGTTCGAAATGCAGAGGAAAGCCCGCAAGGACCAAAAAGTACCTGAACCAAATGTTGTGGAAATCTTCAAGGACTGTCACACCAGCAAGAAGAAGGGCATGACTACACCAGTCAAAGCCGCTGTTGTAAGTCATTAATCCTCATGCCTTTTAACTACTACTTACTCTGACTTGTGCCTTGAAATGCATGGTTTGCAGCCAATGTCTATTACTCTTTTCAATTTTATACACAATTGTCTTAGTGTATCATTGCACCTTACAAGGTTTAAAAGAGAGGAGTGATGTTCCTTTGATCTTGACCTGTAATCTAGTTCCATGCTGGACTTGCCCACACAACGTTACAATTGCCTGTTTGTCTGTTCTCAGTTGTTTTGTGATATGAATGATGTCATACTATGCTTACCATATTATAAACTTCGTCTCTTTATCCTTAGCCCTCAATACAATGTGAAGAAATAGACAATACATTAGCGATGGTACATGGTCATATGTTTGGAACCTGGTTTTATTATGTACTTTGCAATAAAATACAACTAATATTTTACATGGGTTCACCAGAATAAGTTCTGTATATAGACCAAAGCTATTTTGTTTGGTTTTGCTGCCTCCTTAATATCTTCTGTTCTGGTACTACTAATGTAAAACCTCAACTTTTCAGCGAGCTATGGAAAAAATGGTGGAACCGCCACCTTCTGAAGGTGGCGAGGCAACTATAACCGCAATGTCAGCTCTTGCAGCAGTGGGTCAGTACCTGTCCACTAACAGTGCCAAAAGCACGTTCCTGCGTAATACTGCGTTGGTTGTTAAGGCAATATTGTCCAAACTGCCTCATGATCAAGATATGCAAGCTCAAAGCAATGTTGTATCTGCGCTCCAGACACAAGTCCATTCCCTAGCAGAGACCCTTTGTGAAACAAGGAGAGACATTGTTTGATGTCGTCAAGATATGCATGGTTTTGAAACCAGACTATCAGACATTTCCTATGTTGTTCAGGAGCCTAGGGGAAATGATGGCTAGGGTTATGGTGCTCCATCGGACAATACAACATGAAAATGTAATAGTCAGGTCAAATGAACTAAGCTTCTGAACTTCTGGTGGTGCATTTATCTGCTAGACTTTTAAGTTTTATGCCAACCTTCCTTTTGTTATATAGTTGTAATTTGTTTTGGTGCAATACAAAATTTATTCTTAACGTGCAGCCACCGGCTGAAGAAAACAGCAAGCCATTTTTGTATAGTGTAGGGTGTTCCCTATATTTGCACTGGTGGCGATCTTTGATGCCGAGTGGACGTAATCTGTGCAATCGCCTTAATAGCCTAGCGTTAGTTTTGGCCTTATTTATTTCCTAGTCTTCTTTTTCCCTGGTTTGCTAGTGGCCGCAACTACCATGGGCCATATACGGGTCGTAGGATCCATGGGTCTCCTACGGACCGTCGATAAATGGGCCTCCAACAGGGCCGTAGAATCGGTCGACCTCGGGCCGTCGGATAAATGGGTCTACATGGGCCGTAAACGGGCGTAATTGGTATCGGTCCAGCACGGTAACAGGCCGTTAATAGGCCACAACATAGGACGGGCTGGAAACGGCGCAACGGGTTAACAGGCTAGAAATGGGCTGACTCTTGCCATGAGCCCAATTTGGCCCATTAGGGTAACCGGCCAGTAACGGGCCGACTCTTGCCATGGGCCGAATTTGGCCAATTAGGGGAACAGGCCAGAAACGGGCCGACTCTTGCCATGGGCCAAATTTGGCCCATTAGGTTAACAGACCAGTAACGGGCCGACTCTTGCCATGGGCCTAATTTGGCCCATTAGGGGAATAGGCCAGTAACGGGCCGGAAGTAATCGAGGGCCGAAAAGGAGCCCAAGAACGTATGGGCCGTCAATAGGCTGAAAGCTAACACGGGCTGGAAACGGCCCATGTAAATCACGGGCCGTTAACGGGTACAAAGTAAATTACTGTTCATTATGGGCTAGAGTCACCGTGGGCCTGTAAAGGGCCAAAAGATACGAAGGTCTCATATGGGCCGAAAGACATCGTGGGCTATACATGGGCCGAAAGTGAAATGAGCTGGTGTTATATTCGACTGCCCACATGTTGTTGGGCTTATTTCCTTCAGGGCCTAACGGGCCGTGAGTTAACGGGCCGTAAAATGGGCTACTTGCGAAGAGACCGTTAACAGGCTTTTCATGGGCCAGCCCGTTAACTTTTGACCAAGTCAAACGAGCCGGCTTTGTAAGTTAAATGGGCCAGTGGTGGGCCGTGGCACGTGTCGACATATCATAGGCGCCTATCTGACCCACTGACAAGCTGACACGTGTTTCGTCCGGCCAATAAGAATTTTACACATGGAAATTTCCCATTGGTCGGGGCTGTTAACGGGTTATCGGATCCAAAACCCGACCCGATAGCTTAACGGCATTCCATTATGGTGGATGCCACGTGGTGGTCACCCTTGATGAAAGCACTTGTGTGACGCGCGATTTATCGTCATGGAAGTGGACACTTCCGTGATGATAATTTTGGTAATGTCATGGAACACTTCTACGACAGCACAGGTATGACTATCTTGATTATGTCATAAATTTGTCATGGATGTACATGCATGACAAAAAACGCGACCTACTGTGACAAACACGTATCATCACGCAAGTGTATTTTTTTGTAGTGGGGGCTGGTGCGCCCCTTTCCCTAGCCGCAGGCCCTAGAGGAATGAAAGGAGGGGGCGCCACCTCTTCCTGCCTTTCCACCTTGGTGGGAGAAATGAAGGGGGGGCACCTCCCCCATCCTTCCCCTCATCACCAAAAGAAGGAAAAAGGCGGCGCCGGCCTAGGGCAGGAGCCCAAGTAGGATCCCTCCTACTTGGCGCGCCCATAGGGCTGCTCCCCCTCCCTCCCATCTATATATATGAAGGGGGGCACCTAGAACACACAACAACATCAATTGTTAGTCGTGTGCGGCGCCCCCCCCTCCACAGTTTACAACCCCGGTCATATTCTCGCGGTGCTTAGGCGAAGCCCTGCGTGGATCACTTCACCGTCACTGTCACCATGCCGTAGTGCTGACGGAACTCATCTACATCCTCGACACTTTGCTGGATCAAGAGTTCGAGGGACGTCATCGAGCCGAACGTGTGCAGATGTTGGAGGTGTCGTACATTCGATGCTTGACCAGTCGGAATGAGAAGAAGTTCGAGTACATCAACCGCGTTGTCAAACGCTTCCGCTTTTGGTCTACATGGGTATGTAGACACACTCTCCTCCTCTCGTTGCTATGCATCTCCTAGATAGATCTTGCGTGAGCATAGGAAATTTTCTGAAATTGCATGCTACGTTCCGCAACAGTCTCAGCACGACCAACTGTCGCAATGATGCATACTCAGGGAGAACACTTATACCTTGAAATTTAGTTAAGGGATCATCTTATAATGCTACCATCGTACTAAGCAAAATAAGATGCATAAAAGATAAACATCACATGCAATCAAAATATGTGACATGATATGGCCATCATCATCTTGTGCTTTTGATCTCCATATCCAAAGCATCGCCATGTTCTCCATTGTCACCAGCTCAACACCTTGATCTCCACCGTTACGTCGTGGTCGTCTCGCCAACTATTGCTTCTACAACTATCACTAACGCATAGTGATAAAGTAAAGCAATTGCATGGCGTTTGCATTTCATACAATAAAGAGACAACCATAACGCTCTTGTCGGTTGCCGATAACTTTTACAAAACATGATCATCTCATACAATAACGTATATCACATCATGTCTTGACCATATCACATCACAACATGCCCTGCAAAAACAAGTTAGACGGCCTCTACTTTGTTGTTGCAAGTTTTACGTGGCTGCTATGGGCTTCTAGCAAGAACCGTTATTACCTACGCACAAAAACCACAATGGTGTTTCGTCAAGTTTGCTGTTTTAACCTTCTTCAAGGACCGGCCGTAGTCAAATTCGATTCAACTAAAGTAGGAGAAACAGACACTCGCCAGCCACCTTTATGCGAAACTAGTTGCATGTCTGTCGGTGCAACCGGTCTCATGTACGTGGACATGTAAGGTTGGTCCGGGCCGCTTCATCCCACAATACCGTCGAATCAAAATAAGACGTTGGTGGTAAGCAGTATGACTATCACCGCCCACAACTCTTTGTGTTCTACTCGTGCATATCATCTATGCATAGACCTGGCTTGGATGCCACTGTTGTGAACGTAGCATGCAATTTCAAAAAAATGCCTATGCTCACGCAAGATCTATCTAGGAGATGCATAGCAACGAGAGGGGGAGAGTGTGTCTACGTACCCTCATAGAATGTAAGCAGAAGTTTTTAAGACCACGGTTATGTAGTTGAACTTTCTTCGTGATCCAATCGATCGAGTACCGAACGTACGACACCTCAGCGTTTAGCGCACGTTCAGCTCGGTGATGTCCTCACCTTCTTGATCCAGCAAGTTGGGGAGGTAGTGGATGAGTTCCGATAGCAAGACGGAGTGGTGATGGTGATGGTGAAGTGATCTCCGCAGGGCTTCGCCTAAGCACTACGGATTTTTTTTTCGAGGGTCTAAATCGTGGAGGGGGGCGCTTCACACAACTAAGAGTTTGTCGTCGGTGTGCTAGGCGCCCCCTCCTCATATATATAGGTGGGAGGGAGAGGGGAGAGGCCAAGGGGGAACCCCAAGTGGGGCCGAATCCCACTTGGGCTCCTGCCCTGGTTCGGCCTCCCCCTTCCTTGTATAGACGCCAGGGGAAGGAGGGGGAGGTGCCCCCCCTTTCCTTTCTCCCTTGAGGAGGGGAAGGAAGGAGGGACTTGCCCTCCCCCCTTTTCCTTCCCTAGGGCTGGTCAGCCTGGTGGAGGGGTGCACCGGCCCCTTGTGCGCTGGTATGTCCCCTCCTTGGCCCATTAAGCCCATATCTTTTGCTGGGGGGTGCCCGAAACCCCTTCCGGTGACCTGATATGTACCCGGTACCCTCCGGAACACTTCCAGTGTCCGAAAACCATCGTCCTATATATCAATCTTTACCTATCGACCATTTAGAGACTCCCCTTCATGTCTGTGATCTCATCTGGGACTCTGAACAATATTCGGTCACCAAATCACATAACTCATATAATACAATATCATCATCGAACGTTAAGCGTGCGGACCCTACGGGTTTGAGAACTATGTAGACATGACCGAGACACCTCTCCGGTCAATAACCAATAGTGGAACCTGGATGCCCATATTGGCTCCTACATATTCTACGAAGATCTTTATCGGTCGAACCGTTATGACAACATACGTAATTCCCTTTGTCCATCGGTATGTTACTTGCCCGAGATTCAATCATGGGTATCTTCATACCTAGTTCAATCTCGTTACCAGCGAGTCTCTTTACTCGTTCCATAATACATCATCCTGCAACTAACTCATTAGTCACTTTGCTTGCAAGGCTTCTTATGATGTGTATTACCGAGAGGGCCCAGAGATACCTCTCTGATACTCGGAGTGACAAATCCTAATCTCGATCTATGCCAACCCAACAAACACCTTCGGAGATACCTATAGAGCATCTTTATAATCACCTAGTTACGTTGTGACGTTTGATAGCACACAAGGCATTCCTCCGGTATCCGGGAGTTGCATAATCTCATAGTCGAAGGAATATGTATTTGACATGAAGAAAGCAATAGCAATAAAACTAAACGATCAATATGCTATGCTAACGGATGGGTCTTGTCCATCACATCATTCTCCTAATGATGTGATCCCGTTCATCAAATGACAACACATGTCTATGGTTAGGAAACTTAACCATCTTTGATTAACGAGCTAGTCTAGTAGAGGCTTACTAGGGACACGGTGTTATGTCTATGTATCCACAAATGTATCAAGTTTCCGGTTAATACAATTCATGAGTAATAAACATTTATCATGATATAAGGAAATATAAAATAACAACTTTATTATTGCCTCTAGGGCATATTTCCTTCAGCCGAGACGTCGCAGACAGACCAGCTCACCCCAGAGTGCGCACGGGAATGATCAACATGTGGCTGGGGAGAGGATGGCAAGATCGGCTACCTCACCTTGCAGAGCACACCGCATACATCATGACCTCCTTTGACAATCACCTAGAACCCCACCGCAAGCTACCGAGCAGGGCCACCCCTGATGCATCATCGACGAACCATCGCCCGCATCGAAGTCCCAAGCACCACACCACCATCCCAAGGGGCTTCTTTAGGAAGAGAAATGATGTCGTAGTGCCATTACACCCAATCCGATGTAATTTTGGGTGTTCACCTGGGACCGGGAGATGGAGGGTTGTGGTAGATCTCGATGCCATCTACGGGAAGAAGAGCGACGCATGGAGCGCTGCCGGCATTGTGACCGGCATTGTTGGTAAGAGTTTCCCCTAATCCAGAGCCCCAACCCCAATGTCCCGAGCGGCCACTGGATCCAGCCATCAAGAGGTCGCTGGCATCCGGGGATGGTAAAGGGAAGGACGAAGAACACAAGGAGGATTGTCGGCATCAAATCGGTACCACGGGCTCACGAAGCAGCCAAGGTCGGATATACACGCTCGCCGACCGTCTTGTTGCCCGAGCAGCCAATAACGGCACCCAACAACATATGGCGCCACCCCCCGCTGCCCGGAAGGAGGCACCCTCTCTGGCAGTGGTTGTCACTCTCGCCGGACCTCGACCCCCCCTCCCCCCTCCTGTCAGGACCCCGACTCAATGCCACATCGATCTAGCATGTAACACCTCATATCACTTTGCGGCCTCACGCACGGTATTCCCACGGGTGTCGCCTTACCTTTGCCCGGGACCGTTTGCGCCTTTTGGCACACGTATATGACAGTGTCGCTAGCATCCATATGATAAGGAGCCCGGGCTGACATGGCTAGTCGTAAACCCAAAGTGGCACAAACTTACAGGGACAGGCATCCATGACCCAGCATCGAACGTGTCGGTCATCAGCGAGTGAATCCAGGCTGTAGCACTGGGCTAGCAGGACTCCGGTGAACCGGGCTGTAGCGGGCTAACAGGACTCCGGTATTCATCGCGTGACATTTCCCCGAAGGGACAGACACCGGAACGAAGAAGGACACATGCCGGCCAGCCTAAGTGTTTCGGAGCGGTAGCAAGCTACCATGGCTCGGTGGAAACACTAGGAGACATTTCCCGGTAAGAGAGGCTACTAAAGATAAACAACTAGATGGTCAGATCCCACACATACCAAGCATTTCAATAACATACACAGAATATGCTCGATATGTGCAAATACAACATGGCATCACAACATGACTCTACGACTCAAGTAATTTATTCAATAGGCTCCGAGGAGCGAGATATTACAAACATGGGTCTCATGACCCAACAATCAGAGCATACAAGTCAAAGCACATGCGGAAGCTATCATGTCTGAGTACAGACATCTATAAATGAAAAAGGCTGAGAAGCCTGACTATCTACCAGATCCTGCCGAGGGCACAAGATCGTAGCTGAGGTAACAAGCTAAACGTTGAAGCCCACGTGGAACTACTAGTGAGACTGAAGTCTCTCTGCAAAAACATAAATTAAGCAACGTGAGTACAAATGTACCCAGCAAGACTTACATCAGAACTAACTACATATGCATCATTATCAACAAAGGCATGGTGGGGTTTAACTGCAGCAAGCCAGCTTTGACTCGGTGGCTATCCTGAACTACGACTGCAATGTAACTCTTTTGAGGTGGCGCACACGAGTCCACATATTCACCATATCAATACACCACTATGGATCCGCTCCCGTCTCCCTACGAGAACGCCATCCATAGCACTCACGCTTATCTTGCGTATTTTAGAGTATCCACTTTCACTTGTCTATGAACTGATATAAGCAACCCAGAAGTCCTTTTCCGCGGACACGGCTATTCGAATAGATGATGTTAACCCTGCAGGGGTGTACTTCTTCACACACGCTCTCACCACTTACCGCCGTTTACACGACATGTACTCGGCAACCTTCAAGCGGAAGCCCAACGTGGGTGTCGGCCACGGCCTACCTAAACACTCGAGTCTCTAGTCCAGGTTTATCGCCTATTCGGGTTCCATCCATGAGGAGATCTGGCCGGAGTTTCGCTCACAGCCCCAAACGATGTGAACAGGGTTCCCGAGACACCAAACGGGCGCCCGGTACACCCGGCCACGTGCCTACCGCATCACAGCCCACCCCTATGGTCAGCGCTGCGCACGGCCTCCAGCATACTACAAACACCAGAAACTACTTGCAACTCCTGGACAGAGGACAAGGGTGATTAAGAAGCCGAGAGGGTCCATTGGTTTCGGGCCCAATGTGTGGTAGTAGCTGAATCATGGATCACAAACACAGAACTCAGTTCCTGAGGACGGCTGCAATGAGACAACCCACCATGTACTCCTACATGGCCTCTCACCGCTACCTTTACCAAATCGTGTTCACACACTTAGCTCACACACAGTAGGACATGTTCACACACTTCTGATTCATCCCCGATGAATCAGACCTGACACAACTCTAAGCAGTAGCAGGCATGACAAACAAGCATGAATGAGTAGGCACAACAGGGCTCAAACAACTCCTACTCATGCTAGTGGGTTTCATCTATTTACTGTGGCAATGACAGGTCATGCAGAGGATAAAGGGGTTCAGCTACCGCAGCAAGTAACAGATGAATCGGTGTTGTCCTAATGCATTAAAAGAGAGCAGGAGCGAGAGAGTAGGATTGTTTCGGAATGAACAAGGGGGTTTTGCTTGCCTGGCACTTCTGAAGATAACATTGAGTCTTCATCAGTGTCAACGATCACATCATCGGTACAACGTCTATCGAGGGGGGGAACAGCACCGGCAAACAGAGAAGAAATACAAGCAATGCAATGCACAATATGATGCATGCTCATGACATGGCAATATGAGTGTGTTTTGGGCTAATGCACCTAGCTACAGATTAAACGAAGTTGGTTTGAATACAAGATTCAAATTCAAACTCCATATGTGATTATTCAAATGCCATTTAATTGATTTGTGCTAAACAGCAGCTATAAGTTGTTCTAACATGCATGAAAATGGTACAGAGGGATTCCTTGAATTTTTCTGATAATTTTTCATATATAACTTATTTCATTTGGAGTTACGGTTAATTTTCTATGATTTATTGAAGTTTTAGCTATTTTCTGAAATTTCCTGAATAATAATAAATCCAGAAAATACTTATTGCGTCAGCATTGCGTCACTATGACGTCAGCAGGTCAACAGACGCTGCTGCTGGTCAAACCTGACCAGTGGGGTCCACTGGTCAGTGACTGGGGCTGGTTAGTGCCGCTGACGTGTGGGCCCAGTCAACGGCCACGTCAGCACGGTCAAAACTGACGCGTGGGGCCACTACAATTAGACTAAACTAAACAGAAAAATATACTAATCCTAATTAAGCGCAGGGGCCCACATGGCAGTGGCTCATAGGGTGATTAGCCCCTAACTAAGTGGCCACATCGGCCCGCCGGAGTTTGGCCGGCGGTGACCACAGAGCACGGCGGGGCACGCTGGACTTGCGCTAGGGGCATCGGATTCGCGCGCTGAGGGCACCGGGGCGTAGCCCGGGCTCTCTCGCATTTGATGGGGTAGGTGGGAGGCTGCGGGGACGCCGGGGCTCGTCGGAACGGAGCTCGCGGCGGCGCCGGAGTTCGGGTGGTAACGGGCGCGAGGCCCTGGTGGGGTTTTGGACAAGCTGAGCTGCGCATGGGCTTCCTATGAGCCCCACGAGCTCAAAGCCGTGCTCGGACGCGACCGAAACAAGCCATGGCCGCGACGGCAACATGGCCGGCGGCAGCGAGCTCCGGTTGTGGTGAGACGGCGGGTGCAGCATAGGGGCGAGCGAATGGAGAGAGGGGAAACACGACGGGGCTCACCGCGATGACGACGGAACGCTCGGCGAGGTCGGGGAGGGTCCGGAGCCGACGAATTTGACGGTGATGGCCGGCGGGTTCGAGGTAGAAGACGAGCCCGATGAGATCGTTCGGGGGCTTCTGGAGGGGCGTGGCTCGGTCAGGTGGTTCGAGGACGGAGTGGCGGAGCTCCTAAGCTCAGCGGGAGGGCGAGGGGTGGCCGGTGGCTGCGGCAATCGGCGTCGGCGGCGACAGCGGTCGGGCGAGAGAGGGAGAGATCCAGGGAAGGGGGCGAGAGCGCGGGAGAGTGAGGGAGAGAGGCAGGGAGGTGCGTGGCGCTCGGGGGAGGCGACCAGGGTGACGAGGGGGTAGCCAGGCAGGCAAGGAGGAGCTGGCGCGGCTCGCCTGCGCGCCGGGCACGCAGCTGCTTCGGGGCGAGGGGAGGAAGACGACGAAGGGGCTGCAGTGGTGGGCTGGGCCGATTCTGCTGGGCCACCAGGTGGGTGGGCCTCAGGTAAGCGTCAGGTAAGACCTTCTCTCTCTCTCTTTTATTTCCTCTTTTCTATTTCTATTTTCTGTAGTTTGTTTTGATTTAGTTTTAGACACTAAATCATTTTTTATAAATCCTGAGAATAATTGTGGACATTAACTTAATTATTACAGAGGCCCTCAACTATTTTCAGAATTGTTGGAGCATTTAAAAATATTAACAGTATTTAAATGCCCCAATTCAAATACAATATGGTTTAATCAAAAATCCAAAAATGTCTTGGAAAAATATCCATCATCTCTGGATATGGTTTTCACCCTTTTCCAGTAATCATGAACATTTTTGCAAACCAATTTGGGTTCTTTGAAAATATTTTGAAGTTGAACCTATTTGCAATGCTTTGGTGCTAGGGCTTGGTCATCCCCATTTCAAATTTCATAAAATTTAAACATGTTGCATGGATGCTAAAGCAAAAACAAACAAGGGCTGATCTGGGGCTGTGACAGCTCACCCCCACTAAACAAAAATCTCGTCCCGAGATTCAAGCGTAGGGTAAGGTGAAGGGGGAACGCAAACTAGCATAATCTTCACGATCCAGGTTGCACTTCATAAGAACCTTGATTCGATCATCATCTTGTCTCGAAGTCTTGCTCTGAGAACTCCAACTATCATGACAACGAGAGGATGGAAAGACCCTAAAAGAATTGTTCTTCTCAAAGGTCGAACAACTCAGGATTAACCCACGGAATGAGACATAGCAACATCTCTCGAGCTGAGAGACGAAGCACACACCCACAGGAATGGAGTGAAGCAGATGACAAGGGTTCACTAGGTAGACAACAATTCCACACCTAAAAGGGTGGTGAACGGTTGTCAACGTAGCGAGGAGTTGAGTTGCCATGATACCACAACGAGACACCTTAGGGATGGTGACTCGTAGATATATCCCCTTAAGTGGCAAAAAGAATTACCTTTGATTCAGAGATCATTGAGACTCTTTAAACCAGCCTAAGGCAATTCTCGAGCGATCGTTTGGAGGGGGTCGGTAGAATGGCATACTCGGACTTGGATAATGTGGATTACCTTGTTGAAAACAACGTAATGGATGAATTTGCTTACCACCGGAAATGGAAGGGACCCATGGTAGAATGGCACATTGGCGGTGCAAGCTGGGAACAAAATGCAAATGTTGGGAATGATTCTGGTAACTGGGGAAGAACCCAACAATAGAGAGTGAATTCACTGTTAGAAAAGTTATAGCATAGCCGAGGAAACTGAGAGTAACCCCAGTTAGTGCCGGTGATATCACCTAGCGCTTGAGCGTGCTCTCAAGAACTTGAGCATTTCCATATTCATCAAGGTTTTACCAACATCCGTGTCAAGGATCCTGGCAACACAACTTGCTACCATGATGAATATTGACGGACGATGCGGATGCAAAAGAAGATAACACCTTCTCAGATTTCATCTTAGCGAGGCCAAGGGGCAAATCTGGACGATCAACCGAGAGACATTTAGCACTCCGCTTCTAATGTTCTCCCTGATGTGCTAGTGTAACCCATTTATTGAAATGGTTTGATATCTGGAACATCAAGTAAAAGGTCGGACTTCGGGATCTCAAAAATCCATAGGGGCAACTAGGGAGTAAATCCTACGAAATCCCTATGGGGAGGTGGCCAACTTCCTCAAATCAAGATACTACAACAGGAGGTCTTCCGGCTGGGTGTGTTGGCCATGACATCCACTTTACTGGTTATCGAGGGATCAGTGTTATAGTTCTTGGGAAATGTTCCAACCATCATATCTGCCTGAGATTCAGATCTGGTTGGTGTCAGGATATTCCAGACTCATCGAGTCTAGGAAGAAAAAGAAAGTTTGCAACACAAATTGACGAGATGATGTTGCGAGATTCTCAGGAAATGAACTACGATAGCAAGCTCCAAAACATGAGCTGGTTCTGCTACAAACATGTGAACACGTTGTCCCAGACAAGCATGACCACGTGGTAGTCTTATAATAAAACACTACCAAGTTCAGGTGGGGAGCCATCAACGAGGATATCAAAATCCTTGCATAAGGCATGCTCTTAAGAAGGAACTTCTTCTCCTTGAACAAATCAATCAGTGGCTTGGTGTGCTCGGAATACATATGGAATGAAGGTTGCAAGTCTCCAAACCATAGAATACTTCGCACATATGCATGACTGACTTGGGATGATTCCAGAGGAAGCAAAACTAACTTTCTCAA
Source organism: Triticum dicoccoides (assembly GCF_002162155.2). NCBI lineage: Eukaryota > Viridiplantae > Streptophyta > Magnoliopsida > Poales > Poaceae > Triticum > Triticum dicoccoides. Next base: position 642,006,270 of record NC_041391.1, on the reverse strand, counting down.
ATTCACGGCGGCAACTTTCATCAAATGCACATGAACTGGAGGAAGTCACTTCTTACATCCGAACATATGCTTCATGAACTAGCATGAAGAAATGCTTTCAAAAGTTTCCAACACTAGCTTAATGTTCATCAACTCATGGAGGAGATAAGGATGTTGTCAATGGGCTCAACAACAATTCATCCGGGTTTCCTTTTAAAAGGAATTCCATAGTTAAGTGAACACGGTGATAGCATTGATCAGACCAAAAGATGTAATGGTGTATGCTCGAGGAAAATCCACGAGTAAGACAACATTATGAACATCGTTGGTTCTGACTTGATTTGAGGATAGCCCATACTCAAATCAAAGTTTTGGTTAGGACGATAAGTCCAGCAATTAATCGCGAGGATCAATCAATGAAGACATCACCTTTCTTCAACACACACTACACAAGAATATCCCTTTGGAACGAACTAAGTCAGGTAAGCTTTTATCTTCCAACTCTCCAAGTTGTTGTCTAGCTTAACCAACTAGCTCAGGGATATCTAACACCGATTCTTGGAGAGAAGGTGGTTCACAAGAAACCAACTGGATCACGAGCTCAACATAACAGTCAAGGGACAACCTGGTAATACTTCCAAGAAGATATTCGGAAAATCACGAACCACCGGTATGTTACTAAACTCGAGAACAATCTCGCTTTTGAGGGCAAGACGATATGATCAAATGAGTGAGGACTTGACAAGATCCTAACTCATCAATCGAAGGGTGCACCGAAATAAGGACTAGGTAGCACGATCAATCTTAGAATGATGACTCAATAATCAGCACGCTAAGAATGAGGTTGTGGTCCATTTAACTACCAAGCAACGGAGTTGCTAGCAGTATTGATTTCACACGCCATGATTCATTTGTCGGCATTCCGGTTACAATAACACAGGAACCGAGGAATGAATAATGATGGTAAGAAGTATCACTGTACCAAGAGTTCATAGGATGGTGTGCAATTCCTATAACAATCCCGATATAAAAGATGGTAATACTCCAAGGTAGAACAGAGCGAAAGCTGGATTAGCAATTTGTTCTGCGGAGCACAACTTCTTTGACCCAATCCTGGATATGGAAGAGGTACTGGAGTTTGTTTCTCCTAGTCATTCCGCGATAGAATGGCTTGATGGACCACAAGAGTAATAGTCATCGATAAACGAATGCATGCATACTCTTGACTATCAATTGATAGACGAAGGTCAGTAGACAACTAAAGAGGGACAACTCAAAGGAACATATAACTTTCTGAGTTGTGGATGCATAGATTAGTATGTCGAGCCAAGTTCAACATAATTCTTCCGGATAACCCATGCAGAAAGGTAGAACTGGCAGAGTCACAATATAGCATGGAGAACTCATCAAGAGCACTCTGGTTGTGATCGTTCAGTTCAACGCGGAACTTCTGCCATAAGTAGTTCATGGTATTTGGAAGAAGAAGATACCACGGACTTCAAGGACTATCGCAAAGGTTACTAATAACCTAAGGGAGCTAACAATTACTATCAACATGAAGTAAGTAGGGTGAATCTCGGGTTCAAAACCCAAGGAGTAGAATACCTACTACTAAGTGGCATCACGGGATGCTTTCGAGAATAAAAGCCAGAATCACCACACTGGGACACAAAACATGGCTAGACTACTAGATGATCCCCTGAGACACCTAGGGTCATAATAATAACTCCACATAAAGGTCGAGGCAGTAGAGTACCACAACTCAACAATTTGTGTGATTAACCTGGCCTAAAAGACATTGAAACCAGAGGAAAAGGATTTTGCAAATGCATCAGACTCTTTGGAAACCTGGGATGACTCGGACAGCATAACGGCTGTAAATGCTCAGAAAAGATTTGAGACAATCACAAAAATGGTGGCATAACCACTCAGAAGCACAATATCAAGGTCTCGAGATCAATAATTAACATACAGAGGTAGAAACTGAACTGAGGCTTAATCCAACAATCTTATAAGTCTACGGATTAGTAACACGTGATCCTGATGGAAAGAAGAGATAGCCTAGTTCTTAATCCCCGTAGAAGAGAAGATGATGACTCAGATCAGAAGGCCATGAGGTATAAGGAGTAGAAAGAGCCTTACGTTCCATCCCACAATCAATTCCCTTATATAACTAAAGAATTTCTAGACTCAACTTCGACCAGTTTGGCTTGGTAATCCTACAGGCAGTCAAGCTCTGATACCAACGCTGTCAGGACCCCGACTCAATGCCACATCGATCTAGCATGTAACACCTCATATCACTTTGCGGCCTCACGCACGATATTCCCATGGGTGTCGCCTTACTTTTGCCCGGGACCGTTTGCGCCTTTTGGCACACGTATATGACAGTGTCGCTAGCATCCATATGATAAGGAGCCCGGGCTGACATGGCTAGTCGTAAACCCAAAGTGGCACAAACTTATAGGGACAGGCATCCATGACCCAGCATCGAACGTGTCGGTCATCAGCGAGTGAATCAAGGCTGTAGCACTGGGCTAGCAGGACTCCGGTGAACCGGGCTGTAGCGGGCTAACAGGACTCCGGTATTCATCGCGTGACATTTCCCTGAAGGGACAGACACCGGAACGAAGAAGGACACATGCCGGCCAGCCTAAGTGTTTCGGAGCGGTAGCAAGCTACCATGGCTCGGTGGAAACACTAGGAGACATTTCCCGGTAAGAGAGGCTACTAAAGATAAACAACTAGATGGTCAGATCCCACACATACCAAGCATTTCAATAACATACACACAATATGCTCGATATGTGCAAATACAACATGGCATCACAACATGACTCTACGACTCAAGTAATTTATTCAATAGGCTCCGAGGAGCGAGATATTACAAACATGGGTCTCATGACCCAACAATCAGAGCATACAAGTCAAAGCACATGCGGAAGCTATCATGTCTGAGTACAGACATCTATAAATGAAAAAGGCTGAGAAGCCTGACTATCTACCAGATCCTGCCGAGGGCACAAGATCGTAGCTGAGGTAACAAGCTAAACGTCGAAGCCCACGTGGAACTACTAGTGAGACTGAAGTCTCTCTGCAAAAACATAAATTAAGCAACGTGAGTACAAATGTACCCAACAAGACTTACATCAGAACTAACTACATATGCATCATTATCAACAAAGGGATGGTGGGGTTTAACTGCAGCAAGCCAGCTTTGACTCGGTGGCTATCCTGAACTACGACTGCAATGTAACTCTTTTGAGGTGGCGCACACGAGTCCACATATTCACCATATCAATACACCACTATGGATCCGCTCCCGTCTCCCTACGAGAACGCCATCCATAGCACTCACGCTTATCTTGCGTATTTTAGAGTATCCACTTTCACTTGTCTATGAACTGATATAAGCAACCCAGAAGTCCTTTTCCGCGGACACGGCTATTCGAATAGATGATGTTAACCCTGCAGGGGTGTACTTCTTCACACACGCTCTCACCATTTACCGCCGTTTACACGACATGTACTCGGCAACCTTCAAGCGGAAGCCCAACGTGGGTGTCAGCCACGGCCTACCTAAACACTCGAGTCTCTAGTCCAGGTTTATCGCCTATTCGGGTTCCATCCATGAGGAGATCCGGCCGGAGTTTCGCTCACAGCCCCAAACAATGTGAACAGGGTTCCCGAGACACCAAACGGGCGCCTGGTACACCCGGCCACGTGCCTACCGCATCACAGCCCACCCCTACGGTCAGCGCTGCGCACGGCCTCCAGCATACTACAAACACCAGAAACTACTTGCAACTCCTGGACAGAGGACAAGGGTGATTAAGAAGCCGAGAGGGTCCATTGGTTTCGGGCCCAATGCGTGGTAGTAGCTGAATCATGGATCACAAACACAGAACTCAGTTCCTGAGGACGGCTATAATGAGACAACCCACCATGTACTCCTACATGGCCTATCACAGCTACCTTTACCGAATCGTGTTCACACACTTAGCTCACACACAGTAGGACATGTTCACACACTTCTGATTCATCCCCGATGAATCAGACCTGACACAACTCTAAGCAGTAGCAGGCATGACAAACAAGCATGAATGAGTAGGCACAACAGGGCTCAAACAACTCCTACTCATGCTAGTGGGTTTCATCTATTTACTGTGGCAATGACAGGTCATGCAGAGGATAAAGGGGTTCAGCTACCGCAGCAAGTAACAGATGAATCGGTGTTGTCCTAATGCATTAAAAGAGAGCAGGAGCGAGAGAGTAGGATTGTTTCGGAATGAACAAGGGGGTTTTGCTTGCCTGGCACTTCTGAAGATAACATTGAGTCTTCATCAGTGTCAACGATCACATCATCGGTACAACGTCTATCGAGGGGGGAACAGCACCGGCAAACAGAGAAGAAATACAATCAATGCAATGCACAATATGATGCATGCTCATGACATGGCAATATGAGTGTGTTTTGGGCTAATGCACCTAGCTACAGATTAAACGAAGTTGGTTTGAATACAAGATTCAAATTCAAACTCCATATGTGATTATTCAAATGCCATTTAATTGATTTGTGCTAAACAGCAGCTATAAGTTGTTCTAACATGCATGAAAATGTTACAGAGGGATTCCTTGAATTTTTTTGATAATTTTTCATATATAACTTATTTCATTTGGAGTTACGGTTAATTTTCTATGATTTATTGAAGTTTTAGCTATTTTCTGAAATTTCCTGAATAATAATAAATCCAGAAAATACTTATTGCGTCAGCATTGCGTCACTATGACGTCAGCAGGTCAACAGACGCTGCTGCTGGTCAAACCTGACCAGTGGCGTCCACTGGTCAGTGACTGGGGCTGGTTAGTGCCGCTGACGTGTGGGCCCAGTCAACGGCCACGTCAGCACGGTCAAAACTGACGCGTGGGGCCACTGCAATTAGACTAAACTAAACAGAAAAATATACTAATCCTAATTAAGCGCAGGGGCCCACATGGCAGTGGCTCATAGGGTGATTAGCCCCTAACTAAGTGGCCACATCGGCCCGCCGGAGTTTGGCCGGCGGTGACCACAGAGCACGGCGGGGCACGCCGAACTTGCGCTAGGGGCATCGGATTCGCGCGTTGAGGGCACCGGGGCGTAGCCCGGGCTCTCCCGCATCTGATGGGGTAGGTGGGAGGCTGCGGGGACGCCGGGGCTCGTCGGAACGGAGCTCGCGGCGGCGCCGGAGTTCGGGTGGTAACGGGCGCGAGGCCCTGGTGGGGTTTTGGACAAGCTGAGTTGCGCATGGGCTTCCTGTGAGCCCCACGAGCTCAAAGCCGTGCTCGGACGCGACCGAAACAAGCCATGGCCGCGACGGCAACATGGCCGGCGGCAGCGAGCTCCGGTTGTGGTGAGACGGCGGGTGCAGCATAGGGGCGAGCGAATGGAGAGAGGGGAAACACGACGGGGCTCACCGTGATGACGACGGAACGCTCGGCGAGGTCGGGGAGGGTCCGGAGCCGACGAATTTGACGGTGATGGCCGGCGGGTCCGAGGTAGAAGACGAGCCCGGTGAGATCGTTCGGGGGCTTCTGGAGGGGCGTGGCTCGGTGAGGTGGGTCGAGGACGGAGTGGCGGAGCTCCTAAGCTCAGCGGGAGGGCGAGGGGTGGCCGGTGGCTGCGGCAATCGGCGTCGGCGGTGACAGCGGTCGGGCGAGAGAGGGAGAGATCCAGGGAAGGGGGCGAGAGCGCGGGAGAGTGAGGGAGAGAGGCAGGGAGGGGCGTGGCGCTCGGGGGAGGCGACCAGGGTGACGAGGGGGTAGCCAGGCAGGCAAGGAGGAGCTGGCGCGGCTCGCCTGCGCGCCGGGCACGCAGCTGCTTCGGGGTGAGGGGAGGAAGACGACGGAGGGGCTCCAGTGGTGGGCTGGGCCGATTCTGCTGGGCCACCAGGTGGGTGGGCCTCAGGTAAGCGTCAGGTAAGACCTTCTCTCTCTCTCTTTTATTTCCTCTTTTCTATTTCTATTTTCTGTAGTTTGTTTTGGTTTAGTTTTAGACACTAAATCATTTTTTATAAATCCTGAGAATAATTGTGGACATTAACTGAATTATTACAGAGGCCCTCAACTATTTTCAGAATTGTTGGAGCATTTAAAAATATTAACAGTATTTAAATGCCCCAATTCAAATACAATATGGTTTAATCAAAAATCCAAAAATGTCTTGGAAAAATATCCATCATCTCTGGATATGGTTTTCACCCTTTTCCAGTAATCATGAACATTTTTGCAAACCAATTTGGGTTCTTTGAAAATATTTTGAAGTTGAACCTATTTGCAATGCTTTGGTGCTAGGGCTTGGTCATCCCCATTTCAAATTTCATAAAATTTAAACATGTTGCATGGATGCTAAAGCAAAAACAAACAAGGGCTGATCTGGGGTTGTGACACCTCCCCCCCCCCCCCTCACGAGTGGCTAACCGGCGTTGTCGCGACCTCGACCAGGGGAGGGATGGTGGAGCCCCGCCACCGCCTGTGTCGCATGGGCTTCGCCCAGCGAAGCAAACGCCCACCGGCGATGGCGAAGAGGAGCAAGGAGAGCACCGCCGGCTGAGCTAAGGCCCCTGAGACGTGCGCAGCGGGAGTTTGGGAAGGTGAAAGGTAGGCAGGCTGATGAGTACTTTTCATGAAACTACGAGGGTGTTTGTTTCCAGGGACTTATTGGTTTAGGGACTTAAAAAAGTCCCTATAAGTCCCACCTAAACCAAACACAAGGGACTTATTGGGACTTATTGTGGTGATTTGGGACTTATCAAATAAGACTCTCAGGGAGGAGCTTATTGGGACTTATCCCGGGCCGGACCTACCCCGCGTCGCTCCAGGCTCGTTCCCCGCACGCCGCCTGCCTCTCGGTCCAATCGCCGCCGCCGCCCCGCCTCTCGCCCCGTCGCCGCCCCGCCTCTCGCCCCGTCGTCGCCCCGTCGCCGCCCCGCCTCGGTTCGTTCTACCTCGGTTCGTTGCAGCGGTGCCTCCAATCGCCGGACAGGCCCTCTCCCGAGCTTCGTTGCAGCGGTGCAACATGGACTTATAAGTCCCTGTAAACAAACAGGTAGGGACTCGGGACTTATAAGTCCCTGTAAACAAACAGGTAGGGACTTATGACTTATAAGTTGGGACTTAAAAAAGTCCTAGGACTTATGAAACAAACAGGGCCTACATGATGACAAAGTACAGGTTGCATTTTTCATGAAACTAAATCACACCTTTTAGAAAATCAGCTTGACACACAAGAGCGTAGATATGGCTGACGTGCACACGAGGTGCACTGTCGTAGATAGTTTTTGGCATAGGACGACCTGAACTGTGGATCGTTTGAATGGGTTCCTCGGCGACACAGACCACCAACGTTAGCGGACCCTCCACCTTTTGGTTGCCCACGCCACGGGACGGGAACGGTCTCCGTGACTGCGCGCGTCAGCCCTCCTGCTTCCTCCGTCCCACTACAAAACCCCCCAGCCTCCCAACCTCAGAGAGTGCTCCTCTCCATTCACCACCTCTCCCTCCTCACAAGAGCATCGCCATTCTCAACAACCACACCACGTCGATCGCCAAGGTCCGTGCCTCACAACCACCGCGTAGCTAGCTAGCTAGGTTGCTGTGTTCGGGCAGCCGAGCGGGGTACGAGCCGGAGACGATGATGATGATGGGCGGTCGCGCGGGGGCCGGCGGCGTCGGGGCCGGCGGGGGCCGGTGCCCGTTCACGGCGACGCAGTGGCAGGAGCTGGAGCACCAGGCGCTCATCTACAAGTACATGGCCTCCGGCGTGCCCATCCCCTCCGACCTCCTCCTCCCGCTCCGCCGCAGCTTCCTCCTCGACTCCGCCCTCGCCACCTCCCCCTCCCTCGCCTTCCCTCCCCAGGCCGCACGTACGTACCGTGTCCGTGTCTTCTTCACCGACTTGTTTGCTTTGATTTGCTTCCATGTCGACCTTGCTTGCATGCGTTTACGTGTTGATACTGACTCGTGATGGTGTTGCAGTGGGCTGGGGATGTTTCGGGATGGGGTTCGGCCGGAAGGCGGAGGACCCGGAGCCGGGGCGGTGCCGGCGGACTGACGGCAAGAAGTGGCGCTGCTCCAAGGAGGCGTACCCGGACTCCAAGTACTGCGAGAAGCACATGCACCGCGGCAAGAACCGTTCAAGAAAGCCTGTGGAAATGTCCTTGGCCACGCCCCCGCCGCCGCCTTCCTCCTCGGCCTCCTCCTCCTCCTCCAACGTCCACTCCGCCGTCAACGCCGCCACCACCACCACCTCCCCCGCGCCGTCCTACCACCGCCACGCCGCCGCGACTCACGACACGACGCCCTACCACGCGCTCTACGGCGGCCCCTACTCCTCCGCCGGCCGCCAGCAGCACGCCAGCGCCTACCACCACGCCGCGCAGGTCAGCCCGTTCCACCTGCACCTCGACACCACCCACCCGCACCCGCCGCCGTCCTACTACTCCACCATGGACCACAGCAAGGACAGCTACGCCTACGGGCACAGCGTCAAGGAGGTGCACGGCGGCGGCGAGCACGCCTTCTTCTCCTCCGACGTCACCACCGACAGGGACCACCACCACCACCAACACCACGCCGGCGCCGGCGGCAACGGGCAGTGGCAGTTCAAGCAGCTCGGCGGCATGGAGCCCAAGCAGCACAACCCCACGTCGCTCTTCCCCGGCTGCGGCGGGTACGGCAACAACGCGGCGTACGCCATCGACCTGTCCAGCAAACAAGAGGACGAGGAGAAGGAGAGGCGGCAGCAGCAGCAGCACTGCTTCCTGCTGGGCGCCGACCTGAGGCTCGACAAGCCGTCGTCGGGGCACGGCGACTCCGCCGACCAGAAGCCTCTCCGGCCCTTCTTCGACGAGTGGCCGCACGAGAAGACCGGGAGCAAGGGGTCGTGGATGGGGCTCGAGGGGGAGACGCAGCTCTCCATCTCCATCGCCAACGAACTCCCCATCACCACCACCTCCCGCTACCACCATGGTACGTTCAGCTCTTCTTCTCTTGCACTTTGAAACTAGCCATTAGTTTCCCTGGCTCAATGGTTCGCTTTCACGATCTGCAGGTGAATGATCCCAAGTCCCAACGAGACCAAGTACGAAGCTGCAACGAGAGACCATCTCCACGAAGAACACGCACGTACGGAGCGAATCCATTGGTCCTTTCCCGGCGTGCTACTCCAGCTGCATGCCCGCCGAGACCTGGACCAGCTACCTCGAGGCATGCATGCACAGTTCTAGCGCTGAAGATCTTGAAAGGCCGGAACCTACCTACTACGACCATCATTTTCATTTCTTCTTCCTTCTCCTTCATTTGTAATCTTTGCTTTGGTCGAGTGTAACATTTCCGCGACATCCATGGCGTGGCGAGGCTACTATGTTGAGGCAATCTGAATCTTTCATTAGCGGAATAGATTTTCTTAGATGAGATGCTAGCTTCCGAGCTGAGCTAAGCCGAGCGTGTTCGCTTTAGCTAATGTCCTTTTTCTTTTCTCATTCGGATTCCTCTGTGAGACTGTCTGAGATGGTTTGTCACATCTGCTGATTCTGCTCAAAGCTCAGAAGCCCGCCCGCACCACACACACACTGCTCAGCATCAGCAGCTTTACTTTATGCTCTCTGAGACGCTCGTACAGGTACTTATTTAGGACAATACAGTACTCCAACTTGGTCACTCACACCATGCCTCTGATGATAAGTGCTAAGCATACTGTTACTTTTTCCTCCACGACTGACCTTTTGGCATGGTCTTTGCTTTGCCCCTGTCAAGCGCAGGCCTCCTACGCTCTCTAGTCTCTACCGTTTCTTTCGTGATGTCACGTCACAAGCTAGAGCTAGAGCTAGGTTTCAGTGCTGCACACGCTGCATTCCAAGTCCGGCAAAATTGATAAATTTGACCTATGGACGAAATCAAATCACAGAATGAGCTGCCGGTGAAATTATTTCACGCGGCTGACCTTTTTGTGTGACGCCCGACACGAAGGCGTCACACTACACTGTGCAACGCCTCGCAGATAGGCGCTACACGTCTGGCCAGCGTTGCACCCGTGTGATCCGAAAATTACTAAGTCAGTGTGCAGCGCCTGAGAGCTAGGCGCCTAGCTTCTAGGCGTTGCACTAGTGACTGCTTCATTTTATAGTGCAACCACTAGTGCAGCGCCTGAGAGCTAGGCGCCACACTATACAGTGCAGCGCCTAGCTCGTAGGCTCTGCACAATGACTTAGCAATTTTTAGACAGTCTGGGGTGCAACGCTGGCCAGGCGTGTAGCGCCTATCTATGAGGTGTTGCACAATGTAGTGTGGCGCCTTCGTGTCGGGCGTCACATAAAAAGGTTAGCCGCGTGAAATAGTTTCACGGATAGTTCATTCTGTAATTTAATTTCATTTACAGGTTAAATTTGTCAAATTTGCCGCCAAGTCCAAGCTCTATTCAGCCGTTTCTCACTCAGTCGCTGCGAGAAGCTGGCTGGATGCAGTGCCACTGGCCGAGCAGCAGGGGGAAGAGGAGACTGACAACGACTCCTGGGCTGGGCGAATTGAATGGCTGTCAGTGGCAGCCGCAGTGCAATTGCTGCCGGCCGGCCAGCCAGCCCAGCCCCTGAGACGATGTCAGGGCGTGTGTCAGGCGTTGCGCCCATGCGACGGATTGACCGATCTAGGCTCAGATTTGCTGAGTGCTGACCGGCGTCCTGCATCTGCATGCCAGCGCTGCGTGGCCCCCTGCATGCATGCATGCGCTCCACAGTGGGTTTGGGTAGGTCGCTGTCTGCCGTAGCACCGCCGTGACAGTGTCGAGAGTCATGGGCGCATGTACCGGTTGAGCGGTATGCGTCCCTGCCCCGTGGGCCAGCCAATGCGTACGTCTAAACACTGTAGCCAGTCCCTACGTTAGCCGCAGCGCGAAGCCCCGAACCCTTTCAAATGCATATCAACTTGGAGAAACTTGCTAGTGGTAGTACCACTCTTCTAGGGTTATTAATGGATGGATCCGTTTACTTCTGGCCGGCAGTTCGTACAGCTCGAGCTAGAGGTTAAATTGATTTCAGTGCGTAACCACGAGTTTGTTGGCCGAAACGGCCAAGAAACCGGTCAGTACGCGTCAGTCGGCCGTACGTACGCGGCCACTAAACATTAGCCCGGCGGTAGCATCTCTGCGGCAGCGGCGCCGATTAAACAAAGCCGCACGGCCACCGCTGCCACGCACGCACGCCCGGTCCGTTCAACGTCGAGCCGAGACCGACCCGTGCGCCACCACCTGCAGCGCAGCGGCGAATCTGCGGCCTGCCGGCAGGGTTCACGTGAGGGCGCACGAGGAGAGGCGCTCGACGACGGGTCCCGGCGGTGGTGGCGGTGGGCGTACAGCGCCGTGTCTCCGCCGTGCCCGTGCACGCATCAGTATCATATACATGTATGTCGCCGTGTTAACTGAACGGGGATAGAGAAATCGGCCTCCGCCGCTTTGGAGATGGCTAGCAATGGTGGCACCGCATTATTGTGCTGCTGACACTGTCCCCTCCCTCCCTCTCCCCAGCTATTGCGCCATGGTCCTGGCTGCCATTTCCGTGTAAGCTTCGGCATGTGCTGGCCTGCTCTGGTCTCTGATCCCTGCCTGGTGTGGCGCCTAGTATATTGGCGTGGTGACCACTGATTTGTTTTTGCTTTCCTGTTTGGAGCGGGAGGTTCAATGGCGCTGCATGTCTGCATCATGGTATGGGCAGGCACCTGCACCGGCCCCCGCGACACGGTTACGGGAAACCCAGGAGAAAAACGATCGACGGAGAGCATGTCTGGTTCCTTTGATGATTATAATCAGAAAGCTGTTACGGTTTCTACGGTGCTTGGTGCAGCAGCACCATCAGTATGTTCTTCCTTGTGTGTAGAAATCATGGCGAAACACGTGTCAAGCTATGCGCACTGACTAACAAGGTGGTAAGCGTAGAGGATTCATTCAAGTCAAAGGGCGACAGGCAGATCAAGGGCCAGCTGAGCTGATCAGGGGCAAGCAAAAAACAATGGTGATTAGCTAGAAAAAGCGACTGTCATGTTGATGGGCAACCTAGAACTCTGGGATCCTGTCAGGGGCAAACCGGCTAAACAACCGTCATGCGCGGTGAATTAGTAGTAGCTGGTACTAGCTAGACATGCCGATTTAACTAACCCGGCTGCGCAGTCTGACACCTCGCGATGGCGAGCCCTGCAACGTGCTCACCGCAGGCGCAGGGAAGCCGGTAGCGGTAGAAATCACATATTTGACCTGAGGCAGAAATCAATTCACAAACTGACCTGCTTTCAATAAAATTTCACTCTGCTGACCCTTCGGTGTGACGCCCGACAGCTGGGCGTCGCACCCTACTGTGCAGCGCCCATCACTTAGGCGTTGCACTTGCTGCCAGCGTGGCAGCCCTGGTCCAGCTGCGGCCCCACACGCACCTGTGCAGCGCCTAAGTCTTAGGTGCCACACGTGTAATGTGCAGCGCCTAGCTCATGGGCGTTGCACAGTCTGTGTTTCACTTGGGCTGGCCCCACCCTCTCTCCCCTCCCACCCCCACCCCACACACCCCCACCCCACCCAAACCCTAAGGCTTGCGGCCCTCCTCTCTTCCCCTCTCCCCCCTCTCAAATCCTTCTCAAATCTTGCAAATCCGGAGTATTTGACCGTGGATTTCGAAGCCAACCCCTCCCTTAAGGTAATCTCCTCCGATCCCCTCGTTTTCATCCATAGGAATTGTCACATTTGCTCAAATCTTGCTAGTTTGGGGGAAAACCCTAGTTTTGATTTGGATTTGCAAATTTGTGTTGAATGATGTTATGTTTCTTTGCTAACTTGGGTTGGTTAAGCTTCCATAGTATGCTAGGGTTAGGGTTATGTGTGTTTGATGTTGGTGTTACGGTTATGCTATGGTTATGGTTGTTTTATATGTTAGGGCATATGTGTGCAAATATTTTTCTTAAGTATTTACTTGATATATGTGTGTTTTTATTATTGTAGGGATGGGGAGAACATGTGTTTATGTTCATCATGTGGATAGAGAGGCCTTTTTGAAAGGCAATGTTGAGACGGACCCGAATGAGCTTGACATGGTGTTTGAGAGTAGTCCTAGCTATGCGGAGCTTTTGGAACAAGTGAGGAAAGATTTGAATTGGACGGACCCAAGTGACGTTGTTGAGTTCGAGGGAAGGCATAATGTTGGTTTTGGAATGCACATCCGTTGGAAGACAATGCGTGTGAACTCCGAGCAACGTTGGGTTGCATACAAGGAGACGGTTGCCGAATCTCTAGACAAGGCTCTTGAGTTATTTGTCTCCAAGAAGGTTGAGTCTACTTTGAATTTAGACTTGAACCGGAACCCCTCCCCGTTGGTTGCTAGCACTCCCCCACCCATGAACCAAGATCAAATGAGTGAACCTCAATTCACGCAACAAGATTGGCCAACATTGAGCCCGACTCCAAACAACCAAAATGAAGGTTTTGAAGAGGAGAATGATGAGTACGAGGAGGATGACAACGAAGTTGACCTCCATGACAACAATGTGGGTGATCTCGACCAATATCATGTGCAAGAGACAATGGACCAATCCATCCCTTTTTCCCGTGCATATGCATCGGACTCGGATGACGATGGTCCCGATGAAGAAGTTGATGAGGAGGGGTTCATGCCGAAGGAGGCCGAAGCATTCAAGAAGGTATTCGGGCGGGATCCCAAGACACCATTGTTCAAGGATCTTAGTCTCGCGGATGAAGCCGTTGTGGATGGTGGCAAATGCATATCTCTTGGAGCTAGGCCAAGTTCTCGCCGTGATTTGGAAGACGGCAAGAACGGGATATATCCCGGTTGTGAGTTTCAATCCTTCTTGGAATTGAAGATGTGGCTCGACAACTACTCGGTTACACATAATCGTCCACATAAAGTGGCCAACTCGGATGTTAATGTGCGTTACACGGTCAAATGTGAAGTGCCAACATGTCCATGGATTGTGCGTGCAAGGCCATGGAAAGGAGGTCCCACTTGGCGCATAGTGAGTTGTCTACCAACTCACATGTGCCGGCACAAGAATGCGGATGGCAAGCTTGTGCACCAACAACACAGACAACTCACGTCCGAGTTCATTGCTTACAGGCTGTCCAACCAAATATCCACACTTCCAATAATGAGCATCAAGAGTGTCATTGACCTTGTGAAAGCCATCTTTCATTACAAGGTGAAGTACGGCAAGGCATGGAAGGCGAAGCAAGCCGCATTCAAGATGTTGTATGGCAATTGGGAGGAAGCATACAACCGACTCCCTAGGTTGTTGTTAGCTATGGCCGCCACAAACCCAGGCATGGTTCACGTGGTTGAGCCTCATGGGCACCAAACTTTGATTCATAACGGGAGGACCGTCCGAGTATTTGGCCGGGCATTTTGGGCCTTTGAGCAATGCATGAGGGCTTTTGAGCATTGTCGGCCCGTCATCGCCATTGATGGCACGTTCTTGACCGGACAATACAAGGGCACTTTATTGGTTGCAATAGCAAGTGATGCCAATAACCGGGTGTTGCCTTTGGCTTTCACTTTGGTTGAGGTGGAGAACAATGATAACTGGGAGTGGTTCTTGCGTCAACTGAGAACAAGGGTATTATCGGCTGAAAGGGAAATTTGTGTCATATCGGATCGCCATGCTGGAATTCTAAATGCGGTGGTGATTGACATTCCCGGACATAGAAAGTTGCATCATCGATGGTGCATGAGGCACTTTTGTGCAAACTTCTATAGGGCATGTGGTATCAAGGAGTTGGCCGATGATCTTCAGGATTGTTGTCTTGCTTTCACCAACAAGCGGTTTTCCACATTGTTCAATGCATTGCTCAGACACAAGAAACTTGACCCCGGCGGTCAGGAGTTTCTCAATAAGAACATTGCCGAAAGGAATATGTGGGCACATGCTTTCAATGAAGATGGCCGGAGGTACGGTCAAATGACAAGCAATATGGCAGAATGCTTCAATAAGGTGCTCAAGGGTGTACGTGCATTACCCGTGACGGCAATAGTTCAATACACATTTGACAAGATGAATGAATACTTTTTGAAGCACTCAATGGAGACTGATAAGCAGATTGCTGGTGAGAACAAGGATAAGCACAAGTACAATTTCCCACCAAAGGTTGAAGAATGGTTGGAATTTCAATCACGAAAGGCAGACTCCGAAGAAGCTGTTCTATATGACGACAACGAGTGGAAGT
Organism: Triticum dicoccoides; assembly: GCF_002162155.2. Classification (NCBI taxonomy): domain Eukaryota; kingdom Viridiplantae; phylum Streptophyta; class Magnoliopsida; order Poales; family Poaceae; genus Triticum; species Triticum dicoccoides. The sequence goes on along the minus strand of NC_041391.1, from coordinate 641,991,044 downwards.
ATGAGGTAAAAGAGCCCGGAGGAACCACAAATGATGGCCGCCAGCACGGAGGCCGGGCTTTCAAGGTCTCCCTAACACGGTGCGATTGCAGCTGCATGAGGCCGTCTTTGCTTCATCTCCCATGCTCGCACTTGTTAAATGCATCCCGGGTTAGGAATGTGGACGTCAATCACCCTCTAACCGTGAGGGAGTCCGAGTTCTCAATCATGACGGTAAAGAAGACATGGACTCCACGGTTCCAGCCATACTTGGACCAATCACAATGGCCGGAGTATCATGGAGTTCAACTATGGCCGGACCCGGAATTGAAGGTCGTTAGCCGGGGAAGACGTAAGACTAAGCGTCTTAGAGGTGACATGGACGGATGGGGCCGTGGTGGCGGTGGAGAATACGGCACCGGCCAATTCCAAGAGCCTCGTGAGGAATCCCGTTGTGGGGGCTGCAGTAATGGGGGACACAACACAAGAACTTGTCCCAAACCAAGAAAGAGATCAAAGAAAAATGGTTCAAGCACAAGCCAAGCAAATGATAGCCAACCAAGTGAACCAAGGGGTAGCCAACCAAGTCAAACAAGTGGTGGAGTGCCAAACCACTCAAAT